>NC_058160.1:19629005-20229005 GCF_020080835.1 Cotesia glomerata
AATTGTTTCCTTTAAATTACTAAGTCATAAAAAAATAAATTGTTTATAGTGAAAACAACTTAAAAATGTTTATAACAACATAAAATAATAGAAATTATACACTCACTTTTTTACTTCCAAATATGAATGGTACCTTAAAATTCTAATCGATGAAGTTTTATATAAATTCACTCTAACGTTGTTAAATTTTTTACACTCCAAATACAATATTACACTATTTTACATGTTTATAAAGAGTATTTATAAATCATATTTTCTTCGTAACGGATTCCGATAATCTACCGATTATTATTATTATTATTATTATTATTATGTTATTAAATGCTCAGGGGGGTTGTCCCCGGAGTCCGATTCTCCGAGGGCCCAGCCTGAGCTCCATCCATTACTGCTGTACCACCCCGCACAACAAGGTGGTTAGTGATCACAGCAGGCCAAAGTCATTTTCCTAAGTAGACGGAGGGAACCTAGTATGACAGCCTTCTGCATCCTGACCGCCAAGAATTCAGCTTTTGATGAGCAAGCTGGAACTCTGGCAAGTGAGGATACAAAAGACTGTTTCATCCCTCCGAGGACGCCAACAATCAGGACGACCAGCTTGACACGGTAACCTGGGTAAAGTTTGCCAATTTCAAACAGGAGATCCTGATATATCTGTCTTTTGTGCTCTTCTTTGGCTGAGATGTTGTATTCAGCCGGGGCCGAGAACTCAATGACATAAATGTCACGAGTAGCCTTGTCGAAGAGCATATTATTATTATTATTATTATTATTATTATTATTATTATCGTTGTAATTTTTTGCACTCCAAATTCATCAATAAACTGAACAAATTTTTTATTCACATCACTGTTAAATTATTTATTGCATAATTATTTTTAAATTTTATAAATAAATGATTAATATTTTATTTCACAATTAGCGTGATTATTTATTGGAGTATTATATTCCTTATGTTATGGAGTACGTATTAGCTGGACTTATAAATGTAGAACTTATACGTTCACTATGAGCCCTTTAATGCTATGAAAAATTATTTAAGGCAGAAATGCGCATGTATGCGCTATCTATTAGATTAATGCTCAACAATTAGAACGGCCTGTTTTATCAATTTTTAAGCGATAAGCTTAGTCGCATGTAGGTAGCACCGCTTGGCATTTTTATCCATCATGAACGCCCCTTTATCATTTCCTATAGCATATCTTTAGTACGGCAGGTTCACCAACCTTACAATTCAAAAGTTCCTACTACCTTCTGCATTTTGTCCTTCCCTCTAATTGATATGTGATCTTCCCCTATATGAACTATGTTCCCGCTAAACCTTATTTCAGAAAAACTAAGCCATGTAAACAATAAATAATAAATATAAATGATGCAAGCCTATGTTACAGGTGTTTTTGGATATTAAGAATACAAAATATTGATTTATTTTTTTATATTTTGTAGTTTAATTTTGTTAACAGGAGCTCAACTGATTTTTTCATTTTCTATGACCCACAATAGATAGAGCTATCATCTCTGAACAATTATTGCATATTAAATAAGACAGAAAAAAACAAAAACATGTAATTTTATAAATGAAAATTATTTGTTGATAATAAAAATTGATTCATTAATAACAGTTTAATCAAGCTATAATCTATATACTACTACCAAACTTCAATTATTTTAGTGAAGAAATTTATAAAAATTTTTAAAAAATATCCAAGCGTCAGTGTGAAGTTGCACCTTAACGACAGACAACATCTGTGTGTATGTACACTGTTACAATTGCTGAGCTTTTTAGATTTAATAATTTTAATAACTAAACTAATAAAAGCGTGTTAAAAAATAGTATCAGTATAAAAAAAAAAAAAAAAAAAAAAACAGCTTGCTAAAACGCTAAATATAAATATAGTCGTTGATTTCACCAAGTTTTTTAAATTTTTTTCTGTTTCAATTGGTGAACGACGATTTAAATTTACATAGAAAGAAATAAATCGGTGGGAAACCCCCTTTAAAATGGTTAGAAATTTGTAATTTACCAATTAGTAATGATAGCAATTTTTGATATTAATTCACCTTAAATGTGTTGTTGAGTATTTAACTAAATACTTGATTTATTTCTGTTCGTGAGATTTTGGATAAAATTACTGAAAAAATCCTGAAGCAGATTCTCTTGAACTTTCAGTTCGTGGGTTATAAGTATACTTTTTGAAAGTTCCATTAAACCGCTATAGGTCGATAAATAATTAGACAGAGTAGTGTAAGAGAGCAAATACAAGTCGCGTAAACTTGAAAACATAACTTACACATATGATGCTTTGAACTTGAACATAAATATTCGTTTAGATTCACATTTAATTATAAGAATAAAGTAAAGAAATCTATAGTTATAGTTTTTTAATCCCACAATGGATTCTTTGGCTAATTATTGCAGTGATGGAGAAAATAGTAACAATTCAGGTGACGCTCAAGTAAGTTGGTTTTATTTGGTTGAGTATTCATAGTTTTGTATTCATCAACTGTAAATAAAAATAATATTTTTTACAAAGTACTAATTTTTTATTAAAAACTATTTCAGATATCAAATGAAAAGAAGTGTAGTACGCGCGAGAAGAAATCCAGCGATGTCAATTACGATCCTGTTCAAATGGATATGAGTGAGGTATACAAAAATGCATGTTAAAGAATTAATTAATGGCTTAGTTTTAAAATGGATGTACGATAGTAAACTTTTAGGATATTTGCAATTATAGCATAGCATAGGTAATAAACAGGGTTCTGTGTTTAAAATCACACGAGGTTATGTTTAGAATTCTTGTTTACTAAATCATTTCAGTATTTCATTGATAAACTTATTGAAAATCATAAAAATTTATCGATACTTATATTTATAAAACATGACCTGGTAGTAATCAATATAAGATCTTAATAAACTTAGCTAGTATATTAGTTACACAAATGTATATTAAATAAGTGGGAATGGTGTCATTTCGTGAAAGAATATTAACACCTAGCTCTGTTGACAATACATGACACAATATCTCAACACCTCGGCAAGGTCAATGCTGTACAAGAGTACCGAGTCTACCCCCAAGTCTCTTAATGAAGACATAGGTGAGTAGTGGAAATCTGCCAAAAGGTAAAAAAGTGTGAAAGATCGATAGAATTAAAACAAAAAACTGGTTTATTTGGAAAAGCTTTAGTATCTTTGTTAGTTATAAAAAAATAAAATCATTCTGTTAATTTTTTAAATGAGTAAACAAAATATATATATTTGGGAAATATTGACTAATAAATACAAATGTGTTCCTTCATATAAATCCAGTTAAAAATAATCGACAACTTGGTTTTGGGTTATTTTAATTTACAAATATTTTATTTTTCATTCAATTTATTTGAAAGTTTTTTAATTATTTATTTTTTTACTTAGGAAAGTAACAACAATAATTCTTCGGATGACTCGGAAAGTGATAACAGAACTCGTAGTCCAACGATATTGAATCACCAGACGTCGAGTGCTGTAAAGTCAGATTCTACACGTTCTCATCGCTCTCCCTCAGACCAGAGGTATGCTGGTTTGGTTTTCTCTCAATTATAATAAAAGCGTTATGAAGCGTTTTTTTTTACTTTTTTTTTTTTATTTTATAATTGATGTTCTGCGTCGAAAATAAATATAAGATAAATTATTCAATATTAATTTGATTTATAGCCTTAAAATTTTCAAAATTTTTAAATTTGCTGTCAGTATAATATTTTTTAATCATCAAAATATGATTAAAAAGATACTAATACTATTTTAGTTTAAAGATGCTTTCAATCGAATTTTTTTGTGATAAAAAAAAGTGTTGAAATTTGAGTAGTATTAGTAATAACATTGGAATGTTTAATGGTAGTGTTCTGATTGTATGATTTCAAAAGCAAAAATACTTTAATTTTTAATTTTCAGTAATCTTTTCTAATTAAAAAAAAAAAAGTCGTATGAATTCATCGTAAGTTTTTCGAAAATTCCACAAAACAAAACTAATTAAATTTTAATTAAAAAATAAACTAAAATTTAATTATAGCATATTTCGTAATTCATAATTTCAAGTGTTATAAATAGTAAGACATATTTCATTTATGTGTTAAATTATAATTGCTAACACATTTCTTTAATACTAGTAGTTCGCCCCGGCTTCGCACGGGTATTTAATAAAATTTCAAAATCAATCATAATATAATATAGCCTATGTCATACGGGGATAATGTAGCTTCCCAACAGTGAAAGAATTTTTCAAATCGGTTCAGTAGTTTCGGAGCCTATTTGATGCAAACAAACAAACAAACAATCAAATCTTTCCTCTTTATAATATTAGTATAGATAAAATTGAATGATATTCAAGTTTACAAATAAACAGTATTAAGATTCATGGATACATTTCAATTCTTTTAATTACATTTAAATATCTGTGAATTACAATCTATAATTAACATTAAAACAAATAAATATGCGGCTCATTTTTAAATTGTCATGATTATTTGCAAACAAATAGTAATCGTTCCATGAGTCGATTAATAATATGAATCTGTGTGGTATACCCCTGCAGAACGTAATCATTTTACAGACGTGCAGATCATGACTGTTACAAATCAAGTTCTCAAGGGGATCTCAAGCGCAGCAATAATAAAAATTATCGTACACGAAGCTCAGAAGAGAGATGTCACCGATCGTCAAGTGATAGAAAACATCGTGATTCAGATTATAAAGATTCCAAAAAATCTCGAGATGATGATAGAAGAAGACATCACGATGAAGATCGTAGAAGAATGCAATACAGGCGATCTAAATATAGAGATCGGGACCAAAGGCATTCTAGAAGTGACCGGACAAAAGACCGTTATCGGGACGAACACTCGTCATATCAAAAAGACAAAGACCGTGCGAGGTCTCGATCAAGATCAAAAGATCGTTCTTCATTACCTTCCCGATCATTAAATTATCGCGAAGAAAAAGGAAGAAGTAAATTAGCACAATTAGAAAAACTTGGCATAGAATTGAAAACTCCTGAATGTACAGCAAGTAATCCAAATGCTCATAATGAACAAAGTTTCTATAATCCTTTAACAACTGCAACTCAGGGAAAATATGCAGAACAAATTCAAAAAAGGAAACTTTTGTGGGCTAATAAGGTAAGATTTTTGTTTAATTTATTTTTTATTTAATCTACCATTATTGCTAATCCATTGAAATTTTCAATATATAGTCAAAGCAAGAAGAAGGTAAAGCTACCCCTGCAGTAAGTTCCAATACATGGATGGGAACGACATTTACTCATGATCAAGATGGAAAGCTTTCAGCTAAATTTAAAAGATTAATGGGTATAAAAAATGAAGTACTCATTGCGCCGACGCCGGGACAAAAGCCAGAAATTTTAAAGAAACAGGAAGAAATGTTCAATAATATGGAACAACAATATGAAGTAGCTCGCGCAACAACACATACTCAACGAGGGGTTGGACTCGGTTATGCTAGTAGCGGTTATCAATTTCCTAGATAGTTTGCTTTATTTTTTCTCGTTTTTGCAGTTTTTTTCATATTTCCAAACTAAGTGAGAAGGCATACTTATTTCCAATTAATATAGTAAAAATTAAGTAATTTTCGATCATTTTATAATTTTTATGGAAATATGATGTGTTCATAAATTATTTGATGGATAAGATTATCAACTCTTTATCGAGTTAAGAGTATTTCTATTGTTGTAATAGTGAAGGACGTCTATCTGAGTAAGGAATTTCACATAAAATTATCTAAAAGTTATTTTTTCCAACACATGAGTTATTTGACTTATAATGATACTCGTTGATAATTCTTTGTAAAACTTGGATTTTTATGAAACTATTGCCAATAATAATTTCAACGACATTTGTTTTTCTTGTGTGTAAGAATTCATTTTTATTAATGTAATGAATAAATGATAAATAATCTATTGTATTTATTGTTTCCACAGTAATTCTATTCTAAAAATTATACCTCACACTTATTGAAATATAAAAATAATAAGCAATACAATTTTACATTAACAATATAGTAAAGTAATTTAAAAAAATCTTTTTTTTTTTTTAATTTTGTTAAATTATCTAATTAAAATTAAAAATTTTTAGTGCTAATTTAACATAGTTTGCCAATTTTGTTTTAACGTTATTAACTAATTTATTTTCTTAATTTAGAGATTACTATTGCTATTGAATTCAAGCCACTAAGGTGAAAAAATAATTTTTTCAAATATTTGAATAATCTTATAAGAAGCTGATCTTAAATTGTTAACAAGTAAATTCGTTTAAACAATTTAATACTTCATTGGCGTTGTTTTTTAAATTTAGCGCTTTTCATTTTAGTTATTCAAAATATCCCACAGAGTGCGCAAAATTTGTTAATTTCATCATAACCTTTGTGATTGGTTATAAGAAGATCCTTACAATATGGCTGCACGTATTTTAAATTGAGCGTGCTAACGTCTTTGGTGAAACCGGTGAGACAAGAAAGCATACAGATAACGACAGCTGCAAGTTTGTGGTAGCTATTGCACGTAGTCTATATAAAAATACAAAGCATCAACATTTTTTTAGTATTTATTGAAGTTGTGGCCTTTTTAGGCCTTTTTTATAATATTAATAATGGATAATTACTTGAAAATTGAAAAAATTGGTGAAGGTAAGGATTTTTTGCCACTAATTTATATATGATATCATAAATTTTAGTTTCCACGCTTTGTGACCTTTATACAATTAAATTGATGTTTATAATCTTATAATTTAGATTTTATTTTATTCAAAAGAAGCTTTTTTGTTTTTATTAGATCTTATAATATTTTCTTTTTTATTTAATACATTCATTCAAACATCAACAACATTGACATTTTTATTGATCGAGGTTGGATTTTCATCAATCAAAGATCCAGTGCATCTGTTTTACAATTTATTTGATTAAAATAATTTGTACATTGTAGCCCAAATTGTATGATCTCAACATGAAAATTCTGTTGAAAATATTGTCATTAATTAATCATGATTGAAAATTTTTAAGAATTTCAAAATTTTACTAATATCGGCATCAATAATTCTGTAGCTTGAGCATTTTTTTGAAGTATTTAGTTTACAAAAAAAAGTTTTTGATACTAGAAATAGCAAGTACTCTATTATTTAATAGAACAAATAATTATTTATAAAAGACGCATATTGAAAATTTCAAGTATCTCTAAATTCGATTTTAAGATTTTTTTTTTAATTACAAATATTTATTGTTCGACAGGTACTTATGGCGTTGTTTACAAAGGTAAACATAAAAAGACTGGGGAAATAGTAGCAATGAAAAAAATTCGCCTGGAGAGTGACGATGAAGGAATTCCATCAACAGCAATTAGAGAAATATCATTGTTGAAAGAATTAAAACACCCAAATATTGTTGGCTTGCTCGATGTACTTATGGAAGAATCCAGACTTTATCTCATTTTTGAATACCTTACAATGGATTTAAAGAAATATATGGATACTTTAGGAAGTGGAAAGCTCATGGATCCTGTCATGGTCAAATCTTATCTTCACCAGGTAAATAAATAAATATATTTAATTCCCGGGTGTTCAATTAATATTCCAATATATTTCTTTATTACAGATCACAACAGCAATATTATTTTGTCATACTCGTCGAGTTTTACATCGTGATTTAAAACCACAAAATTTACTCATTGATAATAAAGGAGGAATCAAAGTTGCTGATTTTGGATTGGGAAGAGCTTTTGGAATACCAGTACGTGTTTACACTCATGAAGTAGTCACTCTATGGTATAGAGCTCCAGAAATTCTTCTTGGAACTACTAGGTACACATGTGCCATTGATGTTTGGAGTATCGGATGTATATTTGCTGAAATGTCAACGAAAAAACCATTGTTCCAAGGGGACAGTGAAATAGATCAACTTTTCCGAATTTTTCGGTAAGAATTATTTATTTTTAGTTAGCCCATTTATCAAATTAATCAACACGGTCCATAATTATTTTTAAATATACTTTCAACATCAATTTGGTACTGATAGGCTGGTATCAAATATAAAATAGAAATGCTGAATTTGAGATTTAAAAAAAAATTTTTTTAGCCACTAAGTAGATATGGTTAAAAAAGAAAATTTAAAACATTTGTTTTATTGAAATATGAACTTTTCTAATTACCCTCTTAACAATATTTAATTTTTTAGTGTTTTAAAAACTCCAACAGAAGAAAACTGGCCTGGAGTTACTCAGCTTTCTGATTACAAAGCAACTTTTCCTAATTGGACATCTAACAACTTGGCTAATCATGTATCAACCCTTGATGAACAGGGCTTAAATTTACTTCAAGCAATGTTAATATATAATCCAGAACGTAGAATTTCAGCGCGTTCTATATTACAACATCCTTATTTCGATGGTTTCGACTCCAAAAAATCTTGTGTATAATTTAGAGTACAATTATAAGTTTTTAGATTTAGAATTCTTATGCATATATATATATTTTTGTCTTTAATATGTTAATTTATTATAATAAGGTATTTTTAATGTTCGAAAATCGGAAATCCTTTGTTTATTCATTAGTTCCATTCAATAATCATTTAATCCATTGAATTAGCTCAATTCGTATGAATGGATTATGTCATTTTTTTGACAAAATTAATATTGACGAACTCCCTTTTTTTTTTTTTTTTTTAATTTTTTTACCTACGAATCGCTTAAAATATTTGTCACTATATCATACTGAAAATTAACTCATTAATATTATACTTATTTTTATAAATAAATTATTTTTAATTACAGTATTAATAATGTTAATTATTATTTACATCCAGTCATTTAAATCCATTACAGTTTACATTTACTGTAAGTACGTCGTTGGCATCGCGGTTTACGACCACTTCCAGTGCCTCCGGCATAAGAAATGACGGTGGCTAATTTGAATAAAACAATGAAAATAAATCAATTGGTGTGATGTTGTCATCAACACATTAATTGAATTGTTTCGTAATAATTAATACCATACTGGTGAATTATGAATAACAATAATCAACTGATTTATTTTTCTGTTGATTTCTTCTTGACATTCGGAGGTAACTTCTTCTTTTCATATTTTTTCCATGGTTGTTGTCTTCGCTTTGGTCCCCGTTGTTGTTGTTGCTGCTACTTGTTTTGGCTTATTTTCATTATTGACTACTAGTCCTTCCCGATTATTTCTGATTGATGATTTTACTCCTTTATTTGTACTAATTAATTACATTTTTTAGCCAGTACAAAAAGTTGAAAATTAAACCAAAAATTAGTGTATATAATATGCAAATGTAAATAATTAAATTAATATACAGCTTTGTAAAACACAATATGTGAAACAAAAAAAACGATATTGCTTTTTGTATTTTATAGCATTAAAAACTTTTCTTTACTTTATGGCTCTCATGACATTTTTCATTTTTTCCTCGTTGCCTTTCTTTCCTTTTCTTTTCTTTTTGTTCTATATGTTTAAGCCAGTGATGCATATTCAGTTAGTTTTATTTCTCTAACAACTCTATGCAAATTTTTTGCAGTTTTAACACATTTGTCGTGTTTACTACGTTTCAATACTGGACAATATTCGTACGGTTCTTGCATGAAATTTATGCATTTTAATCGGTGTTGTGTGTAATCTATAGATTTAGATGAAATTTTAAAGAGAGGTTTATAATCACTATCACTTTTATTTTTTCTTTCTTTTCTTTGTTCTCACGTAATAATCTCTTTTCATCAAGTGAATCTTACGACAATTTATTTCGAATCTCACTGCGTTTATATTCCAAGATGTAATAGAACATTCTGTTTAATTTGAAGTTAGTACCTTGTAACAATCAGTAACATCATTTTCATATTCTGCAAAAGCTGTACTATTACCCGGATTACACCACTCATATAACTTACATTTTTTTTGCTGTAATAATTTGATCGTCATTTTCACCATTAATCTTTTCAATTTCTTCAATTTTATGTTCATTAACTGTGTAATCACGTAGATTACGATTGAACCACTTGTTCTATAATACTTATTCATGAAATTGTTGATACCTTGCTGTCCATCTTTACTTAATTGATTATCTTTATTAAATTTAATCGATATCGAATGTGGATAGATTTTTGTCTACTGTATCCAGCTCATATTTTTCTTCCTCGCCGAATTTTTCTTTTCATTTCTCCTATCGTCGTACATTTTTTTAATTTCCAGAATGTATGGCAATTTTACATACTAAAAACAGCGTTAATAAATTATTTAGTTTTTTTTACGTACTTTCCTAAAAATTCATAGTTATCTTCAACGTTTTTTTTTAATTTTCGGAACAAAAAGAATGTTTCTCGATGACCATCATGCATCTATGATAGATAGATATGAGTTTTATTTGTATCACATACATGTGTTTTACAAAGCTTTGATATTCAGAATATCTTTAAAATTTAAAATTTAAAATATTAAATATTAAATAATTGTTTTTAAATAAAAATATTCATTATAAACTTTTTTCCTTACACACTACAATTACAATTCTCCATATTTTTATAATACAAATATTAGGTATTAGTCTTTGGTAACAAATCAGTTTTTTAAAAAGATTTCATTTGCCTGTCCAGCTTTTTTGTTAATTTCCCAATACACTAATATTTTTTTTTTTATTTTAACTCCACACACATTTAAGCTTATTGCTCTATTTTCTTTTTTTATCACAGACGCAGCACTTCAAGCCTCTCGTTCCCATCCGTCACTTCCCCCTCTTTTAGCTTCTTTTCCATCTCTTTTATTATTTTACATAATTTTTTATCTATTCTTCCTTTTAGCGCCCGTACTATTTTTTCCCTGATACTACCACCCTCACTTTCTTTTTGCCATTTTTCTAGCTCGTTTTTTGCATCCCCACTTAGATTGTCCTTCATTACTACACAACTTAGTACATGCTCTAGCGTTTCATCTTCTTTTTTACACATTCTGCATTTCCAGTCCTCTAGTCCGGATTTCCCCGCTTTTGTCAAATTTCCGCATCTGAGTCTCGCCCACACTTCTTTCATCCCCCCACTGACTTCTTTTTCATTCCAATATTCATTTTCCTCTTCCAATAAAATTTCTTTATATAACTCATTATAATTTGATTTGTTTATCTTTTCAGCCTCGACTTCTCTCAGTTTTGCTCTATAGCATTCTAGACCAGTCTTAATTTTTTCTTCTATTTCTTCTATCTCCGCTCTATCATATATCATTCTTGTTATCTCTTTGCATTTCATTTCTTCTGTCAAACACTTCATTTTTTTACCCCATTTCGTCGGGTATTTATTTAAAATTCCTCTTATCTCTTCTCTCAAGCATATTTTCGGCCATCTTCTCTCTTCCATTTTTGTTATTTCTACAATATATCTCCAAAATCTTTCAACAATTACCCAGCTAATCTCTTCCTCTCCTATTTCTCTTCTTATTATATATTTAGGAGTATTTCTTGCAACTCCCAATGCTGATCTGTCTAATTTATTTTGTAGTACTTCTATTTTTTTCACTTTCTCACAGCCCCATGTCTCCACTCCATATAGGCAAGCTGCTCTAACTAGTGTGCTATACAAGTACCTGCGATCTCTCATATTGTTTCTTTCTGTTCTTCTTATTAGCCCCCACGTTGCATTTGCTACTCTGTTTGCTTTATTCTTCATCTCCGTCATATGTTTCTCCGCGCTATTTTTTGTTGTAAATATATATCCAAGGTATTTAAATTCATTGACAACTTCTAGCTTCTCCTTCTTATAGTGCCAGTTTTTCTCTACATTTTTCCCTCCATTTCTGAAAATCATGATCTTAGTTTTCGCCGCATTTACTTTTAATTTATTCTTATCCACATATTTTTCATTTTCTTTTATCATTTCTCTCATGTCTTCCGCTGTATTCGCTACTGCCGCTCCGTCATCCGCGTATTTTGCCATAAATATTTTTTCTTTTCCTATTACCGTCCCTCCAATGTTCTTCCTCACTATCTCATCCTCCATATCGTCGATGAATATGTTAAACAACACCGCGCTTAAAGCACACCTTTGCCTGACACCTTGATTTATACCAAATTCCTTCGTCTTCGCTCCCTCTATTATTATTTATCATGCATCTATGATTTTTTTCTATCAGAAACTTTGACATTTTTAGAATTTCTCAAATTTTGTCAGAGTGGTCTTCTTTTGATTTCTATTTTAAGGTAGATTTTACCTTGATTAAAAAAAATAATTTAAAACAATCGACTATGTTAATTATCTATAAGAGCAGAAATTAAAAAGTATTAATAGTATTCAGATGTATTGAAAAAGAATTAAATTTTCTTATTTCCAACATATATTTTCCAAGATATCTTTTAATTTTTTTTTGCAGTCAGGGTACAGAAATCTATCTATGGCATTCATCCTTATGATGGAATTTTTAACTAATTTTGCTGTTACATGTCTTAATTAGTCAAGTAGGTTTCAAAAATTTATATATTATATATACATACTGCATTGGGAGTTGCAAAAAATACTCCTAAATATATAATAAGAAGAGAAATAGGAGAGGAAGAGATTAGCTGGGTAATTGTTGAAAGGTGTACCAAAATTCAATTTTCGTAAAGAACCTTTTAAAATTGGAATTTTGAGTTCCACTTTTAACAGGAGCTTTGTTTGGGCATTTCTGCTGAAATTTCTGTACATATCTTCTAATATATAAAATTCTCGTGTCACAATGTTCGTTCCCATACTCCTCCGAAACGGCTTGACCGATTCTCATGAAATTTTTTATGCATATTCAGTAAGCCTGAGAATCGGCTACTATCTATTTTTCTAACCTCTAAGTGATAAGGGGTGTTCACCCTAAAAATTTTTTTTTTATTTTTTTGATAAAATTTTTTTTTTTTTATTATGTGGCATCAATAAATACATACAACTCTAAATTTGCACTTTTTTTATCACCAACCCTTGCTTTTTAATAGCCATTTTCATAATTTTATCATTTTCTATCCCGCTCGATAACATATCAATTATTATCACTTGGTAAGTTATCCTGTTATGTCCTAACTCTAGTGGCCGCACCGCAATTAAGTTAGCGTGGAAATTCAATAAAATTTATCAAACCAAGTATCAAAAAATTGCTCCTTAAATGCTCTTTCAGAATCCGTAATTGCTCCAGTGATTAGATAATGGCCGCGCGTGAATTTATTTTATTGAGTCTAGATTACCGACGTGGTTGTAATTCGCCCGGGAATATTGAAATACTCAACTTTGAAATAGCAGGAATGAATAAATATTAATATATGACTGGGTTTTTAACATTCAAAATAACGGCGAAGAAAATTATTAGTTTAAATTGATTTAAATATATTGTTGGATAAACACTTTACACAAAATTAAATTATCGGACCATTACAGTATTTTAATAAGATGTAAGATCAGTCTGAGGGCTGAGGGTATTCTGATCTTCCGAGTTTGGTCTCGAGTCCGAAGTGAAGTAGAAGGGATGGTGGGGCAGCTTCCCCTACTGCACTAGAGTCCCACAGTTGAGAATGATGATGACCTCGATTGGCTGCTCCCCTCTCAGGTAGACTTCAGCTCGAAGCATTGGCCACGTGCTCGCTCTTTCCGACCATGCTGGATACCTGAGTCTGGCAGGAGAATTTCCCAACTCCCTAATGACTGGGAACCTTTTTAGAGGCCTGGCGGCCAGACAATATTGTCCTCAAATAAGGGTCAATAATCCGCCCAGACTGTCTTTCATAAATACTTAAAATGTAAAATATAGTACTTAAGGTATAATTTGTAATAAGTCTAATAAACCTTATAAGCCTACAACACTTGAGGAGTATCTCTAATACTAAACTTATAGCTATATATTTTACTCTAATCCTATTACAATAGTATTTTATCTTTTTACGATACTTATTCTAATTACAATGGTTGGGAAATTTCTAGAGAGTGACCAGACGACTAAAATATTAATGGGATTTTCCTTAGCGTGCTATAAACCATTTTATAGGTTTCTGAATTTCTCGCGCTATAACTTGTCATAATTTATTCTCGCGTGATGGCGCCTCCAGCAACCAGGTAAACCGTGATATAACATCACACGTACCTCCTTACCTAAAAAGGTGTTACTAATAGTAACAGCTTTTTCTTTAAATATAATATTATAATTTAAATACAGGCTAAACTTAGAGTACTAACGATGTATTTAGTTAGGTTCGCGAAACTGCTAATAACAATTTTATAAAAGTTTACTTATTCTAGATTAATATATGGTTGATTAAATTACATACTTAAACTCTATTATATATTGCGTACTTAATTCTCTCTAAAAGAAGTAAACAGTCTTCACAGGTCATATTCATCAGCGGATGTGTCAGATTCGACTTTCACACGAATATAAGCTATTTTTAATTTATCAGTATGAACTATTTTAGTTTTCTGTCCTTTTAAAGTTATTTTAACGTTACGATCGGATAAGATTTCAATAATTTTATAGGGTCCTTCCCATTGGGGCTCAAATTTAGAAACTCTAGGTTCTTTAAGAAGTAAGACCATATCGTTAAGATGAAAAGTTCGCGGATTTTGCTTCCGATCATAATATGTTTTACTAATATTTTTAGCTCTTTCGAGATTAGCTGCGGCGTTGGCTTGGGTACCCGAGATTCTAGAAAACAAATCGTCAAAATAATCATTATAAGTAGTAGAGATTTCCTCCTCGGCAAACTCGGAAGGGATGCGCGCCTTTTTCCCAAAAATTAATTCATGGGGAGTGTAGCCCGTGGATTCGTGAACTGACGTATTATATGAAAACATCGCAAATTTAATCCATTCGTCCCAATCTTTAGCCTTGCAATAATGTTTTAGATATTCAACAAAAACGTGGTGAGCCCTTTCCAGAGACCCTAAGGACTGAGGCCTAAAAGCAGTTGATTTTATTTGTCGAATTTTAAATGCTTTGCAGAATATCTTCAAAGTGTGACTAACGAAATTTGAACCTTGATCTGTGTGAATTACTTTAGGACACCCGAACCGGCAAATGAAATTATTAGCAAAGGCTAAAGCAATAGTGGTAGCATCAATAGTAGCAACTGGTATGGCGTCTGAATATTTAGTTAAATTATCTTGGATGGTAAGTAGATACTTGTTTCCGTTTTTAGTTACAGGTAGAGGTCCAACAATGTCCATCTGAATTTTATCAAAGGATTCCCGAGGGGTGTCTGTTATTTTCATGGGTTGTCTAGTTTTAACTCTGACAAGCTTGTTTTTCTGACAGCTATCGCAAGTACGTACAAATTGTTCAATTTGATCTTTCATATTATTCCAAAAGAAATCTTGTCGGATTCGGTTGTATAATCTGACGACCCCAGGGTGACCTCCAACAACGGACTCGTAGTATTCGCGAATAATGTTCGGTTTCTCGCGTTCGGGGGGAAAACGGATATCACCTAAACAAAATGTGAAGGTGCATCCATCATTAGAGAAGTGTTGTTTGATATTTTTAACAAAATGACTCCATTCTGCATTACTTAATCCGTTGTTTTTTCTTTGAGGGATGCTTACTGTTTTTACTTACAAATGTACGAGAAGATTTCTGAGTGAAAGAACAGCATTTTCGATATCTTTGGGGTCAATGCAATCATCTGAAGTTCTTTTAATAATTAAATGAAAGACAAAGTGATCGTTCCATCGCGACGCGATAGCTGTTCCAGGTTCTTCGGCGTTGTTAATTATTTCGCGGACGGAAAATTTGCTTTGATTTAAAAGGTCTCTAGAAGTTTCTGGGAGGAACGTTCCATCGACGGACGTGAAATGCACTAAGTTGTCTTTACGCATAGATATTTTATCGCGGGTGGTGGTTACGTAAGAAGGGGTATTGATAAAGATGGATCGGATTAGGGTTTCGTCAAGCTTTACTCTTTTACTCGATTGAAGTTCGTTAATATCAATGTTATTTTTGTGTTCTACATGTGTTTCATCTTTCTCAAACCCACCTTGCAAATCACACGCTTCACCGGGAACTACCTGTCCTAAACCAATCGATGGGGAGTTCAAGTTACCTCCCGTCTCCCCCCTGGCTTCCAAAAGGTTACCCTTAAGGTTACCTCGGGATGGAGACCTTCCACTAGAGGTACAGTTTATAGACGCACGACGTCTTTTTGATGGTAGGTTCTCAATACCGGGATCTGCCTGTCCCAAAACAATCCGTGGGGAGCACAAGTTACCTCCCCCCCTCCTCACTGGTCCTGGATATACACGTCCGAGGCCACCAGATCTTGGATTCCTCCTCACTGGTCCCGGATATACAGGTCCAAGGGCCACCAGGTCTTGGAGTTTACCCCCACCCGATACCTGCAGCGTGTCGTGGGCAAAATTAACCTCCTGACCCTGCGTACGCTCAGGGTCAGCCTGAGAACCATTCCGCGTATTATTGGTAACACCAGTACCGTCAAAATCTGGAAAGCTAGTCGGAGGCAGATTGAAACACATGTTGCAACTATAATTATTATCATTTGGAGAATCTAATTGAAAAATTGAAGCTATAAGTGACTCGACATTAGTATTATTTCTATCGTTATTGACTAAATTAATGTGATGGGTTTGACTTGTGTCGGAATCTGCAATAGATACGTCGTCAGCGCAGACTAGTACCGATTCCAGACTTCTAAAAGTCTCACCCTCTTCAGTATGTTTAATTAAATTGCTGGACGTTTCTGATGGGGGATTACGGGAAAGGGCATCAGCGTTAGAATTTATTTTACCGGGCTTGTAAATTACGTCATAATCAAAATCATTTAATTTAATACGCCAACGAATTAATTTAGAATCAGGATCTTTAAGGTTTTGCAGCCATACCAGAGGCTTATGGTCAGTGACAAGGGAGAATTTACGCCCAAATAAATAAGGTCGAAAATGTTTTATAGCAAATAGCGCAGCCAATAACTCCTTTTCGGTGGTGGAATAATTTTCTTCCGTAGGGGATAATGTCCGAGAGGCGTAAGCTATAGGAAGATCGGAACCAATAGTTCCTCGACTTAAAACGGCACCAAGGGCATAATTAGAGGCATCCGTAGTTACAATGAAAGGCCGGGAGAAATCAGGATATTGTAATAGGGGTTCGGAACAAATAGTATCTCGAAGAGTTTCAAAAGCTCGTTGCTGCTTGTCGGTCCAAGAGAAAGGGGTATCCAATTTAAGAAGGTGGGTTAAAGGTTTGGCAATTTTGGTAAAGTCTTTAATGAACCGTCGATAATATCCAATAAGACCCAGGAAAGATTTTATTTTCTTCCTAGTATTAGGAAGAGGGAATTCCTTGACTGCTCTAATCTTTTGGGGGTCAGGTTTAACCCCTTAATGTGTAATTATGTGTCCTAAATATCCTATTTCGCGCCGAAGGAAGTGGCATTTTTCAGGTGATAAAGCTAAACCCGCGCTCTGTAATCTACTTAGCAAGGTTTTTAATTTGAGAGAATGTTCTTCGAGAGAACTCGCGTAAATGACGATGTCATCCATGTATACAAAAAGTTCAATTCCCTGAAGTCCCGAGAGGACACGGTCCATGAGACGCTGGAAAGTGGCGGGGGCGTTTTTCAAACCAAACGTCATGCGATTAAATTCATAATGACCGTAGGGTGTAGAAAATCCAGTTTTGTGTTTAGAGGCAGGGTCCATTTCAATTTGATGAAATCCGGAAGCAAGATCTAAGATAGTGAAATATTTTGCTCCTCCGAGCTGGTCGAGAATATCGGTGATATTTGGCAAGGGGTAAGCATCACTAATTGTTTTTTCATTAAGTCCGCGGTAATCAATAACCATCCTCCAACGAGGTGTTCCAGAAGGGCCAGCTCGTTTGGGGACTAACCATACGGGAGAATTGTAAGGGGAATCAGAATTTTGTATAATATTATCTTTTAATAATTTATCAACTTGATCTCTAAGCTCCTGCTTATGGATCTGTGGGAATCTGTATTGTTTAGTGTTAATCGGAATTTCATCAGTAGTGTTGATTTTATGTTTTAAAACAGTAGTAGATGTAAGTTTATCCTCAGGGAGGTGGAATTGAAAAGGGTTATCAAAAATTATTTTAACGATGCTTGCTTTCTCTATTTCATTAAGCCCACTCAGGTCTACCAATTTACAAATTTTATCCAGTCTTTCAGCGTGAATTGAATCAGGGTCGCGATCTGGGTCAACTGTTCGCGTTGTTCGTGATAAAGGCGGTAAAAGTTCGAATTCTTCTAATTTAATTGGAGGAATAGTAATATTGATATAATCAGTGGTAGTGTTGATAGCGAAAATCTTGACAAAGCCGTTGTGAGATAGTGCTAGAGCTTCCCCTAAAAATACACCAGGCCCAATATTTATTCT
Source organism: Cotesia glomerata (assembly GCF_020080835.1). Lineage (NCBI taxonomy): Eukaryota > Metazoa > Arthropoda > Insecta > Hymenoptera > Braconidae > Cotesia > Cotesia glomerata. Next base: position 19,647,392 of record NC_058160.1, read on the forward strand.
TTTTATATATCCAGTCTCTATTTTATTATCTATTACGGGGATCGTTAGGAGCTTCTTTGTCCGAGGGGGTAAATCAAAAGAAGGTGACTCGACAAAATTGATTTTATCTTTACCAAAGCTGAGATTACCGGGAAAATTGTTTTTAAAGGTCAGGACAGCGTCTTGTTTCCGTAAGAATTCTACGCCTAGTATACCTGATTGTTGGATAGGAAAGGAATCATCGACAACGTGAAATTTGATCTCGACCTTGCGAATATGAGTGATGATCTCACCACAAGTGCGGATCATTCCTGAACCAATACCAGTTAGATTATAAACTTTATTTTTATTAACAATAATTCTAGGGGAAACGGCGCTTTGTTTGATAAGATTTAATTGAGCCCCAGTATCGATAAGAAAGTCCGAAGAGTTCCCATTAAAAATTTTGTCATTAAGGGATATTACTGGTAATTTGGGTGATGAATCTAGTTCAAGTTTGTAATTGACCCTGTAGGTCCTGAACGCGCTACTGCTTCCGTGACCCGCGTCGCGTTCTTCCGTTGGGCATCTTCCGCGTTTAAAGATTGATTTTGCTGACTTTTGTGATGGCGAGAGTCAGAATTGTGGCGGTTTTCGCGACGATCGTGACGTTCCCGGTCGCGCCGCGAGTCTCTATAATGGTTTCGATCACCCGTTTTTCGGCGTTGAGCATGGTGATCAGCCCGTTGTCGCTCAAGATCGGGACAGTTTCTTTTAATATGCCCAGGTTTCCCGCAACCATAACACTTAACCGTGTTGTCAGTAATTGCATGAACTTTAGCTCTACCATAAGACTTAGTTGATTCGCGGTAAAAATTACTATTATTCCCGAACAATGTGTTTCTGCTGGCAACATTTTTCTCTAATTCGGCGGCGATGTTAATAGCATCATTTAAGGTGGTCGGTTTCGGCTGAGCAAGAAAGGCGTTGAAAATGGAGTGACGAAGTCCAGTAGTAAACCTATTAATGGCATCTTGATTCAATAAAACGCTTACACCAATAAATTCGGTTGGTTGATAGCTCTCCTTAGCAGCCTCCAAAGCGCGACTGAGAATTTCGCCAACTCGAGCTCCGTAAGCTACAACATTTTCATTTTCCTGTTGCTTGAGTCTCCGTAACTCATCGCGACCACGCTCGTCGTCAAACGTCCGCGCGAATGCGGTTCTCAACCAGCTGAGTAATGTAGCTAAATTGTCCGGATCCCCACGATTTGCAATTAAATGTTTGGCTTGACCTTTAATCTTATTTTTTATCAATGCAAGTAAAAGGGGTTTATCACCGAATTTAACCAGAGCGTCCGTGTCTTTACAAGTAGCTATAAAATTAGAGAAGGTGCACCGTTCGTCGTTGTCGCGATGAAACTCAGGGATCTGGTGGATTGCTGTTTTCAGGTCGAGATACGATTGGGTTGGAAAGGTGTTGGTACTGGAATAATCACTTGGAGGCGGAAAATTATGTTGCACGAGAGTGTTAATAGGATTCGATGGTATCGGAGTGACTAAAGACACCAGCCACGGGTGGTTAAAGTCACGGGAAAAAATTTAAAAAAATGACGGTTTTTTTATCAACCTCACCTGTGACTATAAGACAAAGGCTTTTATGTCACTAAAAAGATATTCATTTAATAATTATGACTCGATAAACATAAAAAAAATGTCCTTAATTTAAGCACAATAAAAAAGATGCAATACGCTTTTTAAGTTACTTGAAAAAATCAAAGCCACGTATTTATACCGACTGAGGGACAATACCTTTAAAAATAAATAACTCACGTGAATTTAGAAACTAACATTAATTAATTTAGAAACTACAATAACATGACTATTTGTCCACGGAAATACTCATAAATAGTCATAAGAATTTCAATTGCAATACTGGTCACGATTTCTTATAAATTGTTGATAACTTCTTATGAGCTACTTTTCTTTCAATTTTCCACATAAAATCGCATAGAAATGCTACTTGAAGTTTAATCTCGAAGTTCTCATAAAATCTAATGAATATTTGTAATTAACGAAATTACTCATAAAATCTCATAACGACTAAGAAGTAATACTTTTATGAGAATCTATGAGTTGACGAACTACTGATAGAATATCATAAAATATTTGAGAGAAAATTTTCTCTGGCTCATACGTATATTAGTAAATCATAAAATCTTATAGAATATTTTTTTTTTCCTATGACATTCTATGAGGTCTTTCCAGCAGGGCAGAGTTGCACCTATAATTCTTAATCGATCTTTATAAAATTTTGGGTACTTATTCGATAGGTGATTACCTTGGACGAGTTTAAAAATATAAACAAAGTCAGTGGATTAATTTATAATGGTAGCTATTTAAAATTTTAGAACCATATGCAAAATTGAAAAAAAAGCTTTCGAAGTTTTCGCTTTTGGATTTTTATAATTTTTTTTTTTGATAACTAAAACTTTTTTTTAAATAATTAGTATAAGTTCAAAATACTTAAATTATATAGTAAAATAAAGTTGTTATTAATTAACAAGTAGAGTTATGCATTGAATATATTTAGTCTCTGTTAACGGTTTGATAATTTCTCAGAAAAGAATGATAGATGCTTTTTTTCGCTGATTATATGTATTAAAATGCAATAATATTGTATAGATACTAAGAATGTCTTTGATTCACATGGAAATTTTTTTTTCGGCTTGACTTGCTCTATTTTAGAAAAGTCAGTTTAATTTGTTGAAAATAAGGAAAAAAAAAATAAAATAATGTTGCGTACATTGTGTAAAGAGTAGATGAAAATTATCTTCGATCCAGGGGAACTGGGAAATCTGAAGACGTTACTGATAAAATTACACTGATTCGTCATCCGTGAGTCAAGTATTAATATTAGGAAAAGAGGGGGCTTAATTGAAGAAAGGGAAGGGAAAGAATGATATATAAATGAAATAACAGTGTTCTTTCAGTGTTGATTTGAAATTTAAGTTGTTGAATATACTTACCCGTCAAAGTAAGTATTTTGAATAATATTTCATCCATAAAATAATTGTATCTTATTTAATATGCTAAAAAATATACTTTAGTTGTTTATATTTAAGTATAAAACAAATAAATTATACATGTTTAAAATACTTTTATAGTAATAAAACAAAATTTTTCAGAGAACTCTTCTGGAGCTCATGAGATGAGAAAGTTTTGCAAATAGATTTTTCTATAAAAAATTTAATCCCTCTAAAATTTACGAACTCATTACATTAAATATAATTCATCTTCATTAACTATTTTGCATAGTCCAAATAACCTACTTCATTTCCTGACTTATATTGTTTTAATTTAATCAAATTAATACGTAACATTGACATACTCGTAAACAAAAGTTTTGCTCAAGGTCAAAAATCAGTAAAAAATATTGAAACCAGTTAGCGTACACAAAAACTGTTTATTTCTATTATTATTTCATTAATTTATTTTCCTTTATTCTGATTGTTTTTAGATGAAAGAAATTACTGTTGCACTTCTTGCGATAAGTTTTTTAGCATTGACAAATGCTCACACTTATCACATGGGAGAATGCCCTGTTGTACAACCAGTGACTGATTTCCAGATGAGTAGAGTAAGTATATATTTAATTTATTAATTTATATTTGAGTGGTATTTTTATTTGCTACAAAATTTGTTTAATTTTACAAGGTTTAAAATATGAGAATAATTCAATTGCATGTTCATCAATCAGAATTTGTGCTTAAAAATACTTTTAACTTTTCGCTTAAAAGTTTTAAACTACATAAAATTTAGATAACTATCGTTTTCCTGAAAATTTAAGATTTTAAATTTGACACCAGTTATACTAAGAGATTTAAAAAAAATGTTCAAGTACTTAAAAAAATATGTCGAATTCTACAGAATTGACTAATTTGTTTCAAATATTTCCTGAACAAAAAATTAAAAAGAAAAAAGTATTTGTTCGAAATAACTTTTTAATTTTTTGATCAAATTTTTGAATTTAAAAAATTACAACAACCGTCACAAGCCACGGTCAAATGAGTTCGTTTACTCAGAAGATATCCTTATCGAAATATATTCGAATCAGTTTTTTTTTAATAATTTATACGACTAAAAAACTACGTTGAATAGTTCAAGCGTCGTCGAAATATGTATATTCGTTTGTTAGATATTTGAGATTAAATAATTTTTTCCCCTAATTTGTTAAAAAAAAAATTTGAAACGAGAAATTTTTTTACAATTTCTTCTAATATTTAATAACAGTCATATAAATTCTTATCTGTTTCTCTCTTTATTTAATATGTTTTGAAAAACCAAAAAAAAAAAAATTTTGTTTCAATATGAAAATAGACAAAACTTTTTATGTTATTATTACTTTTCAAATCATTTTTAATAAATCACATTTGTCAACTTTTAATTAAATAATCAACTGTCTAAAAATAAAAACTTTTGTATTTTAAATAGCCGATTTACATATGCATAATTTACTTACTACAATTCATACTAAAATAATTATTATGTATATATAATAGAAGTCGTTTAGTATGTTGATACATATTTTTATTATATGTATTAGCTGACAGATATTAAATCTATTGTTACTCATTTGTGTCAACAGTTTTTGGGATATTGGTACGTCATTCAAAAAACTTCAACTGCTAGTAAATGCGTTGGATACAATTACACACGTGGCGATGAACCTGGAGAATACACAATTTCTCAAGAATCAAATCATCCAGTATTGGGTAAATATTTATAAAAACTTTATACATAATATCTAGAAAATCATTCGTATCCATTAATTAGATATGTAGTCCATAGTATAAAATAAAAAAAAAAACGCACATAACTAAGCGTAATTGTCACACTAGAAACAATAGCTTAAGACGTTGTTCAATATTATTTGTAATTGTTTATTTTTTTATAAAAATTTCTCTTACAATAACACAAATAATAAAAATGAAATATTAAAAAGGTATAAATATAAAAGGAAAAGAAAATTGTTTTAATTAATTTGACTTTGAGCTTTAAAACAAAAATATCAGTAAAAAAACACATTTTTTTTGTCATTCATACTCTTTTAATTTTAAATGTATTCAACGTATGGTATATTTTTAAAGAACAAATTATATTTGATGATATTTTACCCAACAAGAATAATAAAGAACAATTGATAAAATTTATTTCTTTAAAAATACATAAGTACATACAGACATGTCAGATAAAGTATTTGATTTAATCCTACATCATAATGATGCATTGACGAGATGAATGACAATAAAGTGAGATCTATTGTATTATTCAGGCCTTACTCCTCTGAAACATGAGTATCGTTATACTGGTGAATTAACTGTACCAGAACCAAGTACGCCAGCACTGATGCAGGTTCGCTTCCCACTGAGTAAGTTATTTTTTCTCAAAAATAATTTTTGATAAAAAATCGAATGCTGCAATTAAACATAAATATTTTAATTTTCATAGGTGTAGCTGGAAGTGCTTCCCACGTTATTTTTGCAACAGATTATGATAACTATGCTGGTATCTTTACTTGTCAAAAACTTGGATTTGCACACCGTCGGAGTGCTACAATTTTATCACGTATGAAAGAACTTGACAAAACGAAAGTTGATGCTATACGAACTAAGTTAAGCAGTTACGGTGTTGATCCTTATGATTTGAGTATTGTACCCCAGAGTGGGTGCAATTTTGGTCAAGATCCCGTTGAAATTGACATTAATCCAGATACTTTTAGTTCTGAAAACGTTGGTAAAATTTTCCGCAAAGCAGGAGATAAAATAAAAAATGGTTTTGAATGGGTTGTGAACGCGGGAAATAACGTTTACCATAAAATCACCGGTAGTGAGACAAATGATTCTGGTAAAGATAATATAAAAGACCAGCAACCTGGGACAGTCAGACCTATTAGTCATCCAAAAATTGAAACCAATGAAGTAGAATGGATTCCTTAAGTACACTAGTATATTTTATACTTTGACTGATTACTACTGATACACTTAGCTATTTTTAATAATATTCCACAAAATTTACAGCATTTATTCAGCGTAAATATAATACAATATATAATTATTTTTCTATTTACTCTGACAGTTTTTGTGATATTGATTTATATTCATTATGTAATGTAGATAGTTTTGTAAAAATATAAATCATAGATTAAAAAATGATTATGTTAATAAAAAATTTTATTAAACAAAAACAGAATATTGTATATCTATTTGACCTTAAATTTAGATCGGCAAAATTAATGTAAAAAGAGGTGTGACATTTCGTTATTATGTCTAATACTTTTAACGTGCTGTTAAGTAGTTAAAATGTATGCCTACTTGTCTTTTTTTCTTCCTGCAAGGCCTCATAATGAATGTCGTTTGATGTTAATAAAAGTTCCGAAAATCCTATTTCTTTCACCTTTGTTACTGTTCACAGAATTAAGAAATCAACACATTCGGTAAAAAAAAAAATCTGGAATTTATGACAGCAAATTCTCAAGGAATAATCCTTTGAAAAAATCAGTATTCAAAAGCTGATGGCTCAGAAAGTCTGAGATTTATAATATTCTCCCAAGGAAGATCGAGGTATCGTTGATTTTTATTAAAATTTTAGTATTTATTTTTAATTAATATACATCAATAACTTCGAATATCAATAACTATTAACAGTAATTAAAAGTTTATACTTGAAAGTGAGTTTACAGCCAAATTTGATATTATTGCAATAATTGTGTTTAAATCTATTTTATTTCTTTTCGGTGAATTCATATCTTACACTATAAAATTTTTTAATTTTCTTGGTTTTTCTCTTATTATTATTATTATTATTATTATTATTATTATTATTATTATTATTATTATTATTATTATTATTATTATTATTATTATTATTATTATTATTATTATTATTATTATTATTATTATTATTCATAATAATAATTTGTAAAATATTAAATTATTTATAGTTCTTTTTACTAATATTTCTTTTGTAGTCAACAATTACTGTGGTCTATACTCACACTTTTACTCTCGTACATGTTAATACAATATTAGCGTTCACAGTCGCAATCAAATGATCAGTCGGTTAGTAACTGTTGAAGAGTCAAACTAATTTTGAATTGATAAAATCGAATCTGTCAGTTATTCATGAAGAATTGTTTCATGAGATATAGAAAAAAAACATCAATCTTTTGACAATTTAATAAATAATATTATATTAATTATCAAAGGTACGTGTAAAACATTTTTAATTAACTTATAAATGTTATTTTTATATTAATACATTTCAAAAAGTAAAAAGTGATTCTTACTTGAAAAATTTTGATAATTCATAATCATATAAAATTTACTTTTAACGAATTTGAATTGAATAAAAAATTTCAATGAATTTAATATAATTTGTAGAATCAAATTTATCTATTTGTTTCTTCTTTAGAATTTTTACTTTATTTAAGGGTAGTTTTAATCTACTATAACATTTACAGATTATAACAATTAAATCTTCTCAAACACGTCATGCAATCCCGATCAGATAATGAAAAATAAAATTCTGGTTTTATTATTTGGTCCCGCGAATCCAGTATTTCGAAACTTTTTGTTTTATCTTTCAATCGTGTGACTTTCAGTATCTCGTACAATAAATTGTTGAGTAACGTTTGCATTCCTTAATAATTTCAAGTATTATTTGTTAGAAAAAATAATATAAATATCCTTGTCATAAATATTTATTTATATTTTAATCATAAAATTATTTTCAATAACTAATTTTAACTGTTTTTAGAAGATAATATATTAACACACTGTAAATTAGTTTTGGTCTATTGAAACTATTTTGTGATTCTGTAATTTCGACATAGATCTTAAAAAATTGTTCTACTCTCTATTGACTATTTGAATAGCAATGTTATTTATTAAGATTACTTTAGTGAACAATTGCAAATCATGTTTGAAAATATTTTTAAAAAATAGCATCAATTAATAGAATAATAAAAATTCAATCTCTCCCATTCTACCTGAAGTACAAATTAGTTTAATGAGTATTTGATAAGGTCAATGAATATTACATTGCATTGCACACGTGCAGAGTATACCTTTTATAATTTTTAGTGATTCATTGATAAAATACTATTCGTTTTTATATTTTTAAGGATAAATAAAAATAAATTGAAGGGCAAATCGATTAAATAAAAATATATAGTTTTCCATCTTTCGAACAATATAATCCGAAAAAAATCAATTTAAAATGCACAATGAGTATAGGTATCTGAACTTTTATAAATGCGATGACCTTGAGTAAGTATTAAGAATTTCTTAGTTTTTTTTTTATTATTTTTTTTTATTGTTTTTTTTTCTTATTATTTTATATTTAAACGAAATTCGGTGGATTGCACTTGGCAGTACGAATCTTGTCTTTTGCAAAGATTGATAAATATGTTTGTTGATAAACGAAATGGTATAAAATCCAGTTAGAATCAAGTTACAGACATTGTTTGATCAATAGAATATTTGTTTGTGAAAATATGCAACAGGTGTGTAATTCTTTCTGAAAGACAATCCTTCTGTGGTTGATAATTAAAATTAATTATACTTAAGGTGAATTATATCAGAAATATTTAATTAATAATACTCATTGTAAAAGTCTTTTTAAATGATTGTTAATATAAATTATAAGTTGTAATTCATAAAAATAATATTATATCTATGAATTAACTAACAGTGACTTTTATTGCTATACTTATGAGTGACAACAATGATTCACTTAAACGAAACAGTAAAATCATAATAGATAAAGTAGATAAGTGTAGAAGTTATTTAAATAGACTTATTGAAGTTTCAATTTATATATTTATATTCTTATTCTGATGCTATAAATTTATGATATATTACAGATGCACTTGATTCTTCTATTAATTTTACCGATTCTTCGGTCAACGGAAGTAATAGCAAGTGTCCTAGTTGCTGATAATACTATGTCGAAGATGGTAGAATTAAACTCGGGCGCACCTTTTTGCGAGTTGTATCACGACCGCGGAGTTATTCAAAAGATGATTCTTGGTGCAGACCCGAAGAAAGTTCGCCAAATGTCAAGTAATTTAGTTGCTGACCTCGAAGAAACTTGTAAAGAATCAAGGAAAAAGGGAAAAGTAAGACTTATGGTTGAAGGATATATCATAATAAAAAATCTGAAAAACAATTGACCCTGAAGGTCATCCCTGAAATTTTCCGCTATTTTGACGTTTGACACGCTCGAAAATTTTTGAGCTCTTCAACAATCTTAAAATTGTTTTGAATCAATATTTTTTTGAGATTTTCATATGGTAATATCTTTTGAACCTGGCATTCGATTTTAATTTGCTTGGCGGCATTCGACGCAATTTTTTTAGCACAAAAATTTTTAAGAGATCTTCAGTCAATTGATTGAAGACTTTGAAAGATATTTTTAAAAAACTGAAGAAAAAATTTTTTTTTGTTTTTATTTTTGAATATCTTTGAATCGGCTCGACCGATTGACTTCAAGATCTAATCAGATTCGTTATAAAGATATAGTTCGACAAAGTTTTCTTTATAAACATACACACATCCACCCCCACACACACGCGCGCGCCCTTACTTCTAGACGGGAACAGTTGGAACGGTTTTTTAGGATCATAACATGTGGAAATTTGATGAAAACTCGAATTCTCAAAATCGAACCGAAATCAATAACTACTTCCTGCTGTTAAAAATAATTAATTTTCAAAGAGAGAAATTAAAAATAAAGCAGTTCGTAATTTGAAAAAAAAAAAAACAATTATAAATGGTTAATACAGCAATTAAAATTAATAATTATCAAATTTTAGTTTTCTTTAATTGAAATTTGAACTCTGAACAAATCGACAGCTGGAAATTAGCTGTATTTTTTTAAACAAACATTATATTTTTTGGTGGATTTAACGATACTTCAATAGAAATAATTAACTTGAATTTAATGTACTAGAATTTAATTAACTTAATTAGTAATAGATTAATATGTTAATTAATTAATTAATAATTTAGAACCAGCCTGCGGGCGGTGGCATAATTTATCCAGGCACTAAATGGTGTGGACCAGGTACTTTGGCATCTTCTTACAATGACTTAGGTCATCACGCGGCGGAAGATGCTTGCTGCAGAGAACATGATCATTGTCCAGTAGTGATAAATCCCAATCAATGTTTGAACAGTATTTGCAACAATGCGCCATTCACTCGGTCTCACTGTGATTGTGATGCTAAATTCCGACGTTGCCTTCAAAATTTAAACACTGAAGTAGCCAATACACTCGGTGCGCTCTTTTTCAATGTCATACAAGTCACTTGCTTTAAAGAAAGACGTCCGTGTTCTGAATGGCAAAGGTAAGACATACTACTATTATTCACAATGTTATTAATAAGTCAATGTTGTTTTAAATAGTTATTACAGACAAGCGTTCCAGTGGGCGAAATCTCCAAAATACTGGCCAATATATGCTCGAGGATGGCGACATCAACCAAAACCATTGTTCAATAAAATAATCAAATTTTTCGTTAAGACTATCAGTACTATTAAATGAATAAATATTTCATCATTCCACGATTTTAAATGGGTTCATATGCTAATTTTTTTTTTTTTTTTACGTATTTTCAATGGGATATCTTGTTAACGGAGGTGGTGGAATTAATGCATGAGTTTTTAATTAGGTGGCAATGGTTACATGACTGCAAAACAATTACATAATAATTACTAAATGAACGATAATTAAATAATTTTACTATAATAATAGATCAACTTTTCTTTTATTACAGAGTTGGTTACGGAGAAGTTGAATCTGCAAAGATATGCGGACAATACCATTTCCGGCCAAGTGAAAAATATGTTCCATTGATGCCTTTGAATGTTTGAATCAGCCAAAAATCATTTTCAAATATTTTATTTCTTATTAAACTTTTTAAATGACAAGTCTAATTTAAGTAAAGAAAGACAGAAGAAAAAAGAAAAAAAAGATTCGAATGAAAAAATAGACTATGGTTCTGTCAAACATACTGTATTTTGTTCCTTCAATATTATTCAAAAGAAAATAAATTGTGTTATTGATTACCAACTAAAAAAATTTATATTTAAGATCATACTTTACAAAAAATAAATCTTTTAATGAATTTTTGAAGTATACTTTTTTATCTATGAAATTCTTATGAATTAAATAATATTGAAAAATTGCGCAGGGGAGGCCTGAAGAAAAGAAAAGATAGCTTCATAAATTTTTCCAGAATTATTTCTGTATACAAAGAATTTTTTAGTATATTTTACATTAAAAAATGACTATACTTTTTACCGTTGACAACGAATTTTTTATCCAACTTTGACGCGTGCTATTATTCAAATAAATGGACGGATGGAAAATTGTTTGTATAATATTTATAGAAAATTTTATGCTCTAGAACTTTCAATCAATGAAAGTTTCAAATATGCAATTTGTTGGTAATTATTTTCCGGACTATCAAACCATCATAGAGTCCGATAACATGATTAAATAATGAATTATCGACCTTCCAAAGTAAAAAAGTTTTGACTTATAAATTCCTACCAAAAGTCAAAATGTCTATTTTTATGTTAAGAATAAATTTTCAAAACTTCAAAGAAATTCAATAACTTTTCAACTCACTGTATCGTCTCTTTGTGAAATTCAGCCGAAATTTAAATAATTTGTAATTAATGATTAATTGCCGGACGAAGATCTACCAAAAAGGAAGCTGTAAGAGCTGTAGCAATAGCATGTTTTATGACCAACATTTTCTCTGTGGATACCAAAAATATTAATTCAATAGTTTCAGGGATAAAAATTTTTCAACTTTCATTTTCTTCGTTTATTTATGATTTACTAACAAATTCGAAGCTCTTTTAGCTATTCATTAGAATTTCAACTAACCGATTGGGTGTTGAAATTATCAGAAATGGAATTTTTCAGAGCTGTATCAATTTGATTCAACCAAACGAGGTAAAACTTCCTAAATTCTGTGAACTACAGATTTCATGCTAAACAGATTTCATTAGTTTATATCTCAGTGCTCTTTTTTTGCCTGATCTATACTAATATATTTCATTTAATATTTGACGTATGTCATTGACTAGCACGAATTAAACTAAATATTTCAACGAATTTTAACAACTGAAAAGAATAATTATTGCACGCATAAAATTTTAGTTATATTTCAATAAATATAATTTATTTACATTTGTCATTGTCTACTCAATTATGTATTCATCTAACTATGAAAATTTAAATTGGGAAATAGTTGTTTGAAAACTTCACCACATCCAGAATTTAATTTAATAGCTGCATACTTATCAGCTCTAGTTTCACCAATATTAACAATTGCAATTGGCTTTTTTTCTTCAACAGCTTGTAAAATTATTCTATATCCGGAAAATGTAGTTAGAGATGTACCAAGTACCAATAACGCATCAGCTTCGTCAACGGCATGTCGAACTTGCTCAACAGTATGTCTTGGTACGTTGTCTCCAAAAAATACAATATCAGGTTTTAATATACCACCACAATTTTCACAAGACGGTAAAACAAACGCTTGGGCTTGTTCGTCTGAAAGTTCAATATCACCATCCGGCCGTATTTCTTTGCTATTAGCGTTAATGGTTGGATTTAATTTGTCTAAAATATGTTGAAAATCTTCTCTACTAATTTTACTATCACAGTTTAAACACATAACAGTGTAACCAGTTCCATGTAATTCTATTACCTGACTACTACCTGCTTTTGAATGTAATCTATCAACATTTTGAGTAATAATACATGATACGATGTTTAAATCTTCTAGATATTTAAGAATTTTATGACTGAAATTCGGTTGGAATTCCGAAAACCTGTAATAAATATAAGGAATTATGATTATGATAATTTGAAAAACCAAATTCTGAGTATAGTTAATCGTCTATAATTAAATATGACATTAAAACTCACCTCGGCCATGCGATATAATTCCTAGCCCAATACCTCTTCCTGATATGATCATGTTTTCTAAAATCTTGGTATAAAACAGGCCTTCTATTACTAGTAGCATATAATCCAACTCCTTCAGACCTATAATCGGGAATTCCACTTTCTGTTGAAACACCTGCACCAGTTAAAACACATATTTTGCCTTCATTTCTTATGAAATTTTCAAGCTGAATTAAATCATTTGGCTTCGGTGGTTCATATTTTGGTACAAAAGAAAGATTCGCAAAATTTTTTAAACCTGAAAAAAATAAGTTTATATCATTAGAATAAAATTTCTCCCACAACTTTTAAAATATAATACTGAATTTAACAGACATTCATCAATTTTTTAGATTTTTATAACAATTAAATTAAATCTTTCATTTTTATAATAATAATAAAATTTACGTTTATTTTTAAAAATAAAAGAATAAAATTACTCTGAAAAAATAAAAAATTTCTGTGTTTGCTTACTAGAAAATAACCACGATCCAGATGTTTTCTTTAAATTTCTAAGAATATTAACTTCATTCATTTTTCAATAGTTGTAACCAATATTTTATAATAATTCTATTTTATTTTTATGTAACTAACAAAATTACGGAGCTTTATTTTAATGCAAAAAAATAGCAATGTGTTCAACCTTGATTCATACATATTTTGTAAATATGTTATTGTATACCTATACTAAATATAACTGCAGAAGTATAATCCGGACATTGCCGAACATTTTACATTCGGTTCACGAAGGTTAACATGTAGCGTTCTCGTATTTTGCCGCGTAAATATATTTAGTAGTGATTAATGATTAGTAACCAACAAAAATACTGCGTAAACAGCGTAAACGGTAAGTTAATTTAAAGCTTACAAAGTTATTATTTTTGTTGTAACATAAGTTTTTATCTATGGATGAAATAAACAAGTAGTAAGTAAAATGAATCAAAATAATTAAATAATTGTCTTGATAATAAAAATTGTTCATAACATACTACATGAATATGTTGATACAGCGTCGCTTGATTTAATTTTACACTAAAGAACTAATTTAATTTTATTATACATATTTACATAATTTTGAATGAAAATCGAAATGAAAACAATTATGTCTTATTTATTTATCTATTTTTTTAAGGAAGAACAAAGCTGAGCTATTGAAATACTGCAAAAAAATGGACAGTTCAACGGAACATGAAATAGATAATGATACAACCAAGTTAAAAACTAACAAAAAACGAGTACATGTGGATAGTGACGATAATGACGAGATAGTTACTAAAAAATCCCGGACTGAAAATGATTCTTCAGAAAAATATGATGATAAGGAATCCATGAAAGACGAACTAACAGATAAAAGTGGAACAAATTTTGATGATCAAAAAAATCCGAAAGTAATTATTTTTTATTTAATTTCACCTTTTGATATATTCAAACTTTTTTTTTGATTTACAGGAAAATGAACATACTTCTAAGAAAAAGGATGTAGATGATAAAGTAGATGAAAATAACAAAAACTCGGAAGATTCTGCTGATAATAAAAAAGCCTCAACAGAATCAGAAGAATCGGATGATAATAATGGTAAAAAATCAAATAGTAGCGATGATAGTACCAAAGTTAAAAAGACAAAGAAAGATAGAAAAAAGGAACAAACAAAAAATAAGAACGTCAAACGAGATACGGATTCAGAAGATAGTTCGAGTGAGGAAGATTGTACTAAAATAAAAAAGAAAATCCAATCTCTTGGTCCCCTGTCAAAAAATATTGTTAAATCTAAAGGAAATAAAGAAGAAAGTGATAAAAATACGAGTGATGATGACGATAAAAGTTTGTCTGAAGATAAGAAAAAACTTGACTCCAGCAAAGATGATGCCTCTGAAGAAGAAAAAGAAAATCATAATCGTTCAGATACCAACGACATCAGTAGTGATTCAGAATCAGAAAATCGTAAACGAATAAACAAAAAACAGAATACTAAATCAAAATCTTCAAAAACTCCTAAAGTACCTAAAAGTTCTAAAATTTCCGACAACGTTGAAAATAAAAAAAACAAACATAAGAAGAGTGACAATAAAGACAAAAAAGTTATGAATAAGGAATCTAATGACTCAGATAATTCAAAAAATTCATCAGACAGTGAAGAGAATTTCAGTGACGATGAAGATGAAGAAAAGGATAAAAGCAAAGGAAAAAAGGTATTTTTACTTTTTCATAATTCGCTTTTAATATATTGAATTTATGTTATATTGCTCTAAATTTTTTTGTAGTCGCGAGGTTCCGTTAACTTTGATAAAAAAGTGAATTCCTTGAAAAAATATATACGCTTGGCTGGTATAAGGGTTCAATGTTATAAAAGATTATGGAATGATTGCAAGAGTAATAAACAACGAATCGATAAGTTGAAGGAATTATTAGAAAAGAATGGGGTTTCCGGAAGGCCATCTATAGAGAAGTGCAAGGCAGCAAAAATTGAACGTGAACGTATTCAAGAAATTGCTTCTTTAGATACTGCAAATATTATTTCAGAAGGTATTTATATAGCAAATTAAAAAAAAAAATTGACCCCATCTATCAGCCATAAAATTTTTCGTTTCATACATTTTTCTTTTTGGCATTATCTATTTACTTAATTATTTTTAACAGGTCGTGTTAAC
Organism: Cotesia glomerata; assembly: GCF_020080835.1. Taxonomy (NCBI): domain Eukaryota; kingdom Metazoa; phylum Arthropoda; class Insecta; order Hymenoptera; family Braconidae; genus Cotesia; species Cotesia glomerata. The sequence goes on from NC_058160.1 coordinate 19,663,027, forward strand.
CGATCTCGACGAGCTCCTCTAAGAAAACAGAAATCTCCTACTCCCCCACCAGTTTCTACAACCGAACATGAAAAAATACGTAAGAGAATTAAATTAATAGTCGATAGTGACTAAGTACAAGTTCATTGAAATGTTAAATTTAACTAAGTTAAAGTTAACCAGTTTTAATAAATAAGTGATTTCTCTTATTAATCTCTAATAATCAGAAATTACAGTATTTATGTATTAACCCTTCAGTACCCTCGCTATGAGAATTTTTCTCACGCAACAACATTCAACTTATAGGATGTCGCTGCAGTGCAAGTGAGACACTAAAAAGAACGTGGGTACTGAAGGGTTAATAAGCAAAAATTCACCCAGCAAATCAATATAATGTTTTCCTTAATTCAATGATTGTAAACAAAAACTAGTTAACATTCAATGAAATATTATAATATCTTGATCTGAGTTAGACTCATGATACATAATTGTATACAAATTAAACAATTGTATTATTCAATGAGTTTTTGTCTTCCGATGCTATCAAAGAATGTACTATTTCTTTTTATTAGACAAAAAAATCTTTTTTGCTTGTCATAAACATGAAATGTGTACTTGGTGTGATACAACAGTGATTTATATATCATAGAACTCTCAGTAAAATTTGTAAGAAACTAAATGTTGCAAAAAAAAAAAAAATAAACATATAATCAGAATCTATTTCGTGTTTTTTGCTCTTATCTAATCAATAAATGTTATTCAAACAAATAAAAGTTATATTTAAAGAAAGTATAAAATCTTTATTGTTTTTATGATTAAACAGTTGGGTAAAATCAATCGAAATATTATGATGTACATTATTCAAAATTATTGACACATGAATCTATTGGAAAAATCGTAGAAAATAGATATAATTTATAAAGCTATTATCTTAAATTACTTCTTATTATTTGACACGTGTTTTCACAAAAATTAATGAATTTAAAAATAACGAAACAAGTAAATAGAATTACTTCTTTTTTTATTATTATCTTGGAGCTTAAGATTTTGAAAAAAAAACTACAACCAAAGTTCCCTAAAATATTGTTAATGTTTGAACAATTAATTATAGTATATAAAGTAAAAACTTTTTTAACTTAGCCAAAAAAGCTTTTAAGCCAAGTAAATATTTGGAAGCAGAAGTTTGTAAAAATTGAAAACATTTTCAGAACATTCTATGTTAAAAGTATAAAATTTATTACAAAGTTTTTCAATCTGGAATAAGAATAAAATTATTTTTATCGGTATATTTATTTATATAAATATAGTTTAGCAACGGATAAAATTTTATAGCGGATTGAAAAACTAACCCTAAGATTTAAATATTTTTATATAGTAAAAAAATAATTATTTGCTTGTATTTAAATACTCAGTTATACATTCTTTACAACAGAATGGTTTATCTTCTTTTATAGCCATTCGACCATTTAAAAGACTTTTTTTACATGTAGCGCAACAAAAACATTGATCGGTTGCATGGAAATTAAGATTCTTGACCACTACGCCTTGTTGATCGGCAGCTATTACTTGATGACATTTATCGCATTTTTTCGCATATGTTTTTTGATAACAAAGTAAACAAAGTGGTCGATCATTTTCAGAAATGTACTGTTGTCCTGCCAATGGAACATCACAATCCCAACAACAAAAATGTTTGACATGATAATTGTGTCCTTCGGCAACAGTGTACTCTCGTACAAAGATTAACTGTAAAAATAAAAATTGAATTTAAATAATTTATTAAAATAAACATCTATTGAATCAAAGTAATAATTATCTTACCTCATCACATGCAAAACACCTTGGTATTTCTAACAAATTAGCAAGATCCCGAGCGCAGTAAAGTTTATCTTTATAATAAAAGTAAACCAAGTCAACGAGTAATTCATTACAAGTTGAACAAACAAAACATCCAGGGTGCCATGTTGCATTTTTAGCTTTCTCTACAGTTACAACTACATCATTAACAAAAATTCCTTCCTGACATTTATGACACTTTTGTACTTTAGATTGAGTTATCAATAAATCATTTGTTGCCTCGGCAAGTTGCTCAATATTTGAATCTCTTTCGAAAATTTTCGTTTTTCCAAAAGCTTCTTCTGGGAAAATAGGATTGTTAAGATTTTCTGATCTAATTATCGAGTTTTCAGGAGTGCCATAATTACTTAATTGAGCTTGAATAAGTTTTGAATTATTATTTTGATTATTAGTCTCTACATTTTGATTAATATGACCTCCAAGATTTTGTTCTTCTCCATTATCACGTATTAATTCACGTGATTTTGATGAGTTATGTAAATCATCCAGTTCTTCCTCTTTTCCACAATATTTTGATGCAAGTTTTTCGCGGATAAATGAAAGTTCTTTTTTGTCTAATGTACTCCCTATGATATCTGAAGCATGAATTGCACTAGGTGGTAATAATGCTTCTGACAGTAATTTATCTGCTAATATGGAGTTTTTATGTTCTTGTAAATTTGATTCACGTAAGTTTCTGCATGGTTCATTTAATTTTGTCGACCATTGCGAAGCATTTAGAGTATTAAAATGAGTTTGTGATTGATTTTGAGGATCACTCTCAATTTTCTGGAATGCTGGATTATTGGAAGAATAATTATTAGAATGCAAATTAGATTGCGCAAAATTTAACGCTGGATTATGATTATCACAATGAATAGGATTTATTATAGAGGAAGACGTTGGTACTGTTGTAGTTAATCTACTCTGTTCTTGATCTGTATTATTATTCATACCTACAAGATTTTTATTCAACGAAATATTAACCGGATTTTGTTCAAAATTACTGTTGTTCAACTGTCCAACAGAAAAATACTTATCATCATGAGGCAGCCGATTTATATTCGGAATATTCAAAGCAGAATTACGAGTATCAGGAACCATATCAACTGAAGCAACTCGTCCATCATTTTTCATATTTTCAAGAATATGATGGTATCTAGCCATTTTATGGCTATCATTAGTTATTTGTCCTAAAAGTGGACCACGAAGAGTTTCAAGTACTCTTGGAGCTATTTCTGGATCATTAACTGATGTATTGAAAATTTGATTTGGATTATAAATTTCTTCTTGAGACGCTAATGGGGTTGAGTATGATGATTTCATAGATTTAGGTATAAAACTACTGGGTGTTCGAAGATTTGGAGATTGACTATTTATCAAACTTGGTTTATGTTTTGGAGTAAAGCACTCTGAAGCATTTGCTGGTGTTATTAAAGATTTTTCAAAAGGTTTTGCGGTTATTATCTTGGAAACCTTTCCTTGGCCAACATATTTTTTCAAGTTTTCGAGATACTTTTCAAATTGATTTTTCTCAGAATCTGACAATTCATCACAAAGTTTATGATCAATGTCATGCAACGGAAGTTGCTTTTGAAGTTGTTGTTTTCTCAAAGCAGCACCCACGGATCCTTTAATAGGTAATTTATCTTGTGGCAATGCTTTCATGTAATCAGCAGCAAGTTCTTTTGTCGTATTGGGTGGTGCCCATTCAAATGTTTCTTCATTGTCTATCTGCTGCTTGTTAATTTTAAGAACTGAAAAAATAAATTAAATAATTATGACAGTTATTAGTTTATTTTTCAAATAATCTGCTTCATCCTACATGTTTTATATGTTAAAATGAAAACATTTACTTACCAATTAGTTTGCATTTAGAATTTCCTGACGGACCAAATAATAAATCAAACTGTGGAAATTCATCAACAGGAACATCATGATCATCGTGACCACATTTACAATTTTTACATATTTTTCTCCAAAAATGTAAATCAAGACCTGGACAATTAGATACGCACTTTATGCACGGAGCTCCGGCACCAACTTCATGAGCTAGTCGCGGCTGAAAAAATACATTTATATTTATTTACCTACACTATTTATTAAAAATTTTTAATTTGCGATCAGTCATCAAGTCATGACTTTTGCTGTTGAAGTTTAAGATAAACATAATCTGTTATCGATAATAAACAATAAGTATAATAAAATAAAATTTTAAATATTTCTATTTATACATTGCATTAAAAATGATTTTTTCAATAAAATAATTTGAAATGTACCGTTCGTTTTACTGAATAACCATTAAGTAAAAAATAAATAAAAAATAACGAACCTTTCGCTTACGATTTTCGAGCTCTAAAAGCCACTTTGGGCGATTATCATCTTCGACTTGGGTATTTGATTCCATTTTTATAAATAATTCAGTATAAAATATAACTAACTATTAATTAATATACGAAGTTTTAGTGTTTATTGAAATTATAATAGTTTGATTACACGCTTCATATTAAACTTTTTCGCTGACTGAAAGACTCATCTTTTCTTCACGTACATGCTGTACACTATAAAGCCCCAGTCTGACTCATAACGCCCCACTCTTTTTTAGAGGACATTGAGTCACAGCTGACTTTTACACTGACGTACTTTTGTAAATTATGTACGTATATGAAAATATATTTACGTAAAAGTAAACAAATAAAAGTAAATTTCTTAATAGTATATAGTAAAAAATTAAATTTTTAATTTATTTGTAAATTCATATGTATAACTACTAATTCCAAATTATAATTTATTAAAAGAACTTTTGTTACTTTTAAAAGGCCCCCCTTTCCCCCTTTCTCCCACTTTCTTGATAATATTAACATTTTACCACCAGATTGAAATTTTTGTTACAATTGTAGATGAATTTTAAAAGAGAATTTAATATATTTTTCGTACGAATATTCAAACTACCAAAATTTTATAAACCGATAAAGATACGTCAGATTTCATTATCAATTCTGAATCATTAGTTGAGCCAAGTTTTTTCCATTTTTATCATCACAATAAATCTTAACGTTTTGATATCTTATTATTTTGATTGTTTAATTAAATTTCAATATAAATACTTGAAATATGACAAGATCATCCAATTGATTACAAAAAATTGGCCGCATATGAAAGAAGGGGTCCCTTGCCTTAGAATAAGGTTAACACTAAATTAAAAAATAGTAAATAAATAAATAAATTTATATATTACTGGACACATATGAGGACTTAGATGATAGATTTTAAAGCGAGTAAAAAATTGTGAAATTAATAAAAATCACAATTACTTTTATTCTAAGTATACCCTGATTAGAAAAGATTCAAAATGGCTAAAAGATTCAATTTGACAAATATATAGATATACACTTTGCATAGGTTGAATCTTTTTAAATCTTTTTTTTTTTTTTAATTAGGGTATAATTATCTACATAATAAGCATAAAATAATCAATTGAAATTTTTTTTAATTAATTTTTTTTCACACCTAATTATAATATGCAAAAATACAAATTTATTTATGGAATAGGATATTTTTTTTTACAGAACATATTTCAATATATATTTTTGTTACGTCCATAATCTAAAATATGTTTAATATAGGGGCCTTTACATTCACGCAGCGTGGATTTAAGGCCTTTATATTCACGCGGCGTGGATTTATCAGGACTTTTTTTACGTATGAATAAACATGTCCATTTTTCTTATTTTGTTTTGTCACAAAATTTTATGACTAATTCCAAATTGTTAATTGACATAATTTACATTATTATAAGAGGAATGGGTACATCTTATGTACCCACAACTTCATCGGAAGCTTCTTGTGAGATCTGGAATTGAAATATTTTTAATAAGTTGGTTTTAAAATAAATTAAACTTTTAAATGTATTTTTATCAATTGTCAATAGTATTCAATTGAAACAATATCAAGCTTTACCTTTTTTTTCCAATTTGTTTATCAATTAATTTTCTTTAACATCTTTAAATAATTCATCTATAATCTCTTGCATAGATACTTTCCGTTTTTCACCGGATTCATGTTTTTTATTAGAGCTTTTTTCTTTCTTTTTATTTCATTTATTTTTTATCTCAATTTTTTTTTGTTTCAGACCGAGGCACTGTATTTTTCATACGCCGTTATTCATTGCTAGACCATTTCCCAGTTTTACGATAAATATTAAGATTTTCTGACTTTTTTTTTCTCTTTCTGTTTATTTTTATATTTGATAAAATTAGTATTAACAGAATATTCTTCAAAAGACTATGAATTCCGATTTTTCAGTTCTGTTATATGGTATTCGTAAAAGACCAAAAGCCTTAGCTGTCAGAACGAGATGTAATTTTTTTCTTTTAAAATTTCATTAAATTCATATTTACTCTACGATTTTATGTATGAAACAAAACCACTATTATCGAGCTGTAAATTTCTCATGGAATTCAAATATTGTTAAAGGATCAAAATACCTTTTAGACTATTCTAATTTTTGATTTTTTTTCCTCATTAACCAAAGTAACAATGCAAAAGTTGCTCTTCAATGATTAGTGTAAATTAGAAGTCAAATTCACTACAAATCCAGGTTTTTCAAATATTGCTGTTAGATTGAAGCCAATCTGCTAACGCAATTTAAAGTCAGTGTCAGGTGAAAAATTGATGGCAAATAAACTGTAAAAGTTGGAATGTCCTATTAATAAAACCGAAAATTTTATTTCTTTCAGTCTATATGCAGTTTGCAAGCAAACTGAAAGAGGTAGGCAGAAAGTTCCGAGATGTGTTCACGTTCAATGGAAAGTTATATGTAATTAGACCTCAAAGAACTATTTCCTCTAAGATTCTGTATTTGTTGCATTTAGAGCGGATGAAATCGGACTTTCCTGAAAACTTACTTCGTTGTTTAACCAGGCCCTCACTTTCTTATTTATGTGATCCTTGTTGTTGATGTCCTATAAACACACGAAAATTTAAATGTAGTATACAAGTTGAATAAAATAAAAATTGAACGGAAATTATAATACTAAATTAAATAGATACCTTAAGTTATTTTTTAATTGTGATATTATGTTTTCGAAGACCATGTAGTTTGTCTTCTTTAGGAGGTAAATGAACTCGGTACTGTATCAAACAAGTTGGAGGTACTGAGAATCTTGGAGAAATTGACTTGAAGTTTAACAGCATTGTTTATCATTTAATTAAAAACTGGATTTTCATTTAATTAAAAAAAATATTAAAAATTGACTAAAATATTGAATATCAATTCATTTGATAAGGATTGGAAAGTCAGAAAAGATGATTATAAATATTAAATACCTGTATACGTTTTTAATTATTCATTTTATTTTGATGTTTTTTTTTTTCTTAAATCTCTTTGATATAAAATTTTTGTCTAACGATGCCACGTAGCAAGCTTATTTCGTCAAGAGGAAAATTCATTTTCCACACATTTATATTATTATCTTTAATATCGTCGTTATTATGTATTAGTCTCGTTCATTTTTTTTATAATTTTGTTGATTCAAAATATGTTTACACCATTAATTTTTTCAACTTTCGAATTATTATTAATTTTTTAATTGATTTGTAATTCTTAATTAATTTAATAACATTATTTATTTATATCGCATCATATTAATTTTAGACTTTTCCGATGTTAGGTTCTATTTATACATTTACATATTTAACTCGTTTACAAGCGTTTTATAGAAATTTAATTAATATATTATAAATATGGTAATTATATAAATTTTAATTTATGTTTAGCTGTTTATTTTAAATACAGTAATCATAAAAAAACTGTAGTTTAAAATATTAATATTGTTGATATATAAATATTAAATAAAATATTCAACATTTGTATACGAGTTAATTTATTTTCTTCTCACGATTGAATTATAACTTTTCTCTTTCATTTCACGTATGTTGACGAAATTGAGAAAATTTATTACGTACATTTTTCTCAATTACCCACAATTTTTTTATGCTCTCAAAAAGCACTTTGTTATAAAAATTAATCAAATGATGATGATGATGATGATGATGGTGATAATAAATTACTCTCCGTAATATAACATTAATAAATTATTAATACGCTTGTTGAATTTAAAATATGACCTATTTTTTTTTTCATATTCTCATGTTAATTACAAATATAACATAAGAACGAAGCTACATATTCCGTATTTAGTCTAATAATTGTTTAATCAATTTTCGAGTATAATTAATTTATTTACTTTTATTCAACTATTGTATTTGCAATCGACAACTATAATGGTAGTATTCTTATGAAGTTGGGGAATGATATTCTTATTTTCATATAAGTACGCGAGTATTTATACCAATAAAATATTTTTCAAGAAGAGTAATTTTGTTTTTCTACATCTTTTTATTTGATTTTTATAACGCAATGAGAACCGAACTACATATGAACATAATAAAATTTCTTAATTTTAATTTTACGAGCGCATAGTTTTTCATTAATTTTATAACTAAATTAGTGGGCGCATATCAAGCCGAGGAGTTATTTCATCTAGAAAAGTTTTATTTGTGATCCAGCACTTAAAGTTTTTTCTTTGCCTTTGTTTAGTTTAACTTTTTTAATTTTTTTTAGCTAAATTATCAAGGATGAAAAATAATTGAATTTGATACCTAATCAGCAAAGCAAGAATATTTAAAAAAAAAAAGTTAAAGATTAAGTCAAATAATTTGTTTATTTCAACAACAATCGTTTGACTAAACTATAATTTAGTTGAATTGATTTATAATGAATGAATCGGGGACGTAAATTTAAATAAAATCTACGTAAAAACCCCGAAGTGTCACGAAGGTTACATTTTTTATTTTACGATCTTATAATCGTTTGTAAGATTACAGATGTAATGAGAATCAAACCGACAGACGGAAACGTATTCCTGAGTTGAGAGAATAGTTATAGCGTGTAATAATTAAATATAAATTGAGACGCAATATTTTTTTTTTTCATGATTTGAGCTGATTAACATAACAGTGTCATTTAGTATTGCATTGAAACATTGCTCTTATGAAAAAGAAGTTATTCATTCATCATACATCTCAGTTACCAATAAAAAATAAATAATAAGGTACGAACTTGAGCATTATGTAGAAGTGTAATAAAAAAATTTCAATGCAAATTATCAGCAGCAATAACTGACACTAAATACTCAAAACAACAGATGTAAAAAGCTCAAATAAACTCACTTTTATTCAAGATCTATTTATTAATATTGAATGTTTACTTAGAGCCTTTTTTATGCCTCAATATAAGTTATTTTGCGCCTCAATAAAAATACTAACGTTTCTCTCTTCTCAACCGGCGTCGTAGCTATTGATTATGAGGTAAAATAACTGGTATAGCTTGTTGAGCACCAGGTGGTGGTTGAGCTGGTAAATACGGCATGTGTTGCGGTGGAATTGATAAATGTGGTGGAATTAATGGACACATTAATGGGTAATTCGGTGTGTGACCTTGAGGTGGTGGTTGTGGATATGATGCTTGTGGTGTACCCGATGGATTATAAGCACCAGGCGTATGCTGGGGATTTTGATTAGCCGGTGATTGTGTTTGACTCTGGGGTTGTTGTCCTACGTGATGTTGATGAGGATGTCCATGATGTCCCATATATTGAATACCAGGATTTTGAGGCCCAGGTGACTCATGATGATGATGATGATAAGGCGTAGCCATATGTGGCGGTGGTTGTGGTGCTTGCACCATACGAACCATTTGTTGATAAGTTGGTTGTCCTGGATAAGGCACCTGAAATGATGGATGCAACGGGGCAGGAGCAAGCAATGGTTGGCCTGTTGCGGCTGCTACTTGCATTTGTGATGCAATATCTGGTGCTCGATGTTGCATCATTGGTACTAGAGTAAAGTTAAAAGATAATTCAATAACCAGCGGTTTTTATAATAATTGATTGTAAAATATAAATATAATCAAGAGCTTGCGTTAGTACCTAGATACTGACCCTTCCTGAACCTCGCTACAGGTTGGGCTTGAGGCTGAGAAAAGGCGGTTGGTGGTTGACTTGTCATGACATAGGCTGGTGTCATAACTACTGTTGTAGGCATAGCTCCAGAATATTGTGGTGTTTGAGGTGTATGTGGTCTGCTTGGAGTTGGTGTACTTGGCGAACGCTGAAAGATATTATCAGTCTTCATTATTTGAATTAACAGTTTAACTAATGTATTTTCGTACCGGTGTAAATGGCTTTGCGTTTGGATTGAATTCTTTCGCATTTGGATTTAATGTTGACTTTTTAAACGAAGTTGTTATTTTTTCAATAGCAGGTTCGTGACTTTGCTGCATCGGCGGTGTGGTTTGTTGCTGTACTTGAGGTGGTGTTGTAGGCTGTAAAGATGTTGAACCTGTAGGTGGTTTTGAAGCAATAATTGGTTCTTCTTGTACCGTTTGATGTTGCTGTTGGTGAGACCCTTGATGTTGTGGAGGCTGTGTTAACGGCTTTTGATGTTGATGAACGGTTGGATGATGTGATGGCGGCATAGATTGTTGAATATGTGTATCTTGATGATGCGATTGTTGTTGTTGTTGTTTACGTGGAATGGATGGAGTTTCCTGCGTTTGTGGATCAGCTAATTTGAAATCTGATGAAAATTGTCTCAATTCAGCGTGTTGTTCATCTCTTGGTCTAGGAGTTGAAATTTTTCTATGATCAGATTTACTAGTGAGAAGATCATTGCGCTGACCTTCAAGTGAATTTTGTTGCTGAATAGAACTATGAGGAGTATGAGGTGATGGCTGTTGCTGCTGTTGCTGTGGTGATGGAGTTGGTGGTTGCTGCTGTTGTTGTTGTGGTGGTGGTTGCTGTTGCTGTTGTTGGGGCTGCTGTTGTTGTTGTTGCTGCTGCTGTTGTTGTTGATGAGAAGTCGCAGTCTGTGGAAACGGTGCAGGAGGCGCTTTATCTATTTGATAACCTTGTTGTCTTCCTGGGCGCTCTCGTTTTTCAAGATTTAATTTATTTGATGGTGGTAGCTGCTGTGGAGCAAATGCAACTTGTGACATAGTTGATCCGTGTTGATGCTGAGTTTGCATTTGAGGTATAACTGGCATTGCTGTCACAGGCAGAGGTTGCGTTGTTGGTGGTTGAACAAACGGAGGCGGTGTATTGTAAGTAACAACAACACCACTTGGTGGCATGGCCATTATCGGATGTTGTACTGGAGGATGATTTGACGGACCTCCTAGTGGAATGTTACTTGGCTGAGAAGAATTCGTTGTTGATCCCGGAGGTGGATGGTTAAACATATTTTTATTATTTACTGTACTAGGTGACGGTGGCGGTGGAGTTGATCGTGTTAATTTACCAGAATTAACGCTATTTCTTTTTGCAGGAGGGACGTATTTAGGTTCATTATTTGGTCGAATCACAGCAGCAAAACGTTCTTCCTCATCACCATTTTCAAGATCTAATCGAGCTTTATGATTAGGTTGAGCCTCTATTTCGTTAGCTATCTCTGATGCTTTTTGCTCTTGATCCTTGAATTCCTTAGTATCTTTACGATGTAATGGAAGAGTATAACCAACCAAAGACGGTTCAAACGTAGTCTGTACACCATATATTTGTTCATTTCTACTGAACATTTCATGAGCAGGCCAGCCATTCTGAAAAAAAAGTAAATAAAAGAAAAACAATAATAATAATAGTTTCAGATATTTAAACTTTGAATGTAATATTAATGAATAAATTCATACAGAAGCTCCGTCCAATTCATAATCGTCGCCATTTATTGTTGCTGGTGCATCCCATGGTTCAAGTTCTTTTTCTCCTACTAAGCCATTAAACTTACTAATTGATGTGTCAGTTTGAAATGTATTTCTTATTGCGTAATCTAAGTCTACATCTTTTGCAGACATTGTAATAATATCTTGAGGTTTGAATATAAGTTTTTCAACCACAGTATCTACGCAAATTTCGCCTGAGCTCTCTACACGATGAGCCATTTCCAGAACTACTTCAAATTGGCTAGAAAAAGTTCTAAATATACCTTCGTATAATGAACCATTTTGAGTTTGGATCTGTAAAAAAAGTACAAGTATATATAAACATGTTTACTTATATATAAATAAATAACAGCTACAAATACAATTGTTTATAATCAATCAATAAAGAGGATTTAATTAATTAATTTATTTATTTGTTACCTGAACTATATTGCCAACATGGCTTGTTATCGCATGCATAAAATGAGCATTGTTGTAAACCCCTTCGGCAACAACACTTCTCTCTTGAGGACCTCGAGCTCGAGGAGATCTATGAATACAAATAATTTGTTACTTCAATTATTATTTAGACTTAAAATGTGCTTATAAAAGTAGAACATGACTAAATAAAAGTATCATTGATAGATAAATAATAAAAATTCTATTAAGTGATTCACAGTTAATTTAGTAGCTGACATTTTGATAAACTTAAAAGTAATAAAATAAAATAATTCAAATTATATATATATATATATATATATATATATATATATATATATATATATGCTATATATATATATATATATATATATATATATATTACCTAGTTGGATTAGAACGATTTTTTCTTTTGTTATTCATGGTACTGATTAAAGAGAAATCCTAGTCACTGAATTGCAGATATTTGTCGCCTGTTAATTGGGCGCTTTCTCGTTTCTTAGTGTGGACCGGAATTTTGAAAAACTTCCTTATAATATTTAATAAAACAAATTAATTTTTAGTTTTAAACAAAAATTTGAACTGTTCGGTTGAATAATTTTCACGAGAAAATGCCAACTGAAATGATTTATGAATGATGGCAAAGGTCAATTGAGTTGGTATAATTTTGTAACATGAACGATTGAATTTTGAGGTTATGCTGATGACGCGCCTAGATTACTCGAGGCAAGGTATGTACTAGTAAACACTTATTACTGTGTATATATAACGAGATAAATTTTTGTTTACGAAAATAAAATAAATCACTAGCCACACCTCGTGGCAAAGATTACTGACAATAGAAGAGAGAGAAGACCAACTTGGGCCACCACGAAAATTGTAATTCTATGTCGTGTGTGACGTAACTCAGCGCTCTTCTGCCCCTCGTTCTTGTTAGCTGTATGGAATCGTCGCGATTATTTTTGAAAAGGAACGGGAACAGTCACGTTTTTACGTTTGTTTATCGCGTAAACCACGCGTCTTCGTATTCATGCGATAACACCCACGACTTCCGATTCCACTCACGCTTATCGAATTTTATACTATTAATCAACATGTGGTGAACGAGAGAATAATCTTTAGTATATATAGATAGATTGTCATCTCGTCTTGATCTCCGTGAAACTCTTAGGCGAGCTTTCACTATCCAATCAGATACTTTCTTTATTGCTTTATAACCAATCCCGTGTCGACTTCACAAATGTTTGCATCGCGCGTTTCTTTTTACTGTCTTTTCATTCTTATTTATAATTGCTCTTGAAATTTATTTATATTGTATTAAAATATTTATTATTTTTTAAGTTTTAAAAACACATTACAAAAATTTGTTTTCTTTTTTTAATTTTTGATGAATAGAATAATTAGAAAAAAAATAGAAAATTGATTTAGAAAAATCAATTTTTTTCTCTTTTAGATCAAATAATTGAAATTCCTTAAAATTTTTTTTAATTCTTTAAGGTAAAAGCCCCAATAGATGATCATGTACCAGTATATGATTACTCCATGTATTTGTATACCTATATTTATGAATATAGATATACAAATACATGGAGTGATCATATACTGGTACGTGATCATCTATTGGGGCTTTTACCTTACTTTTTATAAGCTTTTAAAAAAAATTTTAGTATGTTGATTTTTAGATTTTTAATAAATTGACAAAGCCTCAATCCTAAGCAATCATTGTTTATATCTTAATAACAAGTAAGAAAATTCAAATTAATAAATTGTGATGCAGGATTGGTTATTATTTTTTTTTATAGTAAAAATTTATCAAAAAAAATATGAATTTGTGAATTATAAAATATAAAATAGCCTATACATATGTATCATTTTGTATTTTTCATTTAACACAAAACTATGAACAAACTAATCTTAAAAATTTTGTTGTTTATATCATAACTTTAAAATTTTTTAATCGAAAGCCATTGAGGTCGAAAAGTATTAGCTGTATCTTAACTGTATCTTCAATCATTTCACTTTTTAAGTTACATTTTTAATAATTAAACAATTTAACAATCATTACAACAAAAATAACAAAATTTTAACTTTTATTTGAATTTTACACTACTTGATCTACAAATAAAACGGAAATTAAAATCATAATTTATTCTTCTATACGCTTTTTAGAAGAAAGATTTAATTACAAATACCAATACAAATTATATTATCAATGTATTTTGTATAAACAAAGTTCTGTTTTTAATTGAATATAATTTTTTCATAAAATATTTATTTTGACAAATTATCGACTTTACCAAACGAGTTTTCTTCCATGTGAATCGCCTTAAACATGGAAACTATACTGTAACAGTTTACACACTGTATACAATCTCTACAGTCTTAAAATTATTAAAATTTTCTATTCATATATGCCTATTTATTCAGCACTACTTATCTATTAAGTAGATTTTTATGATTTATATTTAGAGCCTGTTTTTCAAACGATAGTTTTTAAAAAATAAAATTTTCTTAAAACTATATTTTTTTTGTTTCTCTTATGTTGATATAGGAATAAAACTCTGTTTTAGCAACAAACACATTTTGAAAAACTGGCCCTTAGTGTTAAGTACAATAATTTAGGCGTGAAAATAATAAAAAAATTAATTTCAAATTATTTCTGAACTTAAATATTATTAATAAATAATAATAATATCAAATGGTAAAATATATCGGCTCATTCATATTATCTCGAAAAGTCACTTTTCAATAGCACTTTTGCACATGCGTAAAATAATGTATTATTAAAAAAATATTATTATTATTTGAGCTAAATAAAAAAAAAAAATAATTGGGCTTAAAAAAAAAAATATAAATTTATTCACGGAAAAAAGAAAACTCGAAAAATTACATTATAAATAGTAATAAGTGTCCCGTCGTATTAAAAACTAGAAAAATTACAGTTTGAAATAACATTTTTCTAAATTCAAACTTTGAATGTTAATTTCCAGAGCTTTCAATGTAAATATTACATTCTACAATGTAATTCTTATAAAATCTATAATAATTACATTCTGAAACTGTAATTTTTCCAGTTTTCATCACGGAGCGCCACGTTACATTATATAATATAATTTTTTTATTTTTCTTTTTTCCGTGTTCATTTAATATTAATAAAATAAATTATTTTTATTCAACCTAAAACAATAGTCGTTAATTATGCATAATTGTACATTTTGAAATCATGATAAATATTTGAAGCTGTGATTACCCTGATTAAAAAAAAATATTGAGACAAAGAAAGAAGCTTCTATACTAGTATTGAAAAGTATTAGTTTTCTAGTCAATCAAATACTTTTTTCTTTGTCTCAATACTTTTTTTTAATCAGGGTAATACTATTAATTTTTTTTTCCAATTTTTAAGTAAATTTATATAAATTAAAAATCACTTAAGAATAAATATTTTTATAGTTTAATCAGTCACTTGCTCAAATAGTGATCATTGCTCATAAACGTTGAAAGATGATTGCGAACGATCAGAATAGTGAATGTCATAGATCGCATTGAGCTGTTTTACGATCATTTTGATCTTATTTGTTACAAAACGATCAATCTCTTTAACGACATTAATAATATTCATTGCCTGATCCAATTCCTTGTTAATTCTTTCTGTTCTTTCTTCGAAATTCTCGTAACTTTGAAAATGTGGTTTAGCAGATAACATTTTAACCACTTTATCTAAAGTTTGTTTGTGATCTTTAGTAAATTTTTCCGCTGTTGCAGTGATTAAAATCTGTAAAAACAAACAGATAATTATAACATAATAATCTTTATTATGCATATATTTTATCGGAATCAAAATGTTTAAATCTAAATGTCATTTATCAACCTTAAATATAAGAATTTTAAATAATCAAATACTCATGCATTCACAAAAACAATAAACAAACTATGTTGAAAAAGATAATTTAAAGTTTAATCAGTAAGATAAATAATATTATCAGTTTCCGTTTATAAAAAAACTTACCATAAACATTGCTGACAGAATCACGCTTGTTTTCCAGGAAGTAATTTCCATTTCTATAAATGTAAAATGAAGATTATATCCAATACAAAATAAGTTAAAGAATGCACAATATTAAATTATGGTTATTACAATAACTTAGTACGTTTTCAATGAAAAATTATTTTTATTTATTTTATTTTAGGGTAAAAATTCTAACACCCAAGAGCATGCAATGTTTTAAGTATATTTTCACAGAATGACAATAAAATACATCTAAAATACATTAACTGCTGAAGTCTTACATTTTACTGAAAAATATGCTGACAAAAAAACGAAAGAATTAACAAAAAGATTTGAATTACACTGACCTCATGATAATTTACTGAAATGTAGTTATTTGATAATCTAAAATAAGATTAAACAATTAAATTACATTGACCTTATTGTAATGAGTTGGAATGCATTTATTTTATAAAAAATAATTTAGATATGAAACAAATTTATTCTTTTCCTATTACTAAATTATTAAAATTTCAAAAAGATGACGTGAGTACAAAAAAAAACATAAGACACAACATAACAAAAATCAATATATGTACTATTGCAGAAAATATAAATTAATATAAAATATATTAATTGTAAATAAACGTTACCTTTATTTTGAGGCTTCAGTTTCTGTCAATTTACGTCTTAACTTGGTTTCAAAATTTTTAGTTGTTTCAAGAACTAGTTCCATGGCTTCTTTACTGATTCTTTTTATATCTTCTTGAATTTTTGCAGAATGATTTGTAATTGCTTTCAAAGCTTTTAAGCTTTTAAAGCTCTGATTTTTCGATGAGAGTATGGAACCATTGAGTTAACTTTTCCTTGAATTGATTTTCGTGATCTTGGGCGTTTAGAATTTGTGCATCAATGTTATCAGTGACTGGTTAATTTTCCCTTGATATCGTCCCAAATTTCTTCGAGCTCATGATTCTTGTTTTTTTTTTATCTCTAAACAGTTAACAGTGAAAATAAAAACAAAGTATTTAAGAAATTGATATTTTAATAAAAAAATTTTTCGATATTTATTTAATCAGTTCATATTTTATTTTAATTTACATTTTAAGGTACTTTATTAATATAATCCTGGACATTATTAACAAAGTTTGTAGTTTCAGATTAAATTGTGTTGGAAGCAGAAATATCATGTAGATAGAAAATTTTTTACACTTAAAGAATGTATTCAAATCGAAAATTATGGTTTTGAGATTATCTAGTTTACAATATTCAATGGTTTTTTAACACAATCTCGTATATAAGTATCTCAAAAATAACAACTTTTGAAAAATGTAGAAAATTATTGATAAAAAATGAATGGTTGCTAAAAAATAATATTTACCAATTGTATTTTGTGAAACAATGCTATTGTTCTAATTATTATTTCATTTTATAATTTTTTTAGTAACGAATTTATACTTAATTATTAATTATTCGGTTTAAACTTATAATATTAAAAGATCGAGATTCTATCCTATAAAAAAAAATTTAAGACTATTTTATTCAACTATGTTCAATAGATAGATTCAAAAACTGAAAAATAATATGAGATTTGATTATTTCCTAGTTTTTCCTAATTCTTTAAACAATTGCGGGATCTAAAGTTGAGTGCTGACCGGATGTATCCCTCGATGGTGGATCGGAGTGACCTAAAAATAGAGAAGAAATGTGTAGATTCCTCAACAGAGAAAAAGGGACATCTACAATCAAACCTCGCGGCCTTTAAATGATATAAAAAATCGAATCATATCTGTAAAGTTAGTATGGCGAGATTATTGTCGCTAACATGGCCAAATAAGCAGAATGGCTTATTTTTTGGTTAATAATTTAGTGGTAATTTAGGCTCGAAAAATAAAACTTGACGCTTTGAAAAATGAGTCAATTATTAGCCAAAATAAGAGTGATTCTGCTTAATTTGTCATGCTAGCTGCAAGTGTTAAAGAATCCATGGCCGGCATAAAACCTAGCTTTAGAGGGTTGAGGCCTTACTGGGGGCAATTTTTCAAACTAAAGTATAGGTAATTGTGTCGATACTTGAGTAAAACTGGGATATAATATCGCGAATGCTGCTCTTGGAACAACAGACGCATCCTATTATATAAGAATCTTACCTGTCCACGTAAGATTCTGCACACTTGTGGTATCTATATGGATAACTTAATAAATAATATTACGGCAGATAGGGCTTTGAAAATTACATTGACCTAATTAGACTGGACTGGAATGTATTTATTATGTAAAAAGCAAATTAAATATGGAGCCGAACATTATAAATTTTTTTTTTTTTTAACTGAATAGTCGACATTTTAATAAGTTCCTGACTTAAATACAATTAAAAAAATTGAAAATAAAATTTACAGTCATTAATATATCATGTTTGCATAATTATTAATTTTAATAGATGTTACTCTTATTTTGGAGCTTCAGTTACAGCCAATTCCCGTAACTTGGTTTCAAAGTTTTTAGTTGTTTCAAGAACAAGTTCGACGGCTTGCTTAGTGATTTTTGCTACATCTTCTTGAATTTTTTCAGAATCTTTGCTAATTGCTTTCGAAGCTTTGCCTGATTCGTCAACGAGAGTCTTGAACCCTTCAGTTAATTTTTCCTGGAGTTGCTTTGCTTGGTCTTGAGCATTTGGAATTTGTGCATTAATATCATCAGCGACTTTGTTGAATTTTTCCTTGATATCGTCCCAAACTTTCTCTAGCTCAGGATTCTTGGTTTTAATCTTCCGTATTGCCAAAAAAATCAAAGTATTTAAAAAATTAATATTTTCATATACAATTGTTTTCATATTTATTTAATAAATATTTACATTATTCAAATACTTACATCTTCAGATACTTTTTTAACATAATCCTGAACATTATTAACAAAGTTCGTAGTTTGAGATTGAATTGTTTTGGCTACAGTCTCTTGATCCGGAAGATTAAGTTTTTTTTGAAGCTCTTCGCCGAAATTATTGATACTAGCTTGAGCTTGAGTTATAAGATCGGATAATTGAGGAGGCTGAGTTGCTACCTCACCAGCAGGCATGCTATACGAACTAGTCACTAAAGCTGCTATTATTATTCCACAGATGGACTTCATTTTTTTATTTTGTTATTTATTTTTTTACTGTCGAAAAATTAATTACAACACTTCACGGATTTCTCAAGAATTAAGACTGATGCAATGTTATACATTTGGATTCTTATATAGTCATTTCTTATCAGTAATAAAGAGGGCAAAGTTCTAGTTATTATCCATTCTTACTTTATACTTAGTTTTCGCAGAACTTTCCAAAGTTTCTGTGATCATTAAAATTTATTTACTTATTGATTTAACGTCTATCGGCTCTATAAATTAAATATTATAACTATGAATATAAATTTACAACTAAAAATTTTAGTTAGAAAAATTTCATTATAATACACTGAAAATTATTGGTTGGTTTATATACATGCAATATTTCATCGATGTTGGATATATTATATTCCAAATAGAAAAGTTGATGGAGTGTCTCCAGAAAAATTAATGTCAGTGCAATGGCCATTGACCAAATATTCCATTATTCTATTTTTCGATTAACGGTTTATGTAACTTTTAGGATACTTAATTGAGCTTAACAATTTACAAGATCTTAGCTCTGGCTTAGATAATATGAAGTCGAATTATAATAGAGAAGAGTTAGATCAACGATTTGTCGCCGTCTTGACAGACTACACTGATGCAAAAATTAACTTGATTCAAGAAAAAAAACTATTTTGCATAATTTCTTTCTTTTGAAATAAGATGTTTTTTTGGATTAAGTATATTTTCCTCGGCTTCAGAACTTTTCTGCTTGAGTTAAGACAAAGTTGTTTTTCAAAATGATTTTCTTGGTTTAAGATTTTTTCCTCTTAAATAAAGTTGATTTTTTTATTATTGTATCAATCTTAAATTGGCCGTATATAATTTTAGTGTTCATATTATTATTCTGGCATAAAATTTATGAGATAATACGATGTATTTACAACGTTTTTATTATTTAACATGCATTAATAAACTAAAATAAAAAAAAATGTAGAATACCATGAATGTATAACATTTTTGCATTTATAAAATGTATTTACATCAAGACGGATCCATTTGAGATAAAATAAGTCAAACATTTTTCATTTTTCTATTTTATGATAAAATTAAATAACTAAGCGTTAAATGAATAGATTCATAAACTAATAATTAATGTGATGACTGATTGTTGCCGATAAAATTATACTGTAGTGATATTGAGATTTTTTTCTTTGAAAGAAGGAGATGAAAAATCTTTCAAAGATACTGAGAAGAAATATGATCGGCTTTGTTGAGATTTTCACTTACTAAATATATCACTTCTCTCTCAGGAAGATAATAGTATGTACAAAACAAGTTACAATTAAGTTAAAATTATTAAAAAAATTTAACAATTTAATTCTTATTGAAGATAAGAATCTGTCATTTTTGGCGAATAAAAAATTTGATTCCATTTTTCTAACTGAAAAATAATAATTTGCGTTACTTTCGAACAAGGAGAATGCGGAACAGGCGAGTGGAAGAGAAGGGGTAGGTGTAGAAGGTCATAACGAGATAATACTTGTCTGCGAATGTACACATTTCTTCGTATTGTAAAACCAAGTTCGAGATCTGGGCCGAAAGGCCGTCTTTGATTAATATTAATAATAAATATTTAGATCATTTGCTATGTAAACTGAAAAAACAAAAATTAAGTAATTCTATTAAGAAAATTTATTTGCCACAAAAACATATATTCTTGATAGCTTTCGATAATATATTTTCTTGTCTGAATTGATTAAAATAATTTTTATCCGCTTCAAATAAAAATATTTGTTAGTTTGCCTATTATGAAGGAGGCAAATATTAATAAATTAAATGATTAATTTCATTAAATTTTTAAGTCAAGAATCCTTGTCTAAACAATATTTTTTTCTTTTTCTTCGTGTAAATATGGTTAAATCGATTGTTTTTCTGCTTTTATTTATAAATAGTATACTAATAAAATTAAAATAGTAAAAACTGTAGCACGAATAACACCCGTGTAATAAAACGCACAACTTAATTAAAAAAAAAAAAACAAAACTTCTCGGAATAGAAGTTAATCCCATCATAATCATTACACAGAACCGATAAAGATACATAATTATTATATGTTGAAATCGCTACTGAGGTCGAATCGGTCAAGATAAAAACATTGAATTTTGTTACATTAATATTAATTTACTGAAATGTTATTATTTACATATATTGTTTAATTATTGATTGATTTTAATCTAGACATCTTATTTTTATTTTTCGTTTTTTTAAATACACATTTTTATCAATGCTTAAATATTAATAAGAATATTAATAAGAAAAGTATGTTCTTAAAATTTTTTTTGAAGCTCTAAAATAAAAATTTTAATATAATCTACACTCAATCTTAATTTTTGTTTATTTAAATAAAAAAAATTAAGTTCCGTAGATCAAATAATATAATATATATTTCTTTGTGTAGATTTCATATTTCATGTTTGAATACGTTGTATTTATTATTTTTACTGCTATCAAATGATATGTAGTTGAGTGACATAATTTATAACTCACATCAGTGTATCATATTTAGTAGATTTCATAGAAATCTAACTATTGCATTGGTCCTCATGACGGAACTTTTGAAAAATTTTGCTATATTTCGACTCAGCTCGTCAAGCGGATTCAGAAAATGCATATGGTTCAAAAGTTTATATATGTATGTATTTATATATATATATATATATATATATATATATATATATATATATATATATATATATATATATATATATATATATATATATATATATATACACGATATAATCGGCATTGTCTCTTCTCTAACTCTCGTAATTCTATACGGATCTCAATAAAACGTAACATACTTATTCTTAGGGCGATTTCCGAGGTTAAGTTCTAAGATGAGCCAAATCTGTCGATTAGTTTAGAAGTGAGAGCAATTCAAAAATTTTCAAAAATCGCAAAAAATTTTCACTTTTACCTTATTTCCGTGCAATAACAATGGAACGCGACATCCTATCGGATTTCTGTAAATTGCATTTGAAAGCTTATTTAATAAGCTTCAATTTGTGTACTTATTTATTTCTCCAAATTAAATAGTTTAGGAATAATAGCAATTCAAAAATTTTCAAAAATCGCAAAAATTTTTACTTTTACCATATTTTGGTGCAATTACAATTGAACGCGATATCTTATCAAAATTCTATAAATGGTATCTGAAAGCTTATTAAATAAGCTTTAATTTGTGTACCTCATTATCAGTCTAGGCCAAAAATCATCTACTTTCTCAGACAGATATAATGAAATTTTACTTTTGCATTCTTTTTGACGTCATTGTTGTTTAATTAGACAGAAATTTATTTTTTTTTTTTTTTCGTATGCAACCCTAGTAGTATTTTTATTATTCATCATGAAATCTACTTCCATTTCGGCTGCCGAATGGCCTTTTATTTATTATTATTTGGAAATGTATCTATTTACATTGGTTTTTAAAAAGGATAAAAAACTAACATTAATTTCTGGAATTTCCAAGTCGCGCTCGCTTAAGAAAAATTTCTCCCAGAAAAATTTTCCCAACATTACTTATATTAAAATATTAAAATGATTGAAAGTGTATCATCTGAAATCTATATAATGACTCTCAGATTCAAATTATTAAATAGATTTTATAATTAAAAATATAATAAATGTATCAATTTTGGCTACAAAATAGAATTTTATTAGATGTTAAATTATTATATTATATTATAACTTATAAGTAGACATTTTTTTATATTTGAAATGAAAAAAAATCTATTAATGATGGCAACAATATTTATTAAAACTATTACTACTGATCACATCTGAAAACAATTTAATAACATTTTTTAAAAACTATTCTTTCTATTTGAACTATTTTTAGCGAGCAGCTCCATCTGTTTTAGGAAGAAGTTTGGAAGCTTCAGTTTTGATTTTTTCAGCAGCCTCCTCCATCATTTTTTGACCGTCTTTGATCAACTCATTGACTTTAGGATCTTTTATCATGTCTTCAAAACCTTTGCTAATTGTTTCCAAAGCTTTCTTAATTGAATCTTCAATTTTGTTTACACTACCAGCCTCTTCTTGTATTGGTACAGACTAAAATAATTGTTTTATAATGCAAAAGTTTTTTTGTGGAATATTACAAGTTTGTTCTATAAGAAATTTTACTTACCTGAGTAAGAGATATGATGAAAATACTAGCAATAAGTAAAAATATACACCAGCGTGCCATTGTTGATGTTCGTTCAGGAAGTCAAGATTTCGAGTAAGTAATATCACTGCAACTGATGAACGTTTACTGTACTAATTAAATCGTTATATAGTTTCTCAGCTCTCTCTGACAAGTTAGTTGCGATAAGGAATACAAAGAGTTGAGAGGTCACTTCATATCTTTATTTTTTAAAAACACTATACTATACGATTTGGATGCAGCGTCGATTAAATTTTCTATTGAATGTTTCAAGGACATTATATAATAGCAGAAAAAATTACAGTTGCGAAATGTCAATTAGAGATTAATAATTCAAAATGATTAATAATTTTGTAGTTTTTTTTTATTAACTATTTATGCTACTAAAATATATATATATATATATATATATATATATATATATATATATATATATATATATATATATATTGTAACTTATTTATTTCTACACAATGAATAATAGTTTAAAAAACTAAAAAACACGTTTCCATAGCAAACCAAACCAAAAAGTAAAAAATTATTTTGAATATTGCAATAAGTTCAAAATAAGAGGAATTGAGTGTTTAACAAAAAAAATTCTTTTTATTGTAAAAGAAGTGTAGAATGTTTGATATTTGTTAATCTTATCAGATATTTGTAAAATATATTTATACTACAAAAATATCTTGAAAAACACTCCACGCTTGCTATACAATAAAATAAATTTTTTTTTTGTTAATCATTTTATTATATATTTTAAATTTACCGAAAATCGGTCAAAATTTTTAGTTTTTTAAAATATTATTTATTTTCAAATTTTTTAATGTAATTAAAAACCAAAAGCGTTGAATTATAATTCTTTAATTAATTGAACAAAGAACAATATTCCCGGTCATTTTATGAATTGTGCATGCTTATTAGTCTGTTAAATTACTTATTTTTTTTTATTCTGATCCTGATTAGAATAAAGTTATCAACTTATTGTTTTGTCATAAATTCATAATACGAGTACAAATTTTCAAATTAATTAGACGTCTTAGAATCGATAAAAATCACGCTGAAAGATTCCATTACATAGATACATACAAACACATACATACGTATAAGTCAAGGTAATTAAAGATTGTAATAAAAGGTTTCTTGAAAAGCACATCCCGCAAAAATTGTTGAAGAAGCTGTGTGTAATCATAACTTATGTTATAAAAAATTTTGATTTTGTTTTTTATAAATTTAATTATGATAAATATTGTTGATTTATTTTATTCTGATTAAGTAATGATCTAAAAAAATTAAGTACATAGGCTATTTTTAAAAATTCTTGCTATTTTGCTCTCCAACATACATATACTTACTATTAAGTATGTAAATTTTATTCATTCTTTTATTTATATAGTTGAAACAGTCCCAAAAGCCCATATATCAATAACAAAAACGAGTATATATCATAATAATTTGTTAACAATTAAAAAATACCGACAAAATCTAGCAGCAAGCTCAATTTTTTTTTTTTACGAATTCAAAACTGAATAATTTTAATCCTATTCATAATTTTGATATAAACAAAAAATCTTTGAGCTCAAAAATAAAAATCTTGAATATAAAAATAAATTTGAAAAAAAAAAAAAAAACAATTCGTTAGAAATTTTTTGAACGAGTTATTCGATTTTAACCCAGTTTGAAGCATTCAACGCAATTTTTAGAACAAAAATTGTAGTGAAATTCTGAGAATCGATCTAACTAAAAATTTAATAATAATTTTTAACAAACATTGTTTTAAGAATTTGTTCTCAACTATATCTCATTAACGAACCAATTTTAATCTAGTTTTTGATATTCATTGCAATCTTTTGAAGAAAATGGCTAATCAGCTTTTCGAATTATTTAGTACAATAATTTAAACGTTCTGACAAGTCTTAAAAAGTATTTGGCTTATAAGAAAATTTTCACTTCATCTGAGACTTTATGACTTCCTGAATGTTGTTTTTTTTTTTCTATTTTCAGTTAATCTTTTTTTTTGTATTGGGTTTTACCACCGGTTTTTTTTATCCACTTCAAAAATTTCCACGAGTTATAATATATTTAATTATTATTCATGAGTCATATGAACTTTTACGGGTCATTACATCAACGTCAAAAACAACCATGACAAAAATCTCAAACAGCATCTAAAACGTAATATCTATACTAACTGAAAAATTATGAAATGAATCATAATGATAAGACAACTGAATACAAACTTTTATCAATTGATAAATATTACCAATTTTTCATTAATATATTTGATATTAATAAACGATCATACTTCAAAAGTTTTAATATTTATAAAATTAAGAAATTCTTATGGACCATTTTCAGGTATTCGATGCAATTTTAAAGATAATCAATCTTTAACATTAATCAGTATAATTATTTATAGTTTGCAAGTTTAGGTAAAATGAATAAACCACTTTTTGATTAATAACATTTCTTACTTGTAAATTAGAATTTAGATTGTACAGTCAAATTTTTCAATAAATAAATAAATAAAACACTGTTCTTACAGATAAAATATAGTTCAAAGTTATTTACATTGCTAACACATTTGAATTTTTCTTTATGGTATTCATTTTTATTTAGTTTATAAAAAAATCCAAAATAGATGTGTGTAAATTTTTTTGATATTTTATCTAGATCTTAAATCATTAGTGACTAAAAATAGTTTACAAAAATTTTTTTAGAAAATTATATTTAGAGGAGTCACTTCGTGATCGAGAAAATAATTTGTCTTTATGAAACGATGAGGAAAATGGTAAAATTTTACGAGTTGGCAATGACAATGGTTTATGATACAATTGTTTTTTAAATAATTCATAATATGGCTGTTGAATTAAAATTTTTGTAGCCGTTGGTTGCTTTTTGTGTCCTTTTCGTATATGTGGTATAAGCATGTGCTGAACACCACCAAATAGTGCACTAATTGATTTTCTCGCATCTTTCCCTAAATTATGGAGTATATCGCGTGCCGCAGAAAAATAATTATAATGACCAGATGATTTGGTATCAGATAAAGATTTAAATATATTTGTAAATAATTCATTTAACACAAATGGTGACGATGAAAGCATTTTATAAATATGAGAAGGATCGAAGATATCTATTTCTGTCTTTGGTTCTTGAGGCACAAAAAAGTTTCTAATATTAGTCGAAATTTCATCAATATTTTTTCCAAATAGCTGTGAATTATGAGATAAGACTTTCACGGGTGTCGAAGTTTTTCTCATATCTTTAAAAAGCATATTGAAAAAATTATTCGAATTATTGTCAGCATTAGGATGAGCAGTATCGCTGTTGGCTATAGTTTTTGATTCTTGATGATTATTTTTCGTGAATATGTTTCGCAAATGAGAAATTTGTTCACCAATTGACTTTTGCATTTTTTTTGACGAATTCCGTAAATGATCGAAGGCTTGTAAAAATGGGTTCGTAGATGAAGTTATCGGATCTTTCGAAGTCGTTGAAGAGTTAATTAGTTTATTGAACAATCCACATAAGGGACCTAGAGATAAAATTTTTCCTACAGGGCTATCAGTCATAACTGTTAATACATCTCCAGGTTTTGAGGATGGGGTCGTTTCGTGTACAACTGCATCCGATGAATCAGTAACCGGATTAGTAGGTGTGTGGTTTATTTTATTTTCTAGTCCTTTAGATTTCTCTAGAATCAGAATATTTCTAATTTTACTAATCAATTCATCAATCGACTTTCTTATTCTTTGTAGTATGTTGCTTAGATTATCGAATGCTTGTGAGAATGGATTATTGACTATAGATTTTTCAGTGATTGGAGAGCCAAACCAGTTCTTCATAAAGCCATTTGAAGGTTCTTGGGTAGAAAGTTTTTCATGAGTAGAAGAATCAGATGAATTATTTCCTCCAGAATCGTTATTTGCCATTGCTGTAAGTTCTTTACAGTTGTTTTTCGTAAATAGGTTTCTAATATGACTAATCTGTTCGTCTATCGTTTCTCTAATTTGTTGTAGTAAATTACGAAGATTATCAAATACCTGCGAAAATGGATTATTAAATGGAGACTTCAGTAATGATGGAAATTCTAATTTATTCCTGAAAGGATTCTCGACTGAAATATTGTTCTGAACAGATGAATTCGTTACCAGGTTACTGTGGTTTGGTATAACTTTAGATTCTTTATATTTTCCTGAGGTTAAAATATGTCTAATGTTGCTAATTACATCATCGATCGATTTTCTTATTTTCTGTGGTATATTATGTAGATTATTTAATGCTTGTGAAAATGGATTATTGACCGTAGATTTTCTACTCATTGAAGAGTTGAACCAGTTCTTCAATAAGCCATTTGAAGGTTCTTGGGTAGAAAGTTTTTCATGAGTAGAAGAATCAGATGAATTTGTACTTCCAGAATCGTTATTTGTCATTTCTGCAACTTCTTTACAGTCATTCTTCGTGAATATATCTCTAATATTACTAATCTGTTCATCAATTATCTCCTTAATTTGTTGTGGTAAATCACGTAGATTATTGAATACTTGTAAAATTGGATTATTAAATGGAAAATTTAAAATTGTGCGTAACTTCAATACATTCTCGAAAGGATTTAAGAAGGGAAGTTTTTGGTGGATAGACGAATGATATCGATTATCAACGTGATCACTAGTATTACCGTCTGTCGATCCTTGTAGTTTTTGACAACTTCCTGGGATTAAATTTTTTCTGATGTTATTAATTAGCTCCTCAATGGACACTTTAATTTTTTGTGGTACGTTCCATAAGTTTTCTATTACTTTATTTAAACCAGTATTTTCATGATTTGTCATTGAGTTTGAATTATTTTGTGGTACTTTATTAGTTGTTTCAGACATACCCGGGAATCTTTTTAACAAATTATCGAATGGATTATTCATCATCATTATTTTATTCGGCCGTTGAGTAAAAGTTATTATATTATTCTTAATTTTTTCCAATCCAGCCAAAATTGGACAAGTGTTATTGATAGCAGAATGATTATCAATTTGTAGCTTTTTTAAAGCACTTATAACCGACTTGAATAATTTGAAATAATTACCTTTAAGCTCTGTACAGCAGTATCTTATGTTTTCAATATCTGATTTTTTAGTCGTTTCGAACGTTAATATTTCATTTACTTTATTACAATCATCAACTAGACTATCGAGCCATTGTTTAATAATACTAACTGTAGTTTTAAAGTACAAATTAATTTTTTGACCACAGCATGAATTGTTTTGCTGAGTTGTTTCCGCAGGAGAACTCGTTACAAGGATTTCACTTAAATTTAAATCATCATGAGTAAGTGGATCCATTGCTCCTAATTCCGGTGATTTCGAGTCAACGCTTCGATCGAATCTTTTTAGATTTATCTGAAACATTACAATTTTAATTATAAAAAATTTAAAATTCATATAAAAAATGAAGCTAATGGGGTATGATTCCAAAGTGGTTGATTTAGTGTAAATTGCTCCATATATATATCATTCATGTGTGTATTTTACGCATATAAATAATTGTAAGAAGTTCGTTATATAAGCAATGACTGAAGTTGTGATGGTTAGTTATAAATTCACTTACAAACTAAGAATGGAATTCATTATTACATCAGTACACGGAAAAAATAATATTTAAAAGAGGAATATTAAATTATAGTAGTAAATTTATAGTAGCTGAAACTAAAAATTTATAAGCAGAAAATTTTTTTAATATCCTAAAAATTTTAAAGTGAATTATTATTTGAAATCGTAAAAAGTATAAGCATTTTTTTTTTTCATTATTTTTTATGCACATATTTATATTTAATACTTCCGGTAAGCTAATTAGATTAAGCGATTGATTTGATCAAAAAAATTGTTTATGATTTTGAGGGAATATGACTTTATTTAAATGCCATTTAATACTCGTCACAAAAAATTCGAAATATGAAAAATTCGGGTGAGCAGTACTCAAATAAAAAGTCTCAATGAGTGTAACTTCGAGATGAGCTTATATTTTTGAAAAATCATTAGTTGACAAGATACAATATCACTTCTTAATTATTGACATTTTTAAAGACATAAATTCATTCCGATGTTAAACTTATCGAGACTTTTCATTTGAGTACCCACGTAAATCTTTCATATTTTTTACATATATATGATATTTGTAAAATATATTTATTTATGAGTTTTACTTGTATACCGTTATCTGGTTTTTACAAGGCTGATATCCCCACTCTTTTTTTGGGGAACCAACAATATCCCCACTTTATATCTCCACTCTATATTGCGGCTGTGGACCGACTTGTGCCTTCTGTACCGTATTCACCCTGATCCTCACCACTCGGCTATTGGAACAGTAACATGGGAAAACCACAGAGAAAACCCAAGTTAGTACAGTCGGAGCTGGGTTAATCTACCGTGATTGATAAGAAACTCTTCTTTATCGACCACTGGAGCATTAGGCCCCTCTCCTAGTGTGCAGAGATCCCTCGCGCTAGCCAACGCCGACTAGAGTGGTCACCCATTCAAGTTGTTGCTTAAATGGGTGATCGCCCAAGTCAGACGTGTGCCGCCCGGCTATCTTTGCCACTTTCAGAGGCTGGCAACGTAACGCACATGTTTTTATTTATAATCACTGAAAAATATTGGTGCGTGCCGGGATCGAACCCGGGTCCCAC
Organism: Cotesia glomerata; assembly: GCF_020080835.1. Classification (NCBI taxonomy): domain Eukaryota; kingdom Metazoa; phylum Arthropoda; class Insecta; order Hymenoptera; family Braconidae; genus Cotesia; species Cotesia glomerata. The sequence goes on from NC_058160.1 coordinate 19,693,004, forward strand.
TCTTTCGAAAAGCGGGCACCGAGCCGACTAGGCTATTGCCAGCCTTATTTGTGAAATATATAAAATATATAAAAATTATTTTAATGTCCCTTATTTTTTGTGACTAGAGCAATAAGAGTATTTAGTTTTTAGAATAATTTTTTAAAGAAATTGATTAAAGTATGCATATTTTTTTTATACTCAATTCGATTCAACAACAGAATTATAAATAAAGTTTCAAAAAAAAATATTATAAATTATCATATTAAAATACAGATGTAAATGAAAAAAGTATAAAACATGTTGATGATGAATGAAATATGTATTATTAACACTATTTAATAGATTTAAATATTAGGATTTATCAGAATAAATGAATCAAAATGAAATTATTCTTTTGACGTTACTTGCTACAACAGTCATACATGAAACGTAAGTGTCGAATACCAAAAGATTTTTAGAAGCAAAACGAAAAACTCGATAAAGAAGTTGCTTTGAAAAATATTGAACTCTACCTTTATATTTCGATGAAGAGTAATGTTAACATTATTAAAACGAATGTTTTTAGATTTTTGTTTAAAGGATTTCTTTATTTCTTCATTTTTATCATTTTCTATTCCAACACTGCTAGGATATGGATGACATACTGTTAACAAGTTCAAGATCACAATAATTACTTTCACAGCAAAATAACGCGTAACTCTCATTGTAAACACTAGGATTTATAATTCATTCTGAATAACATTCATTGCATCTTCGTATATAAAGGGTAGTCGAAAATTGTTTAAAAATACTTGAGGAATGTTAAAATGATAGTGATATCTTATGAATGATTAAAGCGAATGTTATCATATTATTGTTGTTTGTTTTGAATTAAAAAATACAATATTGTTTTACACACGAAATGATATGAACTCGTTTCATATCCGTCTCTTCTCTTTGTTTAACATTTTCAATCATCGATAGCAAAACTGACAATGACAACGTTATTTTCATTAAAAAAATATTAGTTATTTCTTTATTATTTAAGCTCATTAAACTCTGAATTAGTGAAACATCAATCGCATTATTAGAAATGTGAGGGTGAATTCCCTTATTAAAAAAAAAAGATTTAAAACGATTCGAAATGGCTCAAAGCGATTAAAAACGATTCAACTTGACAAATATATAGATATACATTTTGCATGGGTTGAATCGTTTTAAATCTTTTTTTTTTAATAAGTGTTGATGAAGAAATTGAAAAAATTATTTAAAAAAAATTTTTGGATTTAAAAAACTCATTACAGAATATATCTTATTCAAAAATTGGTTAATTATTCCAAGTTCAATTACGAAATCGAATATTATGTATGGTTTAGTTTACAAGATAGAAATATTATCTGACACTGTAGACTACACGGCGAAAAAAACATAGGAATTTTTCCTATTTTTGCATAGGAATTTTTCCAATGGTAACATGGGAATTTTCTCTTTATCAACATGATGTAAATAAATAAAATTGAATAAAATATGACAAGCTTATACACTGTAAAAAATTTCGGTGTAAAAGTTGGACGCAAAAACTTTTACACCGTCGTTTTACAAGTGTGAGAAGTCTGTGTAAAATTTCCTGCGTGTAAAATTTTGACTCCCCTAGCGGTATCGACGACTCAGAGTAAACTCGGAGTTTACGCGGAGTTACTATGGAGTATTCTCCCTCTTGGAGTTTAATCGGGGTATAAGCGGAGTTTACGCGGAGTTTTAGAGGTGTATGCAAGGAGTATTGTGTGCAGTTACGACACGGAGTCACAAAAGTGTATTATTGGAGTTTTCGAGAAGTTTTTGACGAGTTTTTTTGGAGTTGCTAGGGAGTTTTTGTCGAGTTTTTTTCAATGTTTTGCGGAGCTTTATAAGAGTTTCGCTGGTGTTTTTTCGGAGTTTTGGTAGTGTTTTTGTGGAGTTTACTCGCAATTAATAATACTTCACGGCATGAAAATTAATTTTAATTTCACAAAGATGACTATAAATAAATCATTTTTTAATTACGGTGTACTTTTTATTAATTAATTTATTTATTTACAAGTTGAAATATATTTATCTACATAGAATACGTTATTTAATAAATATATTATGAAGTTTATAAGTAAAATATATGATATATAAAAAAAATGACATCATAATGAAATTGTCAAAAGTTTGCAGTTGTTACACTGAATGAATATTATCATAACTAAAATTAGAATTTTATCAATACATAAAGCGATTCAAAACTTTTTCGGTTTCCGTAAGATAGACAGTGTTGTTTATTACTTGGTGGGTCTTATTATGTGACTAAATAGTTAATACTGATAATGTCTAAGATAGCTTGACCGATTGAGACCTTGGCTAGAAATCAAATAGTCCGGGTTCGAGTCCCGGTCTGTACGAATTATTTTTTTCGGTTTTTCATTCATTATCCATCAAAAACTCCGATGAAACTCGCAAAATACTCTTGGAAAGCTCCACAATAGCTCGGTAAAGACGCTGACTAAACTCGACAGAAAACCCGTAAAAACACTGATAAAACTCGGGGAAAACTTAATGAGAACACCAGCAAAATTCCAACCAAACTCCGTAACGATCTCAATTAAACACCTATTAACCACTATCGTCTTTATGTGTCACAACTGCACACAATACTCCGAGTTTACTCCCCATATGCGCTGACTATACTCCGTCGTTACGCTGAGTTTCGGACGAGTTTCCACAGAGTTTTATCGGTGGCACCGAAACCACTAGGGTCATGTAAATTTAACACGGTGTAATTTACTGTTTTACACTATTCCGTGTTATTATTTATAACTTTGCAAATTTAATAACTATTACTAGTATTTGTAGTCACTATAAGATTGCCATGACTTGTGAATTATAAATAAATAAAATTTTGCTTTATTAAATAATGACTTTTGTTAAATTGCACTGTACTTTTTTAACTATTGATTTTTTTAAAGATCTGAGCTCATCCCGATGTTACACTCATCAAGAGCTTTCATTTGAGTACCCACATGCATTTTGACATATTTTTCATATATACATATTGTGACGTTATTTTTTCGACCGGGGTCTATTTAAAATGAACGTCACTAGCGCCAACGGATTTTTTGTGATTTTAAGTCGATATTCCAAGGCCAAAATTTTATAGAAAATAATTGAGAGGATTAAAAGTGAGTCTTTAGCGAACCTTCAGAGAATTCTTATCGAGTTTTTAGTGAGTAGAGTCCGAGTGTAGATGCCGAGTAACGAGGAGCTACAGTTTTAGTGTGAATTTAGAGAGTTACAGTTACAGTCGAGCTTTTGAGATTTTTGAAATTAGAGTCAGTTTTAGAGTCAAGTTTTTGGAAAATGTAGAGATCGAGTTATTTATGGGTTTTATTGAGTTATTTTGAGTTTGTGGGTTTTGAATTTTGAGTTTTGAGTTTCGAATTTTAAGTTTTGGGTTTCGAGGCTGCAGAGTATGTGGGTAAATCAGCGTTACCGTGGAGCGGGACTATAAGTCACCCGGTTTCGTTTGATGCTAGACGCCAGTCTAACCCTTTGAGACTTCCAGGTGGAATGCCTAGGTCTGGTTGAGATGCCAGCGCTCTGATGTAGAGGAACATGACGAAAGCATATGGGATCAGTTTGAGTTACGTTTACGTTTACGTTTTTCGTTAAGTTTTTGTTACGTTTAAGTTACGTTTTTGATATTTTAATTTTGAGTTTAAGTTACGTTTTGAGTTACGTTTTTGGTTTCGATCCCAGCAGTAGTCAGTTCCCGGAGAGCATTCACTAAAGGAATATCCGTACTCCGAGCCTCAATTGTTTGATTTAGAGATTAAAAATGTTTATGGGGATTAATTGAATATAGAAATTTTAATTGGATTTTAGATTTTGTTAAGCAGAGTTGAGTCTTAGACCTCGTAGAGGACAGTCGAGTTGGAGAGTCGCCTCTGATCACTTCAAGTGATCGGATGTGCGTATTATTGCAGCTACAGGTTAAGAGTTTAGTCTCTTACATTTTAGTTTACGTTACAGAAATGAATATAGTTATGAAGTTTATTTAAGTTAGTATAAAAAGTTACTCAGCATCGGCATTGTTTATATCAGGTATGATTTTAGTTTATTTATTGTAATTTGAGCGTTAATAATTTAGTTTTTGGTCTTGAGATATCGGATAGTCTCGTTTATAGTAAACTTTTGTATTATAAAGAATTTAGAGTTTTGTTGATAGATTTAATTGAAATTGTTATTCGAGTCATTAAGATTTATTTATTTATTTGTTTCATTTTATAAGAATAAGGTACTGTAACTCGGCTATAGCGTTGATATTGTTAGCTATATCGTTCTAGTAATTTTATATGGATTTGAGATTGAGTTTGTTAATTAAGTTTACGGTTTACTGAATAAATACCGATTTTGTTTTAATGATAAATTTTTAGTGTTGCGTATAAAATTATTACAATTATGGATCCTCTCTAACCGAACCACCCCCTCTCTCCACAAACCAGAACACTGAGCGACCCCGAGGTATTCCGTTGTCCTTCTGATTTTTGGTCTTTATTTTGTTAAGTTTTCTGTATTTTCGATTTAGTTTACGTTTTAGCTAGTTTGATAATTTCTAGCGAATAAAAATTATCTAATTACGTTTGAGTTTAAGTTTGAGTTCTGATATTGTTTGAGTTTGCGTTTAAGTTTAGCTAGTTTGAGAATTCCTAGCGAATAAAAATTCTTTACGTTCCGTGTTCACTAGTTTGGTGATTCTAGTGATTAAAAATTACCTGGCGCCCTATTTTATCGAGACTAGAGACCAAGAATCGGAAAGATAACGAAGTATAATCCAGATTTTATTTTTAGAATTAAGTTTAGTTAAGTTCCCGTATACCCCCCTTGAAAATTTTGGGTTATAATATATACTAGGGTGGGCCAAAAAAAAACTTTTAATTTTTTTTTCTTTAGCTATCGCGAAAATATCTCCAAGATGACGAAAAAAAAATTCTGGTAGAGTTTGAGCTCTTAATATCAATATCTAGAGGTGTCACATGGTGATTTTTGATTTCCCATTTAAATGACACGGGATTTTTTTTTTTTTTTTTTTTTTGGAATTTTTATGTATCTCAACGAGTTATTGTGTGGTAAAAGTAAATAAATATTTTTGTAGGAAATTGAATGGCCTACAAAAAAGGTCTGATATAATTTTTCGCTAAGTCAACTCGATTAAAATTTATTCGCAGTTAAAATTCAACTTAAAATAATATACGATGACTTTCACAATTTTTTATACTTTTTAACAATAAAACGGCTTAAAATCATAAAACAACATATTTTTCGTGAATTTTCTCATTTTTACTTCCCAAAATTATTGAGAAATACTTATGTCATATAGCACACAATTCGAATAAAAGCGTTGAAAACTGATTTCAATGTAGTCGGAAGTACTGTAAAGATTTTTGATGCGATTATATCTAGTATTTATTAATTTGCTGTTACCCGCTTGCTTCGCTGAGTGTTTTGTAGAATTACATTTTTAGATCTAGACTTGAAATTTAATTGGAGTATTGTTTTGATTTGCACAGATTCCAAATGGAGCATTGAAAGTTTTAGTTGAAGTCATTGCAAGTCTCATAAGTGAAGTTAAAATCTAACTAGCTTCAAATGCGAAGAATTTTTTTGTTATTCAAAATTTTTTCAGTGAAATCAATTTTTTATAAAAAATAAATTTAACATGTTTTTTACAAATTCTATTTAAATAATTAGCCAAATTTATTTTTTATATATCAAATGTTTGGAAAATTCATTCATTTTCATCTGTTACAAACCCGCGATCTCACAATAAGAAAAATTTATCGGTTATGTGATCAGCAAAAATAACATGTTATTTCCATGCATGTATGTAAAATTCTTAGTCCGTTGACTGAATAACTATCATTAATATTCTTAAAAAACCTTACAATGACTTTTCCCCTGCTGCCAGAGAGACGATTTTTGTAAGGAAATTTTTAGAAAATTTCATTGAAACCCAATAGACTTATCCTAAATTTCATGTCTCAAAAAGTCCTAGTTTATAAACAACAACATTTTTTCTATTCTACACATCTCTCTGACACAGTCAGCATATGAAGTCAATTATGGCGAAATTTGTTTTTAGCTGATATCTAATAATTAAGAAAAAAAAATATTCAAATCGGTTGACCCTGGAGGCCATTTCTGGAATTTCCTGTTTCTCGAGGTTCTATCAAATTTTATTTCTGTACACAGAAAAGGAAGTAGAATTTATTGAAATCCGTATTGAGATGATCTCTACATGACCAATAAAAGACTACTACCAAATTAAGTCTGTAGGAACTATAGCTAGTAAATTTAAAATTTTCATTGTTAACACCCACCCCCGCAATCTGTATTGGGAGTAGGTTATCATATAAAATAAGTTTTTCTCAATAAATTTGGGAAGTAAAAATGAGGAAAATCACGAAAAATATGTTGTTTTATGATTTTAAGCCGTTTTATTGTCAAAAAGTATAAAAAATTGTGAAAGTCATCGTATATTATTTTAAGTTGAATTTTAACTGCCAATAACTTTTAACCGAGTTGACTTAGCGAAAAATTATATCAGACCTTTTTTGTAGGCCGTTCAATTTCCTACAAAAATATCTATTTATTTTTACCACACAATAACTCGTTGAGATACATCAAAATTCCAAAAAAAAAAAAAAAAAAATTCCCGTGTTATTTAAATGAGAAATCAAAAATCACCATGTGACACCTCTAGATATTGATATTAAGAGCTCAAACTCGACCAGAATTTTTTTTTCGTCATCTTGGAGATATTTTCGCGGTATCCCATACAAAGTTTGGAAATCGGCCCTAGACTGGGCTATTGCTGGGCCAAGAATGTCGATTAATGGCACAGTAATGGCAATTTTCAATGGCCAATAAACGGCTTACAGTTGGCATGATAACCACGGCCCATTAATGGCATTAAACTATTGGGCCATTGATGGCAACCAGCAATGGGCCAGACATAATTTGAATTATCGGCCCATTGATGGCAACCAGCAATGGGCCAGACATCATTTGAACTATCGGCCCATTAACGACAAACAGTAATGCGCCAAATATTTTTTCTACTATCGGTCTACTAATTTCAAGCTTTTCTGCGCCAATTATGATTTTAATCGTTTGTCCTTCAATCGCTGATTGCTGTAATAACAGTTATTATTATAATTAATCACTTACACTTTATATTTCACTTTGAAATTATTATTATTATTATTGCTTCATTATTTTTATAAGGATTATTATGTATTAATAATTTTAATGTTAATTTTATATTAATTATAATTAATAATTATAATTATATTAATATAATTATATTAATATTAATTATTTTAATAATAATGTTATTGTAATATTATTATATTAAATAGATTATAAAGATAAGGATTATTATATTAAATAGATTATAAAGATAAGGATCTTTGTTTTCGACCCTGTTCTCGATCTCCTTGCCCTGACAATCACCGGTCAACTTTTCCGGCAAAATTTTTGCAATCTTCACAGTCACCAAGTTTCTCTTTTACTACATCTGCAATAAAAAAATAAATAAATAATTCGATACATTAAAAAACACAATTATATAAAAATCATTTTCATACCTTCCATACACTTAAATGTTTCTGTTGCGCTAAAATTAAGTTTTCCCACGCCTTTTATTCTTTTCTCAGTACCAGAGTAATTTTTTTCAACATTTTTGGTCATCAGTGCAGATGCCATTTTACAAATGCATCCTTTCGCTGTTTTTTCGCCAAAAATTTTGATCCGGAAAAATGCAAGCTGGAAATAATTATAATAGTTTATAATAATTTTCTCCCAATATTTAAATCATTTTCACTAGAACAAAAGCTTGAATCAATTTTATAAACCTTTTGTCTTTGTACATTTTTTAAATGATTGTATGTTTTATTTTGTAAAATATTTGCAATTGTTAGGTACCTGTTATTTTTAATATAACTATCAGTATTACAATTATTTTTTTTAATTTACTTACTTTTTTACTTTATTAGTTCATTCAATAAACCAAGTTTTACTTTCACACTTAATAATAATGGATATAATAAAGATAATAATTATTATAATAAAAATTATTTATTACATTTATTATAATAGTCAATATTTAAACAAACGAATTTAAATACGTACGAACCGGTCAGTCACGATGTCACAAATAAACTGAAATAAGAAATACACACACACACACACACACACACACACACACACACACACACACACACACACACACCCGTCGGAAGAAGCCAAACTCCCACCGGGCGCGTCCCCAGGTGGCGGATAGGGGGATCCTAACCGGTCGTAAGATGGGCGGATTGGGGCGAAATAAAATAGCCCTCGCGGACCAAATCAGGCATCGGAGCTGAAGAGTAACAGCCACCGTCCGTGTATCCTCGTGGGTTGGAGAAAGCTCGCTGTTCTTCGGAGCAGAGGGTAAGAGCGAAATAAAATAGCTCTCGCAGTAAAAAACGAAAACTCCCCTTTCGGCAGGAAGGGTTGGTCACACCATCTGACCTAGGGTCACGTACGCAAGCGGATAAGGTGACGCTGCTCGAAAGAGATGTGTGAAATGATCCTTATAGCGCGGTGTACGTGGTAACTCCCGGCATCTACGTGCCGCATCCACGAGAGCAAGAGGAAGCCGATGAAGGAAGCAGGTGCAGGGTCGAAGCGGTTGAGATTTCCCGCTTCAATGACCGAAAGCTCTTATAGCAATGGAGGTAGCTGTAAGAGTGATCACCCCTCCACTTCCGGAGGCATCGCGTTCGGAGACGACCTTTTGCTTTGGAGTATCACTCAAAACCATGAAAGAAACGAAAAATCAAGAAAAGGACAGGAGTATTAGTGGGCCTCACGCCCAAGAAGCAGCGATTACCGTAAGCGCTGAGATGAAGCGGACGCAAGCGCTGGAACGCCTCGAAAAGCTGACCAGCGAACTGCATGAGTTTGTCCAATCAAAGGTCAATATCCATAAAGAGATAAAGACCAAGGCAACCGGGGTAGTTAACGCCCTTCGAAGGTTTAAAAAACTGGACGAAGAATGGCAGTCACCTCGACGACTCACTCCTCGTTTTACGCCGGAGAAGAGCAGTCAACTTGCTGTGGAGATCGAAGAATCAATGGACACCGGAGGCGATGCTGACGGTGAATCTGATGCTAAAGACGAAGGTCATACTTCCAACAAGTCTAACAAGAGGAAGGACCGAAACTCCCCAGATGGAATAGATGGGCGATTGACGAAGAGAAAGGACTTGAAACCAAGTCCTCCGAAAAACGTGATGAAGCAGAACGCCGAAAAAAAAGACGCGACTGATTGGAAAGATGTCCACACAAGGAAAGAAAAACGGAGGCTAGCCAAAGAACAGCTCCCAAAAAAGCTTCAAAGAAGCCCAGGCCGGAGCCTAAGCACAAAAAACCGCTCAAATGGATCAGACCCGACGCACTGATCATCCGCCCGGCCGAGAAAGCAAAGTACGCCGAGATTTTGCGTCGCATAAAGAAGGACGTCCCTGATGAGCAAGTTCGCACAACAGTGGACAAGATCAACAAGACCAGAAGCGGGGACTTGCTGATTACGATTTCGCGGAAGTGCGTGGACAAAGGCCAAGGCCTGCAACATACCATCGCAAACATCCTTAAGGAGGAGGCCAAAGTGATCTGCAAAGGGCCACAAGAAGACATCGAGATTCGAGACCTAGATGACACCACAACAAAAGAGGATATTCAGGCTGCCCTGCATACGGTAACCAAGGAGCTCTGCGAAATACTACCAGAGACAATCAAGATCCGCGAAGCCTACAGAGGTACCTTTTTTTTTTTTTGTTTAAAGTTTATTTATTAATTTTTTATTAGTACATATTTTATAATTCTTAGGTCAAATAAACAAAAAAGAAAACCTTATAGTCATTAATTTTAAGTAAGTTACAGGCTGTAGTTAGCAGTACTCGGACTTAAACAATCTGTGTGTTTTGAAATAAAATGAAAATTCTTGTTTTATTGTAATAGGGTGTTAATTTTTTGATCCTAGACAATCTCTGATGTATTGCGCTGTTTGGGAAAAAATTATCTATTAAGATAGAAAAACCCTAGCGTAAATCTTTTAAATTATTGCCTTAAAACTAGAATAAATATTTACATATATACATAAAAAGTGCAGCTAAGCTGCTATTATAATGCTAATTATAATATTTTTTCAGTTGAAATTATTTGATTTATTTCTTAATATTAAGTCTGATTGAAATTTCTTCTTCTGAGCAAAAGCTCGGAGTACTCGGTACTGCGTGTGTCAATCCACCAGTATTTTTTATGGTCCAGTCTGTGAAGGTCCGCTTCATCTGCTTTTGGTAAAGCTGTAGAGTACTTTTCAGGCTTCAGCTTGAATGTGCTTAGGTCTATATTTTTGTTGCTTTTGTGTCTGCTTCTATGATAAATTATGGGTATATTTTTACTGTTCTGGATGTAACCCAAATTATCAAGAGCAGTGAACGCTTGTGGCTGCAGCAAGCCCCTTTCGGAGTTGGTGTTCAAGTCTCCGCTTACGTTTTTGAGATTTTTTATGATGTCATTCTTTATTTGGTTGAACTTACTGTAGTAATCTCTCGTCAACTTGATCCTGTGGTTATCGATCCTCGGAATGTTGGCAGCATCGTATAGTTCTTTGTTGCTAAATCTTTCTCGATAATCAGAGTCTGGGCGTCTGTGCATATTTAGTGCTGTTTTCGAGCACGCTCTTTCGAATAGTCTTAACTTTTCAGCTTGGGCCGCACCTAGGTTCCAGTTGACAGGAGATGCGTAAGTTAACAGCGGTCTGATAAGGAGTTGATAACAGATTACCTTTGCTCTGGAGCTGATGTGTCTGTTATGGAAGAGTCTACCCAGTGACTTGTAGATGTTGCGAGCTTTCACCAGCTGCGCCTCTAGGTGTGAGTTACATTTAGCCAGGTAGTCGATGTTCATGCCCAGATATTTTACGATGTTTTTGGAAGGGACTTTGATGAGTTCTCTTGAAACTGGGTGGAACGTTTCTATGATAAAGTTATCATTGTTGATTCTCTTAGCCTTGGTCACGAATCTGGCTGGTCTTCTGAACACTATTGTCTCACATTTTGCTGGGCTGACACGTAGGTTTCACAAGGCGTAGTAATTGTTTAGTTTATTTACTAATCTTTCAAGCTGGACTTTCAATGGCTCTGGGTATTTTGCAGCGACGTATAGAATCAAGTCGTCTGCATAAGCTATCGAGTAGGTGTTATTGTCTTGATTCAGCTTGAAGGCGTTCAATGTGTGGCTGGTGAAGATGTTGAAGAGTGTTGGAGAGTTTACTGTCCCCTGTTGTAGACCTTCTTTTATTTTAAAAAGTTTTGGGGATTTTTCTCTTCCATTCCAGGTGTAGAAGGTACGGCCGGTGATCATTCTCCAGATTAGACCTACCAGTTGTTCTGAAAATTTGTTTTTAGTCAGGATGTATATTAATCCAGCTAGCCAAACCGTGTCGAAAGCTTTTTCTAAGTCGATGAGCGTTGCTCCGATGATATCGTCTTGTGCTAGATGCGATGTTACATCAGACAAAAGTTTGTTGATGGCATGAACTGTGGAGTGTTGATACCTGAAACCAAATTGATTATCAGGTATTACTCTGTATGCTGCACAATGTGAGATGATTGAGTCATTGATTATAGCCTCGAATGACTTGGAAGACCTTGCTTATATTAGGTGTTAGGCTAATAGGTCTGTAGCTGGATGGTTGGTTTGCTGGTTTCCCTTTTTTGAGGATTGAAATTATCTTTGAAATTTTCCAGGCTTTCGGGAAATATTGCCTGTTGAGAGCATTGTTAAATAATGTAGAGTAGTCTCTAATCATGACCGTAGGCAGATGTTTAAGTACAATGGACGTAATATCATCGACTCCTGCCGAGGTTTTATTAGGCAGCCTTTTTAGGATCTTTTCTAGTCTCAATACAGTGCAGAAGTAGTTGTCATCGTTGTTGTTGGGCGCGTATGCTCTGTTTTCTTGGGAGAATACAGTGATTGTTTTATTTTCTTCGGTGTCCCTGGCCAGTCTTTGCTCCAGTTCTTGAACTGTTCGGTCCGCAACTTCTTTGGTCCGTGTATTGGCATTTAAATATTTTGGAGAATTAATTGTTTCGTAGAAGGCTCCAATGATATTAATTTTGTCAGCTACTTCTTCGATGATATATTCATTATTTGTTTTGTTCAGGTCGTCTTTTTTGATATCACATCTATCAATTAGATGTGAGTTCTCTTCTTTGATTGACAGATTAGGCATGTGCGATCTTTCCCGGGGTCTGAAGACTTTATTTATTATGGGGAAAAATTTTGTGTGGTCACGATGATTGACTTTTTTGCAGATTTTTTCCCAATGATTTTCGATGTTTGCTTTAATTTCCAGCTGAATCTTGGAACGAATTGCTTCTATTTTAATTTTGATGTTTTTTATCAGATGATGATTGGCTGTGTTTGACTTTTTTTCTTTATGTAGTAGTGTAAGTAGCTGCGACTTTTGCTTATGTAGTTTAACTAGCCTGTTGGTGATGTAATAATTGTTTTTTGGTTGTGCTGTGTTTTTTGGGACTATTTTTTCTATGGATGTTATAATTGCTTCATTTAATTGTTCTATATATTCGTCAATTTCTGCGATATTTAAGTTTCTGTCGTGAGGGATTTCAATGGAATAGTTATCATTTATGTGTTTGGTAAATTTTTTCCACTTTGTTTTTTTGTATAAAGACGAAGTGTGAGATTCGACTGATTGTGAATTAATTTCTAGCTTTTGTAGGTTTAGATCTATAAGAATTCCCCTGTGATCACTGTCGTAGTTTAATTTTTTTAGTTTGTTGTTTATCAAATTCACAAGATTCAGTCTGGAGTCGGCGATGCAGAGATCTAAGTAGGATTCACTTCCTTTTGATGTGAATGTAGGTTCATGTGCTGTGTGGATTTTGGACCTGTAAGTTATTGAATTTTCTTTATCCCAGTTCACCAGCCATCTTCCTCTGGTTTTGTTTACCCGATCGCCTAGTTCCCTGTGTCTGGCATTAAAGTCTCCAGCTATTAAATAGTAGTTGTTGTTGTTGTTGTTCAGGTTGAGGTTAAGAAAGAGTGTGTCAAGCTCGTCGAGAAACACTTGTTTGGATTCCAGTTTTGTTGTTGCGTAAAGACTGCCAACTATTAGGTGTCTATTTTTGCTTAGTTTTATTTTTATTAGTGTGTATTCTATTATTTTATTGTTGGCTGAGTTAGGGTGAGATAGAGTGTTGTAGTCTATGTCGTTTCTAATTACTATTGCGGTGCCACCACCCCTGTTTGGGCCTGGTCTATCTGTTCTTATTATGTTGTATCCGTCCATTTGGAGTTTATGACGAGGGCTCAGTTTTGTTTCAGTGACTAATGTGATGTCTAAGTCGTGTTCATCGATGAGCTTGGATAGGTCAAGCCTTCTTTGAAGTTTAACTATTGAGTTGACGTTGATTTCTGCTATTCTTAGTGAGTTTCTGGAACTGCTAGTGTTGGAGATCCTTATATCTTGGTTATTGTTGTTGATTTTGAGCCTGTGAGTCATTGTTGCTGGATTTCAATACTATTTATTTAAAATAGATAATTTATCTTTGACATGTTGTCGTTTATTTGTGATTCTATTGTAGTTAATCTTTGGTTTATTTGAGAAAAATGTGTCAACAAATCTTTTGCCCACTGTGGTGGCGATGATGTCTGGTCTGGCTGCTGTGAAGCTTGTTGATGCACGTTGGGTGCATTGGAGTGGAAATGTGAGCCTTGCAGAGCACTGATGTCATGTTGTTGGCTATTAAGATTCTCGGTTGCAGCGTATGAGCGGTTTGTGTCGACGAATGTATTAATTCTGTTGAGTTTGATTGCCATTTTTTCGCGTTTTTGTCTGATCCTGTCTTTGATTATTTTTATCGAGTTTTTGTAATATTCGCAGCCCTTGTAATTAGCTGGATGTCCAGTTTTGCCACAGTTAGCACACTTAAGCACTTCTTTTGTGTCCTCTGGTTTGATTGTGCACATGTCTTTGGCGTGGGTTTCACCGCACTTGACACATTTTTGTTGGAGCTTGCAGTTAGCTTGTGAATGTCCCAACTTTTGACAGTTTCGGCACTGAAAAATTATTTATTTTCTGAGAAACTCCCATCTAGCTTTTTGAAAAAGAATACCTTTCACTTTCATCAGCTCCGCTGTGTTGCTCCAATGCGACACTTGCACTAGGTGATGATGACTCGTGTGTTTCCTAGTTTTAAATTCTATATCTTGGACTTTAATAATCTCGACGTTAGGGATTTGAAGTTCAGTTAAGGCATTTTTAACATCGGTGCAATCAAAGTCACCTTTTATGCCTTTAAGAATCAACGTTCTAGGTTTGAGGCTTTTGGGCGTGTAGGTGTAAAATTTCATTTGATTTTCTGTTAGTAGTTTTATTATTTCGGAGTAGACTGTCAACATTTTGGTTGATACGTTGATATTATTACTGGGACTTACTTGTCTTAGCTGAAAGTCGGTTTTTCCAATTTTGTTGGAGGTGAATAATTCAATTACCTCTTTGATTGTTGCTCCATTTATTATTATTGGTGGCGGTCTGGCGGATTTTTCTGTGGTCGGGGTATTTGTTGTTTGAGTTGTTGTCTCTTGTTGTTTTGGAGCGGTAACCTCCGTGTTTTGGTTATTTGTTGACAATTGGGTGTCGCCGCCTGTCGGGTCGTGGTCGAACTCCATGTCATTTTCAATATCCGTTGTTAGAGCATTAAATTGGTTGCTGGTAGATGTCTCTACTCTCTGAGTCGGAGTAGTGGACTTGATTGTGTTTTTGGGTGTTATCCACCCGTCAGGTGGCGGGGCAGTTGCACTGTCGTTGCCTTTATTTTGCTTGGCTTGAAAAATAGGTCTGTTCTTCATTTGATTGAATAGTGATTGCTCAATATGTTGGCTTTTGTCTCTTATTTTTAAGTATTCATTATCCAACATTTCAGTTGTGATGATTTTAGGCTTAGGTCTTGTATTCTTTGACATTTTACTCACCAAGTTTGCGTTGTACGTGTCGTTGACTTTACGTTTGCCATGAGTTATGCGTGAACCGTCCGCCATGATGGCGTCGGTTGGGTTTTTTGCTAAATTTGTCACTTTATTGAGATATTTGCTCGGTTTATATTTATGTAGGTGATCACTAAACTCGCTTGGTCCCTCGCGGGATGTTTTTATTATTTTTTCACTCACTTTTGTGGTTTTTTTTTTTCTGTATTTATACGGACAGCGAAATTATTTGTTGTTGACACTTCGGTGCCCTCTAGCGGGAATCCCCTACAGAGGTACCCAAATCGCTGTCGTGACACTACCGGCTGCAGCAGCTCAGAAGATATTAGAAGGAAGCGGTAAAATCCGAATTGGCTGGGTCAACTGCCGAATTAGAGCCACGAGGAAACCTACCCAATGTTACAAATGCTGGCATTTCGGGCACCACGGATCCCAGTGCAGAAGCAAGACAGATCGATCCAAGCTATGCATCAGATGCGGCCAAGAAGGACACAAGATTGCGGACTGTAAAAACCCAGCGAAGTGTGTATTATGCGCGGAAAATAAGAGCGCAGAGAACGCTGCCCATCACGCCGGCACATACAGGTGCCCGGTATACAAAGAGGCACCCCTAGTAGAAATGAAATCGAGTTTTTAGCCAGTAACTGGCCAGTTTGACTAGACTTAAACCAGTAACTGGCCAGTGTAATATCGAGTTTCTGTCAAGTAACTGGCTAGTTTTACTAGAGATCTAAAAAAACATGGCGGCTTCAGTAAAACTGTCAATTTAGAATTTTGACATTCAGGGGTTATTAAAATTATCAGATAAAATAAAAGTGATGTTTAATAAACCAAATGATTCAAAAGTTTAATTTATATTCATATTATATAATAGATAACATCATTAGACTAATAGACTAATAATAATAAATCTAACAATAAAATAATAAAATAATTATTTTTAATTAGAGATAATTAAAAAAATATTCATTTAGTTTTTCAATTTAAATAAATTTATTCCATCCATATTAAATTGTAAAAATATTAAGTTTTGTTTATGAACACTTGGGTTAATTATTGCTGTAAGATGATCTTCAATACCGAAGTAAACAAATTCACTCATTGTAACTTCATTAGCATTTGGCATTTTTTCAATTTTAAAAGATACACTACGTTCATTTAAAAATGTTTTTGCAGTTATTGGTAACTCTGGAAGAACTCCAGCTTCTAAAATTTTCAACAACTCGTCTAAATAACAATCTGCAATATTTGTTCTTATTGCCCACATTCGCAATTCATTTATTGTGTCAACTTTTTTTACTGCATCTATTTTGTAATATATATTGAAAATTATTTTTACATAAATATACACAAATTTTTATTGATTTAGTATGTTTTTTAACATTTTTTACAATAATAATGCGTACAAGTTGATAGAGAAAAATAAACAGACACACTCGTAAAGGTACAGTGTCAGTGTGACCAATGTTTATGATTTAGTTGTAGGTGGCGCGATTTCGAGTTTTTACTCGATATCACTGGCCAGTTACTGGTTTATATCGAGTGAAAACTCGATTATTTCTACTAGGGACTCCAGAGAATGACAAGCAAGCAAACATGAGGATATTACAGCTTAACTTAATATCCGAGACTAATGCGCGAGGCAAGGCACTACGTGAAGCAATGGCCTCACTGGACGTGGTCCTTCTCAACATCGGTGAGACACCAACATATACCAAGGGAGAGGCTAGTTCGATAATAGACCTCACATTCGTCAGCAGCAGCTTATTGAAAAGAAACTATTCTTGGGAAGTCTTAAACACCTACACCGCCAGCGACCACAGGGCAATACTTTGGGAAATATCGGCTGGCCGGAGCCCTCAAAGAGCAACTAGACAAACTAATGCAGCTGGATGGAAAGTGAAAGACTTTGACTCGGAAGCTTTGGTAGTAGCCTTAGACAGTGACTCGACCATCATCACAGGAAATGCTGTAGAGAAGATGAAGGACTTAATGACGAGAATTGCCCAGGTGTGCGACACCTGCATGCCCCGTAAGCGTGGCATCAATAAAAGACCATCGGTGCACTGGTGGAATGATTAGATTAACGCCTTTCGCACAGCTTGTCACTGTAACGGGTAGTTTTACGCCTGTTCATTGGCCCCTTAATTAATCTAATAAAATATAACAATACCTAGCAAAAATGATTCTAAATTAACAAGGGCGCCACCAGGATTTTGTATCTCGGTTCCTGGAACTGGAAACCAGAGCTGAGTTTATAATCTACAGGGAGAAAGAGTGGAGGAAGGTGATCTGAAAGAAATAAATTTTTATTTAACAATATATCGATATTTATTAACCATATAAAATAACAAATGGTGATCATTCACGCATTCACACTACAATTAACAACTTAAGACTACAGCCTAACTAACGGCTGACCAGGACCTTTAAAAACTAATAGCCTAACTAACGGCTGACCAGAACCTCTTAAAATTAACAGCCTAACTAACGGCTGACCAGGACCTCTTAAAACTAACAGCCTAACTAACGGCTGACCAGAACTTCTTAGATAACAGCGAAGCACTCCGCAAAGAGACTAATCGTATGCGAAGGAACGCTGTTAACACTCACACACACATAACCCACGCGTCTTCACACACACTGACTCTACTTTACTTTTTACTTCCGAACTTATAAAATTGAACTCCAAAACTTACAACGTTAACTTTACTACAATTTTTCCAGTCATTAGCTCGCAATTAAAATCATAAACAATTTCCACTATAAATAAAACAGAACCTTCAATAACTTCGGATTAAAACGACGCCTAAGCTTCTTCAAAAATTAACACGAATTTAATACTCAACATTAAATAAATTTTTAAGAACATTCGACGTAAAACTTTACTCCAATTTCAACTCGTAATTTTATTTCTTAAATCTTTAATAAATTCTTGAGAATACTCTTTATAAAATTCTAACTAATTTTCTGGGACTTAATCCATGCCGTTAAATGTTTTTATAAATAATTCCAATAAAATAATAATTTTAATTCTCAATAGTTCGATGTATAAAATGACCGCGTGGAATTTTTTGATTAATAAATAATTAATAAAACAATTTTTCTCAATGTAAAATAAATTCACGAAAAATTATCCACGGGTAATTCGATCTCAATGGCGTCGAAACTCAATAACCGATTCTCAATAAATAAAATATTTTTAAATAATTAAATAATTTCCAATAACAAATTATATTAATAAATGATAATTCAATTGTTAAAAATTGTAATGATAGTCCAATTGTTACTTTTATATTTTCTGCGTAATAAAATTCACAAGGAATTTGTGTGCTCAAAATGGACGCCGTTGTTCGTAACTGCGTAGCAAATATGACCTCGGGTATGCGACCGACGCTTGACCGGTCGTGAGCCGCCGATTGGAATAATTCTCGATATTCAGAAATTAAATTAATGTTTTATTAATGAAATAAATTTATTTAAACCAATCTTAAGATGTTAATAATTATGAACTGGCCAAATTAATAAATCAATTACTCACGACTTCCAAACCCAAGAGGTCTAGAACATTCTTCGGGTATAAGATCCCCAAGAAGAATGCTCACAATGCTAACGAATAAGATTTAATTACAATTAATTAATTTTTTAATTATTATTAGGCAAAATATTATAAACAATTGAATTATCAAAAATTTGATTAATAATGAGAAGTAGTAAAATTGATGAGCCGGGTATATGACCCCCTTGGCTCATCAAAAATGTGAAAGTCTCAATACCTGGTTAAATTTGTGCTAAGGAAACTCTTTGTTCAAAACTGGCTTCCTTCTTGGACTTTTTGGCTGCTGATGTTGTTGAACTGAGCACTGCACTACTTCTAACTCACCGCAGCTACGCGATCAGCCAAGAAACCTCAGACTTACCCCCACTTAACGCTAATGAGTCCCGAAGACCGAGACGCGCCAGTGCTGCGTCGAATAATTATCATGCGTGATCGGTTTTACCGATACAGGGTAAATTACCCTGTTACACTCCTCCCCGCCAGACCAGCACTAGGGAGTCTCGATCTTCAGTTCCCCGCCAGGTGTACATGGAATAAAATATGACACAAAATTATTAAAAATACAAAAGATAAATTTAATTATGCAGCTACAAGTCTTCGCCATGATCTAGTTGAAGAACATCATTGTCGCTCTCATCAAGGTCGTTGAAGATCCTCTCATCCTCCATCCTCGAGTCTTCGGAAACTGGCTCTCCACTGCCTCCGAACTCCATAGCGGCCCAATTAGGGCCTCTCAACTCGCCCTTCTTCCTTTTCTTCTTCTTCTTTCCCGTCTTGCGACGGACCGGAACGTTGCTGGGCTCTGGCTCGGGCACCTCTTCGGCACGAGGAATGCCGGTCTCCATAACTCCAGTCTTGGCAGCCCGCTCCAGTGCCTCCTTATACACACTCGCCCTGTAGGCGGCGAAGGCTGGTAGAAGATGAGATGGACACTCAGGGAGCTTAAACGTAGATGTTGAGGCTGCCTGAGTGTCAGCAGCAGGTTGGTTTCTAGTTGGAAGTGCTGCAGCCTCCTCCACCTCCATGGCGTGGGCTCAGCCGTAGTCACAGATGTTGTGCGAGCTGGAGCGGGTACCGAAGAAACAGAGCGTCTCCTGGGTGTTGCCGCTGGTGGTTGGGACCTCGTGAAGACCCTGGTCTTCACGTAAGTGGACGAACTTGCAGGCTTATTCGTCGTGGTCGGTGGTCGACGAGGTATGGCCCCCTTGGACACCTTAGTACATGTCCGGGTATAACGCTTTGACATCCTGTCGACTCTGTAGACTTAAAAGAAAAAATTTTAGGCTTCTAGGTGATGCTGGTACAGGCCACGGTGGACTTGGACTTGGTTTTGGCTCAGACATGGGCTCAATTGATGACTCAGCGTTGGTTGAAGTCTCCCTGACTTAAAAGACGTCTCCGACCCCACCTTCGTTCGAACAGCACGGACACTTCAGGTCATCAGCTTCGTGAGCTCGAGATAGCATCTTAGCCTCCTCCTCACCAAACTTCAGCTAGGTGCTCCTACTGTAGTTGTAAATCTAGTTTTTATACCACGGAGCTGACAATTGAGACAATAATCAAATGCTCCTTGTCTTTTCCGGGTTCTTGATAAACTAGATGACACGAAACTAGTACCTCGTACACCTTAATTTCACCTCGAAGTCCATCCCCAGGACCAAGGAATAACCTAGGTCGGGTAAAATACACAATTATGGTTCTCCAGCGGTCTGACTTGAATTATGAAAGGTGCTCCACTCTTACTTTACCAGTAAAGCGATTAGCAAGAAGCACTCCTTCCTTGGTCTGATCTTCTTGTAGATCACCAACAACTAGATGTTTAAATATTTTCATACACTCTTCCATTTGATATAAGATCTCTCACTATCTCTATCTAATGTCTCTTGGAGTATTAATAGTATCATGATGTTTGTAAAGACGTGTTGATAGTTGGTGAGACTACTCGTTGACTAACTGCTGGTTTGCATTGGTTTTCAACTCATTCTCACTCAGGAACAGATGCTTGTTCTGTTTCTGAGTTTTCCTCCAAATTTTTGTTCCGTGAAAAATATACAAGATTCCAATATAGTAACTGAAAGACCCAGTGATGGGTTTTCCAGTAGAATACTCACTTTTATTACCTCCTCTGTACAGAGTGGTTCAACAAATCGCTGTGCGATGATTATCTTTATTTTTTTTTTTTTTTTTTTTTTTTTAACAACGTATATTTTTATCAGTAACAAAATTAACAATCCATAATCATTCACCGAATCTGGCCCACGAGAAAAGATTGGTATAAATCCCGCATCTCTTTTCGGGGATAAACCCAGATTCGTATTCGAATGTCTCTCTATGATGCAAATCTTTTTCCTCAGTCTTCAGTTTATCTTGGTAAGGCACGTGAGAAACTACGAGCTACCACTGACTATTTTTTGATGTAGTAAAATTGACCCAGGGTTTACTAACTCTGACAGAGGTTATAAATTCGCCAGAGCAGCTAAAGGACAAGTCTGTCTCCCATGTCCTACTTTATAGCAGATATTACAAACTAGCCTCCTAGGACCTCGACAATATTCGAATGTGTGACCCTGTTTCCCGCGGATCTTTGTTGATTGAGACCCGTGATCACTTGTGTTGACTCCCCCGAAGGTGCAGGCGTTACGCTTGACCTGGGTATTCGAGTCAATCCCGCAGAATCTTGTTGGTTGAGACCCGGGTGTAATTGAGTCGACTCCCCCGAAAGTACAGGCATTACGCTTGACCTGGGTATACGAGTACGCTCCCCCAAGGGTCTTTGTCCAACGTTGGTTCCGGGATTCACTGTGGTCAATGGTGACATTGTACCACGGCCTCTTCCGAAAGAAACTCGACGAGAGTCACTTTTTGGCTCTTCAACGAGTCCTTGAGACCTAGTTCTCGGTCCACTTGGAGGTAACATTGTAAAATATTATTTGTTTCGTCCATAAAAAGTTTTTTTTTTTTTTTCTTGTTAATATAATTTAATTAAGCAAAAATGAATTAAAAATAATTTTCCAAAAAAATATGCAAATTGTCAATAAGTTATTTAAATTTGAAAATAGTAAATTTTGAGAAAAATAATATTTGCTGAATAAAACAGATTTCAAAATAAAAATAATTTTTGAAAGAAAAAAAAACAAATTTTAATTTGAGTACCTGGTAATTAAATTTTCAAAATAATAATTCGGTAAAAGTTCCAAAATATAATCTAGACTAAATTCCAAAAGAATTTCAAAATAATTTTCAAAATAAATCAATAAAAATAAATTTCACAAAAATAAATTTTCAAAAAAAATAAAATTTCTGAATAAATTTCAGAATTTCAAAAAAAACAAAATTAAGTTTCAGAAAAATAAATTTTCGAAAAAAAAATAAATTTCAGAAAATAACAAAAAGTAATTTTTCAAATTAATATCCGAAGTGAATTTCAAAAATAAATAAATATTAAACTAAATTCTCGAAAATAATTCTCAAAAGTAAATTATTAAATAAAATACCTGAGAATTAAATTTGTAAAATATTAAATTTTCAATTTAATTTCCAAATACAAATGTCCAAAGTGAATTACCAATAAAAATAAAATATCCAAAAAAAAATTTCCAAAAACCCTTAGTTTTTCTTTTAATTATAAATTATTTGAAATTTTTGAAAATAAAATTTAATTAAATTTCGGGGGATAGTTATCCAACTAAATGATCAATTAATTTTCAAAATAACCCTCGAAAACGGAAATTAAATCTTAAAAAAAAAATTCAAAAATTCAGAAAATATTTGAATTATCTAAAGAAAATTATTTCCAAAAATTAAGTTTTAATAAGAAAAAGATTAACAAAAAGTTTGGAAAATCCAAAAGTGCACGCCTCATAACGCTCATTCATTTTTTAAGAAAAAATAAATTGTGTAACTGATAAAAAAAAAAAAATTATAATTAAGTAATTTCTTACAGAGTATTTTTTTTTTTTAATATCAGCGCCCTTTTTTCTTGTTATATGCGCACGCAGTCTAAAAAAATCTAGCTTTTTCTAGTGGCGCCATAGTTTTCACGTGATAAATAAGAAAAATTCGTTTGTCTTTGTACGGTTATATCGTAATAAATTTTAATAAAAATTCAATTTAAAAAAATAATACGTAAACTAGGCTACTGATATGAAATACGGACCCAGTTCATCGCATTCGTAAACTAATAAAAAAGGTCCGGTCTTGAAATATCAATTTGTTCGGGAGTAATCATTGGTACATCCAAAATGGGGTGACATCCGGACGTCCACGTAAAATTTTTTTCAAAACGTTTTTTTTTTTCAAAATAGCAACATGAAATGATTTTAGAAAGTAAAAGATTGTTTAATTTAAGTGTTTTCTCCGTGTACATCTACTTATATTATTGTATAAGTGTAATATGGTTGTGATAGAGACATTTAAAGATCACAAAATTGCTTGATCTTGACGAGTCGAGTATAAAGCACAACCTCACGCGCTTCGCGCTATGAGGCGTGCAATTTACTACAAACAATCCAAAAGGTTACAGTAGATGCTCCAGCTATTGCAGATTGGACTGCAGAACATGGGTTAAAATTAAATTTAAATAAAACGGTAGCAATGATTATTGGATCAAATGGTAGATTAAGAAAGTTAGATGCAAACTCAATACCTCCTATTGTTGTTGATGGCATTGCATTGCCATATGTAAATTCGACCAAATGCTTGGGCTTACACATCAGTAATAATCTCTCTTAGAAGCTACATGTGTCTTACACAATAAAGAAAATAAACTCAGCGCTTTATAGTCTTAAAGTACGAAAAAATATTTTTACTCAGGAAATAAGAAAATTATTAATTTCAGCTACTGTACTTCCACTAATTGACTATTGTAGTGCTGTACTTATTGATTCCACGGCAGAAAACGATTTAAAATTACAGAAAGCAATAAACAGTTCAATTCGATTCATTTTCAGTCTTAAACGTGATGACCATGTAACTCCCTATCGTCGATTATTAAAATGGCTTTCCATAAAATCGAGACGGACTTATTTTATAGCAACATATTTCTTTAAATTATTACAAATAGATAAGCCGACTTACTTAAGTGAACAATTTATTGATATTGATTCTCGACGATCACAAAGATTAGCTCTCAAATCAAATAATGTTAACTTTGAAATCCCGCATTTTACATCGAATTATTATGAAAATTCATTTGTTATCACTGTTATTCGTCTCTGGCAAACATTGCCCCCTGATATTATTGGTGCTTCCAGTATTGAGGTCTTTAAAACCAAACTGTTTAATTATTTAATGGAGCAAGAGACTTAAACTAAGTTACCTATTGTCACTCTCGATGTTATTATAATTCATATTGTTATTATCTTTGACTGTATAACTACAGATATTATATAAACCCATCTACCCTAGTTAAATCATCTAAATCATATAAAAAATTAAATTTAAATCATATTATAGTTTATCATAAGCATTTTTATTATTATATTCATTATATTCAAATTTTTATAAAATTGTATCCACTATTGCAAAAATATTTTGTATACCTTGCCATTTGGCATCAGCCTTGGCATTATTAAATAAATAAATAAATAAATAAATTATTTCATTTTAGCAGAAAGAAACAAAAATTTAGATACCTACGATTCGTGCCTCAAAGAAGGGATTTTTCCTAGAAGATGGAAACAGCAAAGACTTGTACTTCTCCCTAAAGGGAAGAAGCCACCGGACGAGCCATCATCCTACCGACCACTCTGCATGCTGGATACAGCGGGTAAGATATTAGAGCGTATAATGCACCAACGAATAGAAGCAGCCGTCGATCCACTCCTAGCAGAAGGCCAGTATGGTTTCCGGAAAGGACGATCAACGCTGGATGCGATCAACCTGGTGGTCGATACAGCTAAGGAGGCAATCGCTGGAAAGAGATGGGAACGTGGCAGAAAGAAATATTGTTTAGTGGCTGCCTTGGACATCAAAAATGCCTTCAATTCCGCTAACTGGGACTGCATCATGCGAGCTCTCAAAGATAAAGAAGTGCCAGGATACCTGCGCAGAATGGTAGCAAACTACTTTACAGACAGAGTCCTCAAATATGACACGAAAAACGGTCCAAGGGAGTACGAAATAACCGGAGGAGTGCCACAGGACTCGGTTTTGGGTCCTTTGCTGTGGAACATCATGTATGATGGTCTCCTGAGAGTTGCATTACTATCAGAGGTGAAACTTGTTGCATATGCCGATGATGTAGCGGTAGTGATTGTCGCGAAACACTTGGAAGAGATCAATCTGGCTTTCGATATCACATTTAGCCGGATTAACCTATGGATGGAGATGATGAAGTTGGAGTTAGCCAAGCACAAAACTGAAGCTATGCTCATCACCAGCAGAAAGATCGTAGAAAACATCAAGCTGAATGTCGGGTGACGCTGGATGCCCGACTGAACTTTAAGCAACAGGTCGAACACGTAAGTGCTAAAGCATCAGCGGTGGTAACTAGTCTATCAAGACTGATGCCGAATGTTGGAGGCCCGAAGCAGAGCAGGAGACTATTGCTGTCGTCAGTAGTCACATCAGTGCTCACATATGGAATATCCGTTTGGGCAGACGCGCTGGAGACCCAAGAATCATGGAGGAAAGCCGGACCGGTCTACCGATTAAGTACACTGAGAGTTGCAAGCGCCTTCCGCACAATATCCGAGGAGGCAGTGTGCGTCATTTCTGGAACTCTGCCTCTTAGAGTCCTAGCTGAGGAAAGACGGAACCTATACCACCGAAAGAGGTCATCTACACTGAGCGCTGAAGAACTGAGAACTGAAGAGCGACAACATAGTATAGCAAGATGGCAACAACTATGGGATGCTGCGGAGAAGGGAAGATGGACTCATCGACTTATACCAAGGATTGACGTTTGGCTTAACCGGAATCACGGCGAGGCCAATTACTATCTGACCTAGATGTTGTCAGGACACAACTGTTTCCGGGAGTACCTTCATCGCTTTAAGCATGATAATTCCCCAGAGTGTCCGTCTTGCCCAAGAGTTGCTGAAAATGCGGAGCACGTTTTCTTTGAGTGCCCTCATTTTAACCCACAGCGTGATGAGTTAGAGAAGATCCTGAACAAGAAAATCACACCAGAGTCAATAGTAGAAGAAATGCTGTCATCCGAAGCTGCCTGGAACGCCACAAGCACGTTTACCACCGAAGTGCTTACAGAGCTGCGCTCCATTGAAAGAAAAAGGGCAAATGACAGAAACTAGAAGGAAGGAAAAATAACACCTTAGCCACCAGAAGGAATAGCAGTAGCTAGATCCTCCCCTCACGAAGTAATGCCTGACGGCGGTTTCCATGAGGGATTAGAGGAAAGAAGAAAAGGGGTTTAGGGTTTAGTGGGTAGGGGCGTTAGCGTCGAGTTTTAGTATGATGCTGCGTTGAGTCGCCACTTATCCAGGCCGAACAGCTATGCCTGGAATCCGTAAAAGGGATTCCCCCCCCCCTAAGTTAAAAAAAAAACACACACACACACACACACACACATACATACATACTTACATACATACATACATACATACATACATACATACATACATACAGACATACAGACACCATCGCGGGAATAGTCAGAGAAGCTTCCTAGGACCTCAAAACATCGAAATCTGATGAAAACTCGATTTTCGATAAACGGGGTAAAAACAATAACTTCCCGATTTTTTAAAATTTTCAATTTTCTTAGCGGGAAGTTAAAAAACGTGCACCGACGCCTTACTTAAATAATGTTTTATTTTTTACTTCATAATTAAAGATAACGAAATAAATAATAAAACACTGTTTTTTAGATTGTTTTAATATAAAAAAATCAGGAAAACGGTTGACCCTAAAGGCCATCCCTGCAACTTCCCGCTAACTCCATACCTAAACGCTCAACATTTCACTTATTTTGTTTTTGAGCTCTTCGAGCTCAAAAGTACAATTTCTGTATTATCCACAGATTCGGTAGAATCTGGCGCCAAGTTCCGTTCATCAAATCTGCTGTAAACGGAGCGCCAGACTCCCGACTATGTTTACTGTAAGCAGAACGGTATTTTGAGGTTGCAAAATTTTATTTAATTCTACGGTACTTTTTTTTCCTAAATTGTATATTATAACAGTAATTCATACTTTATTTGACTGTTATTAATTAGTTATATTCACTTACAACAATTAATCTACTTGAAATTACTAAATTTAATCAGCACAAACTATAGCAACGCAAAAATTTCGATCCTGACTTTTTTTCAATGGGCAAAGTGATCTGCCACAGACTAAATAATTCGAGAATTCATAGTAATCCTTCATTAGATGGGAAACTACAGTTAAAAAAGATATTTCACAGCTTGCATCTACACCCGCCAGGGTGCGCTAGAATTATTTTTACATAAACTGTAGTTTCAAGGGGATAGTTTGCTATAAAAAATGCTGCCAACGCGAGATTTAAGTTGGTACCAATTGTAAATTTTTATTATAATTACAAAAAATACTAAAATCCGAACAAAAACAGTTTCACTGTAAAAAATCGCGCCAAGTCCACGTTCAAAAGACTATTAAGAAAAAAAATTTGTTTTTTTCTTTACAAAAATATATAAAATAAAAAAATAAAAAAATCCAAGTAACCGATATGATTGTTTATGATTTTCGGAAATTAAAAAAAATTGTGTTATAAATTTAAAAATTAAGAAAAAAATTTTGGAACGTACTTGGTGTGCGTCATTGTGTATTTAAATTTTTTTAAAGTCCTAGTAAATAGATTTTACGAATTTCATTAAAAGTAAAATATTTTGCAACCGCGCACACTAAATACGTTCCAAAATTTTTTTTCTTAATTTTTAAATTTATAACACAATTTTTTTTAATTTCCGAAAATCATAAACAATCATATCGGTTACTTTGATTTTTTTATTTTTTTATTTTATATATTTTTGTAAAGAAAAAAACAAATTTTTTTTCTTAATAGTCTTATGAACGTGGACTTGGCGCGATTTTTTACAGTGAAACTGTTTTTGTTCGGATTTTGAGTTCTCCGAGCTCAAAGAGATAGCTTCTTTATGCTTTTGAGCTCTTCGAGCTCAAAAGTCTGATAGAAGTTTGATAAAACACTATTTTTTTAATTTTCAAACCACAATAACTTTTTGAATGAATGAACCCATTTTTATGTGGTTGGTGGCATTCGCCGCAGTTTTTGAAACCTCATATTGGATTTTTAAGTTTAAATCGATCGAACGAGGAATTTCGAAGTAATTCCAAAAAAACACTTTTTTTGAAATTTTTCGTTTTTGATAACTCTCGAACGAATCAACCGATTTTGACGGGACTGGTGGCAATCGACGTGGTTTTTCAAACTTAAGAGCGGAATAGTTTTTGGAATTGATCGGTGCAATCGTTTAGAAGTTATTCCAAAAAAACGATTTTTTGAAAATTTTATTTTTGAGATTTCTCAAAATCTACCCGATCGAATTGATTCAAATTTTTACGAAATTTAATAGCAATAATACTCTTTGGATCGCCACCTATTTTGATCCAACGGTCAAGCCGTTCAAAAGTTACAAGAAGTTTACATACATACATACATACACACACACACATTCACACACACACACACACACACACACACACACACACACACACACACACACACACACACACACAGCCGCACAGACACCATCGCGGGCCGGAGTCACGGTGAGGTCAACTATTATCTTACACAGATGTTATCAGGACACGGCTGTTTCCGGGCGTATCTCCACCGCTTCAAGCATGATGATTCCCCGGAGTGCCCGTCCTGCTCAGAAGTCAATGAAGATGCAGAGCACGTTGTCTTTGAGTGCCCACGTTTTTACCCACAGCGAGATGAGCTGGAGAATATCCTGAAGAGGAAAATCCAACCAGAGACAATAGTAGCAGCAATGCTGTCATCAGAAGCTGCCTGGAACGCCACAAGCACTTTTGCTACAAAAGTGCTTACCGAGTTGCGATCCATAGAGAGGAAAAGAGCGAAAGACAGAATCTAGAAGGAAGAAATAACATCTTAGCCACCAGAAGGAAGAGCGGCAGCTAATTCCCCCCCCCCCTACGAAGAAATGCCTTACGGTGGTACCATGGGGGATCAGAGGATAGAAGAGAAAGGGGTTTTAGGGTTTAGTGGGTAGGGGCGTCAGCGTCGAGTTTTAGTATGACACTGCGTCGAGTCGCCACATATCCAGGCCAAACAGCTACGCCTGGAATCCGTAAAAAGGATTCCCCCCCCTAGAGAGAAAAAAAAAAAAAAAAAAAAAAAAAAACACCATCGCGGGAATAGTCAGGAAAGCTTCCTGTGACCTTAAAATGTCGAGATCTGATGAAAACTCAATTTTCGCAAAACGGGGTGAAACCAATAACTTCCCGAATTTTGAAAATCTTCGATTTCCTTAGCGGGAAGTTAAAAATTTAATTTTTTTTTAAGTTACATTTTAATTGACCACTTATCATAAACTACGTTTCAAGTTTAAAAACTAACATTAAAAAGTTTTGCCATTCTATACATTGAAGAGTGTTTGTGGTTTATTAGTCGTTTCGTCACCGAGGGTAACTTTTGCCGACTGACTAATTAAATTAGAATTTTTTTATAATCGTGTCTTTATGGTTTAAGTATACCATTACATCAGTATTCCATGTAATAATAACTTAGTTGTAAAAACGTATGCTACTCAAAAAACTTATATTAAAAAATAGTTTTTATTAATAACTTTCGAAAATAATAAAGAGTATTTATAATTGGAAAAGAGGAAGCTAATATAGGATCTCCAAGAAAAGAAATGGTTTTTTGTCGTAGAAGTATTAAATGGTTTAAAAAATTAGGAAGTGATTGCATCTTATTGAGACATAATTATTTGTAGATACTTTTATTCATTTCATATTATACAATATTTATATGTATTTATTAGGGTAAGATATACTTTTTATAAATAAAAATAAATAATATTATTACATAGTTTTATTTCATTATTAATTAATCTATATATATATATATATATATATATATATATATATAGATATAGATATATATATATATATACATATCTATATATATATATATAAGCGAAATACCACTCACTCACTCATCACGAGATCTCCGAAACTATTCGCCCGATTGACTTGAAATTTAGCATAGTTACTCCATTCGTGATGTAGACGCTCACTAAGAACGGATTTTACGCAATTCCTAGCCAAAATGGATTTTTCGTCTACCATCACGTATGCTACCCCCTCCCCCCTCTCATTCTTTCCCTCTCCTCCCGTGCCTTCTTCCCCCTTCCCTATATCTCTCTCTCTTTTTTTTTTTTAGAAAATGTCATTTTGATTCGCCAATCTAAGAAACCATCAAGTGGCACCCATTAATTATAGAATTCACCCCCCCCCCGCAACCACCCACGCTAATCAACCGTTGCCATGGTTACCGTTGCTATGGTTACCGTTGCCATGGATACCGTTGCCATGGTTACCGTTGCTATAACAACTGTTAAAATAGATAAATTATAATAACAAATTCGGTTGTAAACTAAATTCAGAGGAATGATTAGAATAAAAGTAGAAAGTTACTAAATATTAATATTCTACACAATTATTATTCAACAGTATTATTCTATACAATGTTAGGCAAATACATCGATTTTTATCGATTGATTGTTGGGACAGTAGGAATTCATAATCATACTTTTTTAAGAAAGAATAGCTAAATCATTAATTACTGAAATAGCTAATATGTATTGGAATGATAATGAAGGATGAACTCCATTATATCATAAAACAGATAAATATAACATAAATATTAATGTTGATATTGTTAAATGATTATACTGATTTTAATGATTAAAATTAAAATGGTAAATTGTGTTTGATGTATCTTCTCTAAAATTTCACAACAATATCGTTAGATTATTATAAAAAAAGGTAGATTTAAGATAATTATTAATAAAATGAATAATAATAAATATATTTTTAATACCACTTAATTTGTGATGAATTTCTTAATAATAAAGATTAAAAATATTCATTTTTATATTTATAAGCACAAATAAATTTATTCATTAACTTATCGATGTTAATTTTCAGTAAAATTGATATAATAACATTGTTGTTTATATTCCCAATTAATATGTGATTAATTTCATAATCTTGATCACTAAAATTCATATTTTATAAAAAAATGGCGCTAAGATAAGAAATAATAATCTGAATTACCAATCTTAATAACGTTATTGAAGCTGGCGCTTAGACAAAAGAATAATAACATATTTATTCATGTAATTTATAAACAAATTCAGAGCTGTCAAAAAAATTATTTCATAGATAAAAAAAGATATCAAATTTTAATTAATTATCTAAAAATACATAAGTTATAATTTTAAATAATTTAATTTAATTCAATTGTGTTATCCCGGGAAAAAATGATCAGATCTGATCAGACATGAACAGGCATGAGTCTTCAGGTCTGATCAGGTATGAAAAATGACCGGGTCTGATCAGACCTGGCCAGGCATGTTCAGGTCTGATCAGATCTGTTCATGTCTGACTCGATCAGGTCCATAAAAAAAAAAAATCGGTGCCGACGGGGATTCGAACCGTACACCTCGCGCTCTTCAGACTGACACTTTACCTCTTGACCAAACGATTCATCTTAACTTGAGAGTATCTTTCGAGCTACTTCAAGTAATTCAAATTTTATACATGATTTATCCTTATAGTTAACGGAGTTCTATACCTAATTTATTAATTATTAATAATTAATCATATATTACAGTGATTTATTCGGAACGGCTATGTATTTTTTTTCGCTCCATTAACATATGGTTCTACACTGAGAGAGAATTTTATTCAATAGTAATAAAACAGTTTATTTGGACTTGAAAAAAAATTTAGTTAATATTAATAAAATTATATTTCATATAAATAAAATTATATTAGTATTTAATAAAATTTCATAAGTATTTAATAAAATTTTCTTAAATACTAATATGTGTTTATTAAAATAACCACGAACGACGCTTTCGTTTGCTGTCATTAATACGAATATTAAGTCATTAAAAGAAATAATCTCAAAAAAAAAAAAAATTAATATTCATCAATTAATTATAATATATTCAAATATATTTTCACAGTAAAGTCTTTTAATAAATAGTATTAAGATTTTTAACAAGACATCCTAACCTAACCTATTTGTTTACTTCATGACGAATCACATGTAGAGATTTTAAATAATAAAAATAAATAAATATTCGATTGAATTTATGAAATCATAGTCTTTATTTTTAACAAATGCGTCCCTACATTGTCTGGTTTTCTGCTTCTGTTTTCATTTTATTAAATAATGTCTAACTCTTATCGATTCATTTGTGAAATTTTTAAATTTAAGTGCATAAAAATTAACATCCACTCGGATAACAACAGTTGTAGACTTTGTATTTCAAAATATAGTTCCGACAAAATTCAATTTTACTTAATTATTTATTCAATTAATTACTGATCAATACTTGTTAGTTAGTTGATTAATGAATTTTCTTTATATTACATGTAGATAAATATTCATTACATACTAAGAAACATTTATTAGTATTTAATAAAATTTTTATTAGTATTTAAGGAAATTTAATTAATATTTAATAAATTTTTATTTGGGATTAGCCAAATAAACGTTTTATTAAATAGTAATAAAATTTCATTACTATTAAATAAAATTGTCTCTCAGTGTTGGCTAGATATCAGACATGGACAGGTCTGATCAGGTCTGAGCGTATTTAAGGCTTCAGACATGAACAGACATGAGCAGGCATGAACAGGTCTGATCAGATCTGAACGTATTTAACGCTACAGACATGAACAGACATGAGCAGGCATGAACAGGTCTGATCAGGTCTGAGCGTATTTAATGCTTCAGACATGAACAGGTCTGATCAGGTATAATTTCAGGCCTGATCATACATGAACAGGCCTGCTCAGGTCTAATTTCAGGCCTGATCAGATATGAACAGGTCTGCTCAGGTCTAATTTCAGGCCTGATCAGATATGAACAGGTCTGATCAGTCCTGATCATTTTTTCCCGGGATTGGTGAGTTTTCTTGATATTGCTCTAATTTTTTATAAATTAAATTTACTCCCGTTGTGTTGGTGAGTTTTTATGACATTTTTAATTTCCATTAATTTGTTAATGCTTTTTTTAAATTCATATTAATATTGTATTAACGATATTTTCTTTATTTTGATTAAAATTTTTATATTTTTTAAATTCAGGATAAGATTTAATTATATTGAAAATTTTTATTTATAATATTTAAAAAATTTTTATTATGAACGTAGAATATATTTTAATAGGTGGGCATTATATCCCTTTTCGAATTGTCGAGATTATAGGCGACGGAGCGTGTTTATTCTCTACTCTGTCCCTACTGATATACGGCAACGTATCGAAGGCTGACGAAATTCGAAAAGAAATTGTTAAACATGTATCAAAAAATTGGACAAGATTTCAATTCGTCACACAAATGCCATCTGGCGCCCCTTATGATACTCAAGGTATTTACTGTACAGAAATGTCTAAGCATAACACGTATGGGTCCATTTGTGAAATTATGGCAGCTGCAGAATTATTTTCTTATCAATTTCAAGTGTATCAAGGTGGCTGGCTCATGGCTTCCGTTGGAGAAGCGACACAGGGTATAAAAAGACTACAATTTACGGGAAATTTTAATAACGGTTGTAACAGGGTAAATTACCCTTAATCGATAAGTCGCCAGAGATCGATAACTTTTCGACTAGCATTTGAGCGCATCGATCTTCGGGCCTAGAGAGAGAGCAGGAGGGGGTATTTTTGGGGTCGTTATATAGACGAGCCATGCGTGGTATCCGCAGAAGTAGTAAAGTGTTGGAACGAGTAACATCAAGAAGTCCAAGGAAGGAAGCGAGTATCAACCATAGAGTTTCTTCAACCAAATTTACACCAGGTATTGGACTTTGGTAATGATGAGCCTTGGGGCCATATACCCGGCTCATCAAATACACTACTTCTCATTTTATTTATTCAAGTTTGGATAATTCAATTGTTTAATAATTTTGCTCAATAATAATTAATTATTTAATTGAATTGATTCGTTAATTGCTGGGAGCGTACCTCCTGGGGGTTTATACCCGAGGAATGTTCTAGACCTCTTGGGTTTGCAAGTCGTGAATAATTAATTTTATTAATACAGTTGGTTAATAATTATTAACATCTTGAGATTGGTTTAAATAAATATATTTTATATTAATTAAATTCTGAACACCGAGAAGGTTCCAATCGACACGACATAGTATTCGGTACCCGAGGTCAAAACGTGCTACGCGGTAACGAACGCCGGCATCCATTTTGAGCGCGCAAATTCCTTGTGAATTTTATTACGCAATAAATCGTAAAATTAACAACTGGATTATTATTACTATTTACAACAATTGAATTATCTTTTATTAAGACTATTTATTATCTTGAATTAAATATTGATATCGTATTAATTTTGGAAACTATTTTATTATTTGGAAAATTAAGTATTGAGAATCGGCTACTGAGTTTCGACGCAATTGAGATCGAATTAACCGCGGATAATTTTTCGTGAATTTATTTTATATTGAGACAAATTGCTTTATTAATTATTTATAAATCGAAAAATTCCACGTGGTCATTTATATATTGAACTATGGAAGACTAAAATTATTATTGGAATTATTTATAAAAACTATTTATCAGTGTGGATTACGTCCGAGAAAATTTAGTTAGAATTTTACAAAGAATTATTCTTAAGAATTTATTCAAAATTTAAGAAATAAAATTACGAGTTGAAATTGGAGTAAAATTTTACGTCAATATTGTTCCTAAAATTTTATTTAATGTACTGAGTATTAAACTCGTGGATAATTTGGAATAAATTCAAGCGTCGGTTTTTAGTGTAGATTTTTTTGAGAATTAAATTATTAGTTGTGAAAATTGTTTATGATTTTAATCTCGAGCTAATGATTGAATAATTTTAGTAAGAATTGAACGTTGACTTTTTTTGGAGTTTAATCTTGTAATCCAGAAAATAAAAGTAAAGTAGAGTCAGTATGTGTGTGAGACGCGTGGGTTATGTGTGTGTGAATGCTACCAGCGTTCCTTCGCAAGCGAGCAGTCCGTTTGCGAGGTGTTTCGCTGGCATAGAGCGTGAGGGTCCGGTGGACAGCGCGACTTAGTTAGAAACTGCGGTATAGACGCTCCATAAGAGGGTACCGTCAGGATTAAGAATTTTGATAGAGCGTGAGGGTCCGGTGAACAGCGCGACGTAAGGATAGTGTAGAGTGTGTGCGTGAGCTGCAGAGGCTTCTTGACTTACGTTGCAGTCACTAGGCTGTTGCTTCTGTAGCCAGGCGTTGTTGATAAGCCCTCGTACACTGATGTCTTTGTACGAGGTGTCTTGTTGATAAGTCGGAGTCGCCGGTTTTAGCCCGAAATCCTTCGTTAGATATAAGTTGTAGTAGCGACTTTCCGGGGGAAAGCGTGAAGTAATTTAGTTGTAAGTAAATTAGTTGTAAGTGAGCGGTGTACGTGCAAGGGCACGAGTTGTTATCATATTTTGTTGTTAAATAAATACCGGTCATTTTTGTTAAATAAAAATTTATTTCTTTCAGACCACCTTCCTCCACTCTCTCTCCCTGTAGATTATAAGCTCAGCTCTGATTTCCGGTTCCAGGAACCGAGATACAAAATCCTGGTGGCACCCTTGTTAATTTAGAATCATTTTTGCTAGGTATTGTTTTATTTCTATTAAATTAATTAAGGGGCCAATGAGCGGAAAAACACCCGTCACACGGTCATTTCGATGCTTTGATTGATTTTGTCGAATCAATGCATGGTGGTAATGTTCATCTAAGTAGTGATAATAATGTCCAAAAAAGTAAAGAAAATGTTTCATTCTTAGTGTCTCAGACTAACGAAAATGTGTCAGTGGCAGTTTCACAGCCTCAATCAGTTTCTAACATTAATTTATCAAATTTGAATTTAAATAGTGATGATAATGTGCAACAAAATGATAAAAATGTATCATTTTCAGTATCTCAACCTCAAGAAAATGTGTCAGTGGAAGTTTTACAGCCTCAATCAATATCTAAAATTAATTTATCAGGTTCAAGTGAATCTATTAGTGATAATGTAATACCTCTTCAACCAAATAGAGGAAAAAAAAAGGAGGAAACGATTTACAAATGCAATTAGGAATAAACAATTGAGACAAGCTGCTGAAGTAAATAGAGTAGCTGCTGCGAAATATACTAAAAGTCATCCTGAAGTAAATAGAGAAGCTGTAAAAAGGTACGTTTCTCAAAACCAACATGTTAATCAGGCAGCTGTAGTTAAATACAACCAAAAAAGGTTACAAATTAAACTAGCACCTTGGCAATCTAAGACTTTGTCTGGCTTTCACTATAAAACGAACATCGATTATGGAAATGATAAAATTGTAAACATCGGAAAACGATTACCGTGTATTTATTGTCGTGCTTTAAAATGGATGGATGAACCTCCAGGGATGTGCTGCAGTGGTGGTCAATTCCAGCTTCCTACAATTGAGCCCTACCCTGAACCTCTGTACAGTCTCCTTATCCATCAAGACCCGCTTTCAGAACATTTCCTTTCCACGATTCGAAAGTATAACGGATGTTTTCAGATGACGTCATTTGGAGCAAAAGAAGTGAAGGAGGGAAATTATGTGCCAACATTTAAAATTCAGGGGCAAGTGTACCACAGAATAGGTAGCCTTATGGCTGAACCTCATCAGCATCCTTCTTTTCTTCAGTTGTACTTTCTTGGGGATGATAAACGTGAAAGTGAAATCCGTTGTGGAATTACTCCTGGTGTTAAACCCGAATTAGTTAGCTAATACAGGATCTCCAAGAAAAGAAATGGTTTTTTGTCGTAGAAGTATTAAATGGTTTAAAAAATTAGGAAGTGATTGCATCTTATTGAGACATAATTATTTGTAGATAATTTTATTCATTTCATATTATACAATATTTATATGTATTTATTAGGGTAAGATATACTTTTTATAAATAAAAATAAATAATATTATTACATAGTTTTATTTCATTATTAATTAATAAGTAGATAAAACTGTTAAATCGGATAGTATATCATTGAATATTTGCTGATTACAGGAAAAATCTTGACTGGCGAGATTCCATATTGTTGTTTTATAATTGTAGGGTGATTTGTTGGAAACTTTTCGATATACAATATTGAACATTATAGGAGAAACGTCATCAAAAGGTGCTCCGACAAGCATAATATCATTAGTAATATTGATAATTATAACATCCCCGGCATTAAGATTGTTGTCCTCATAAAGCATGGATTTAACAGTGGATCTATCAAGGGTTACTTTAGTATTTGATAGATCCATGTTTAAAATGCTTGATGCATCGACGTTGAAATTCCTACCATCAGATGCCGTTTTCATTGCAATTTCATTAATTATACTTTGTCCTGTGCAAGATGAAATCGGAGTTCTTGCTGGGATTTGATAAATCCTTGGTGGTTCAACAATGTCCATGGTTGGTCGTTTATAAAAAGTATGCACTTCCGTCGAACCAGGTTTAGTACTACATGGTTGATAGGAAGCACGATGCGAACAATCCAAAAGTGAATGGCTTGGTGAAATTGGATGAACTTCTTTAATTTGGACATGATTCTGTGATACACCTTTTATTGCCTCCATCATTTCGTTGATGATTATTGGGAATTGATCCATGAAAGTAGATAACTCTCGTAACCTATAGATTTGATCAGTCACTGATACACTTTCGTCACAGGTGCCGAAACTAGAACCTGAATGCTTATGAACCAGAGATGGATATTTAAATATTCTCGGTGGTGACACACATGCTGGTGATAAAGTTTTAAATTTAGATGGTGAAAGATGCTCAAGAAGTGTTTCAATTTTAGAGATTCTTTCAACAGATATACCTCCAGAACTTTTCATGCATGGTTTTAAAAATCCAAGGAATTTCATTAAATGCCCTTTAATTGTTTCTAAACAGCCACTTACGTCAATATCTTCTGTTTCATAGTTATCCGATTTTGGTTTAGAAAATTTGAAAATATTGCCAAAAAAGTCAAAAAACCCAGAAAGGTCTTTTTGAGTTTTAGCACAACTATTGGAAGTTATTTCAACATCTTCAATCAATCCAGGTATTAAAATTGCTTGATTTTTTATGTTATCTAGTGCGATTGGCATAATATCCATCAACGCTTTCACCTGTATAAAAATTTCTTCCACAATGGAACCAAATAGTGTGATGAAGCTGGACATGTCACTGCTTTCTTCACATGTATTTATGATTTTGTACGATTTCTCTGGAGATGAATGCTTTGAAGAAAATGGACATTTTTGCGTTCGATAACTTGATGAAGACTTTGCACTCTTCAGTTTAGCGAAAGGACATTCAACTTTACGACTCGATCGTTTCAAATTAACCTGGAAAATAGCAAAACATAATTGTTTTTAATAACTGGCAATTTGATAAAAAAAATTAAAAAACAATTTCATTTGTTTACCTGTGAATTTGGATCAACAGTCTCTTCTTCAATTTGATGAAGTCCCACGGGAGTGTCTTGATTTTCATTTCTCTGCACTTCAGGATAAGAGAATGTATTGCAAAACAGTGTCACCAAAAGAACTGCTGCTAATAAATTTGGAACGGTATTCATGATGAATGCTTGTATAGACTGTGCTGAGACATCTCATGACTTGCCCTCATATATACTCCTCTGCAGGAAATGTTTTCAAAAAAATAAACATGCTAATCGTGAAAAAATCTGTCAATATGATTGTTTATGAATTTGGTTATCCCAAGCAAAGAGAGTTTATTCGTAAGTAATGTTTTTTGTTTATAACATACAAGTAAAAATTATAAAGTTTTTATTTCTTGATTTGCTTCCGTATGTGCGTATTTCGTAAACATTTATTACGGAAACAGTGAAATTATCTTTGAGGTTTTATTTTGTAAACTCAGCGGAATATTGAGTAAGTTTATTTTTTATTTAAAAGATTAATAACAAATCCTAGCAAGATATTTAACAACGATAATCAATAATTACCATATTGATCATATTTATTTTTCAATGTTATCTGGTAAAATTTGAGATAGAAAAATTTATTTAACTAATGATACTGCGATCTAATTTTATCGAACAAACACTAAAATTTTACAATTCCACTATACTATTTCATCCCTTAAAAATTTTACTATAATGTCAATTGACATACTATATTCTATAATAGTAAAAAATCGGTTAAAAATATCATAAATTAAAATAAACTTTTACGTTTAAATTGAACATGAAAAAAAAAATCAAGATAATAAAAATTGATACAAGAAATTTTGAACCAAGAAGATTATTTTAAAAAATGTCATGGTTTTTAATCAACTAAAAAAATTCTTGAACCAAGTAAAATTTAGTTAAAGTTAGAACGATTTCTTTGCTCAAGAATTTCTCTCCTTGAATTAAGGCAAATAATGATTATTGGTACCCAAGTACTTCGATTATGATTTTACGGAAATCAGGTTTGGCGGATT
Organism: Cotesia glomerata; assembly: GCF_020080835.1. Taxonomy (NCBI): domain Eukaryota; kingdom Metazoa; phylum Arthropoda; class Insecta; order Hymenoptera; family Braconidae; genus Cotesia; species Cotesia glomerata. The sequence continues at coordinate 19,732,302 of NC_058160.1, forward strand.
TGTCTATGTTACAATATAAAAAGCATTCCTGCCAAATGTTGGTGTATTAAAAATTAGGACACATTTTTTATTTCTAATAACTAGCAATCCTCTGGAAGATGATGTTTTCAAATTCCGTTATTAGCTCATCCTTGCGTTGCAAAAATATCTACAGAATTCATATTTTATTGGGTTTATTATTAAATTTTGTATTTTTTAGAATAGTTAAGAAAAGGAAATAAGGTAAAAGATCTAAAACACCGGAACGATCCGATAATCATTAATTTATATTATTCTATCTCGTAATTAATTAATTACGAGATAATTGACAGAATTAAATGAACCTTTCTCCATTAAAAGGGTAAAACTTTTTTTTATAAAATAAAATATAAATGAAACTTTAAAGTATGCTGGAAATATTAACAAAAAAAAATGTGAATCATATCATGAATGGTATGCCCTTCTTCATTCCGGTATTGAGTTTTTTTTTTATATTATTCTTGTTTTTATTTTTCTCTCAATTTGTATAAGTAAAATATTTTATGAAACCCTTTTAGAGTAAATTTTTAAGAAACATAAAATAAAAAATATACTTACAGGAATTTAACTCCATGAAAATTTTGGTTTAAAACTTTTGATATATCGCAAATTGAACTTCAAACTCTCCTTTCTTTTCATGGAAAGATAATTTTTAGGGATATTTTAAGGTAGGAAAATTAATAATTAAAGACAAGTCTAATTCAAGTAAATATCTGACTTTAATTATTTTCATCATTATCGTTAATCATTATAATTACGTATGTATATATCGGTGTGTATACACTGTATACGATCATTTGTCGTGCGGATCAATCGTCCGCGGATGAATTATCTTCGGATGAAGTGTTACGTAACCATATCTGACTATACGAATTTTACTTCTTTTTCAATGGAAATTTTAGCTTAGAAGAATTTTTTTTTATCAAAAACTAGTAACAAAGATTTGTAAAAAATATATTGTTTTCTGTATAATTATTATTCAGATTATTAATTACTAAAATCATAAATAACTTTTCAGGTAGATTTTGTAAAAATCTATCTATTGCATTTGTTCTCATGGTGGAATTTTTAGCTAATTTTGCTATTATATATCTCAATTAGTCGAGTAGGTTTCAAAAATACCATTGGTTCAAAAATTTATTTATGTGCTTCATATGAATATAAGTTTATTAATTTATATTATATTTATGACAATATCTATCATCCATCTCGGGTGTAGCCGAATGGTGCTTTTTTTGTTTTAATGAAAATTTATCGTAGAGAACTGAAAAACCGGTCAAAGATTGAATTATCTAAAAGAGCTTACGATGTTATTACTGGAACAAATTTTCAATTAATTATTGAAAAAAAATGAATAAAAATAAAAAAGTACTGACGCTAAGTAAATTTTTAACTAACGATCTAAAAAGTAGAATTTTCGAAATTTTACTTCCCATTTTTATTTTTATTTTTTCTCTATGCCCATTTTTTCAAGTTACATATAAGGACATGTAAGTACTATATAATCTAATTTGTCTGTAATAATAAATGAGTGTATAGTCGACTCAAAAAGATTATGAAGGAACACCATATGGCATGAAATTTTTTATCTTTTTTGCTTCTAAAGACTACTTGCTTGAACAAGAAACTTTATGAGCCGTTGACAGGCATACTTTAGAATCAAGACAGAAAGAGTAGTGAGTAATAGATAAATTTATCAAACCGACAAGTTATGCGTCAGAACCCTTAAAACAAGTCAGTTCCCTTGATTCTTTACAACTCTGAATTTTATATTTATAAACGATATTGGTTCTCTTATTCTCTATCATATAAATGAATCATCATTCTTTTGTACTTTGTCATGTTTTTTTTTAAATATTAAAAATATAATTTATTTTTTTTTTCAACATACGACTTTGTCTTTTGCTTTTAAACAATGTTATAATAGAAAATAGATGATAAATTAAATACTAATTCATTAAATAAAAGCAGATTAACTTTCGTTTGTCGAATAAGGTGAAAGGAACAATGTTATAAGTATTGAATATTTATGTAATATCGTTAAATTTTATTTGATTTTAAGTTAATAGTCAATACAATACTTTTTAACTTTATAAAACTTTAAAATATTTCATAAAATCAATTCTCTAGTACTTTTTGAAGTTTCGCTTGATAATTGAGGCGTAGTCATAAATAAAATTTTTAAAGACATGTACAGGACTGTACTTCATAATTTCCTTCACTGTATTCGCTGTTAACTTGACTTTCTTCTATTGTACCGGGTCGATAATCAGGAAGAGCTGTTCCAATGGTTCCACAAGGCACATCATCTGGACTTACTCGGCCACCTACGTCAACATGCTGACTTGGACTGTGCTGAATGAATTTGTTATTACATGGTTCACATTTTTTAAAGCTGCTTGTACTAAAACACAAAAAAGAAAGATTGATATTAAGGTATAAAATGATTAGAATAAAATGCTAAATAATAAATAATTACAGTTTATCCATAAGTATCTGCGGATTAACATTTGGCGCGGGATTGTTGAATTGAATTACTGATATTTTATCAGTCTGAAGTACTTCTTCAGGGATATCCTTTTCTGGCTTTTTATATTCATTTACTGGTGGTTGTTTATAATCATACGCTAATCCTACTTCAGCTATTTTTTTGATTGGTTGAGATGTTTGTGTCTTTATCAATGATGCCATTAATTTATTTAGATATAATTGCCATGAGACGGCATCAACAGGTCCTGTCGGCTTCTCACCTTTGTACATTTTTTCTTGTTCTTCATATGATAATTCTGAAAATTATTTAATAAATAAATGAATATAATATTAAAGGAGTAAGAATAAGATGAAATAAAAGTGATTACTTTTATCGTCACAAAATTCTTCTCGTGTCATGGCACGAATATTTCCACTCGAAGGGTCTATAAAGTTTACTATCGCTGAAGCTTTTGACTGACTATCTTGTGATTGTCCATTATTAAATTGACCATTGACTTGACCAGTAGTTAATTGACCACTATTAAATTGACCATTGACTAGACCAGTAGATTGAAGATTAAAAAATTGACTATTAGTTGATTGAGCGTTAGTGAATTGACCATTAGATGATTGACCACTGATGATTAGCTGATTATTAGTTGATTGGCAATTGTTGAGCTGTCCATTATTTATTTGACCATTAGGATTATTGTTAGAATGTGTGACTGGGATTAATAGCTCAGCCTTTAAACCAGTATTCACAGTATTTTCTTTATTATTTGATTTTCCATTAGATAATACCGTCGTCAGTCCACTAAAAACGCTGTGGCTTGCAGAATTAATGTTGGTATTAGTATTAGTATTAGTTGCTACAGTATTTAAATTATTTGTACTGAAGATATTGTTTCCTTGACTCATAGCGTTTGAAACACTGCCACTAGATATTAAAGTATTTGAGCTGATTTTATTTATGATATTGCCAAGTACTGTGTTGTCGCCATTGAAGATAGGAAATTTATTCATTTCTTTCACTGAATTACCATTAAAGATCTTTTTATTTGTGGCTTTATTCATAAAATTGTTCAATGTGGTTGTAGTTTTTTTATTTTGAAAGATATTAGAATTATATTCTCCACTTCCTGACCCAAAAGTTGATGAATTGGGCTTGTCAATCTTACATGTAATTCTACTTGGTCGAGCAGGCCGAACAATCAATTTTCTTTGTTTATGAAGAAAGTTATTTTTTAAAAGTCCTTTACGATGAGAACAAAGATCATTGACTGGTTGGAGCCTAAAAAATATAAAAATAGATGTAATTATATGATGTATAAAATATAAAATAAATAAATAATATAAGATTTAATACATTTGCACAGCATTAGCATTAGAATCTGTTGACAACACCCCTCCAGAGCCGATATTACTAAAGATTTGTTGAGATGTTTCCTGAATAATTGGTCCAATACCACCGCAGCCTGACCCACTACAGGTCACTTGTCCATAACCAGAAGTTGGAGATGGAGCCAAGACTGTTTGTTTGTTACCAGATGCGCCATTATTAAATGATGGAAATCCATAGCTTGGAGACTTATATTGCGGATCAGCTCCAAAGAGGGCTATATTGGCACGATCACATTCTCTACACGGATTTACACCAGTGTGTAATCCTCCGCAAAGTTCAGGATGCTCACGAGCCGATATCGTTGTAGCGTATGTTATTAAAAGTAAATTTACAACAGTCTTCATGATGAATACTTATACTGTAACTTGAGTAAAGTATTAACAGATGAACAGATAACTCAATTCTGGTCAGCATTAATTCACTGCAGCTATTTATATTAATCCGTCGTTACATCATTTCTTCAATAATTAGTATGGAGACAATAATACAATCTTTGTTTTTATGTAAAAAAAATAAATTGTTGATGTTTATTAAAAACAAATAAGTCGAGAAATATTAGTATACATTTTTTGCATTTATTATTCGCAGATACTTCTTTAAAATTTTTCCTGTTTTTATTCCTGAGTTGCGAAATGTTTTACCTTAAATATTACGAGTTAATTGAATTTCAATGCAGACAAATGTTTATGAATGCGTTTATTATTTTTTAAGTTCCGGTCGTTTCGGAATGTTTAATTTAACTGGTTGTCAAATAATATTTTCTTTTACTAAATTTTGCATAATTCTCTTCCTCATTAACTCATTAAATTACCAAAGAAATGATATTGTATAGGCAATCAAGAATCTCATACTCTTCCGTTTGACTAACAAAAATTTTTTCACTTTAATTTAAAAAAGATATTATAGTTAACATTTTTCATAGATACAAAAAAATTTCAAAGACTAATTAGAATCAATAGAGACATATATTTAAAAATATTTATAGCATTAACGTCTATATTATTAAATAACATTTTTCAATTCTGACGGATAACAAAAAACCATAATTATTGAATTTACTTTATATATTCTGCCAACTAATTGAAAAAGTCGGAAGCTCTTTGTCTTTGAGGTAAATTAAGTAGATTATCAGTAAGTATAGTATCTTTAGATTTAGAAGTGCTATCTAAATGTACTTCTTTTAATGAAGTCTGATTCGGTGTAGCTCGGTGTGATAGACTGTGAGTTTTTACGCCAATCGATGGTGATCTTAATAGTGTTCGCCGAGGACTTGGAGTGCCAACAATCCGGAGTTTTTGCGTGGCTAATCTTCTTGCTGCTGGTGACATTGTGCTGAGACGATCAATTGTTGATAAGCATCTAGGTGATGGCCTGAAAGTATTAATGAAGTTAAGTTAGTAATTCATTACTGATAATTGATTATACATTACAAATTAACAATATAAAAAAAAGTAGCTTACGTTGCAAATGATTTTCTAGCAGCTTCTAGTGCTTTACTTTTCCTATCTCTGTGTCGTTCACCCGCTTTTTCTGCTAATTGTAGAGCTAGCTTTTCTCTTTTAGGTGGTTCAGCCATACGAAATGATGGCCCTTGATTAGACCTTAACAACGGTGTATCACCGCCATCCAATCTAAAAGGTGTACCTTCAATTTCTCCCCATGTCATCAGAGGACTTTCACAATCTTCTGGCCTAGGACTTGGAGTAGCAACAAAACTGAAACCATTTACTTTTGGTGTAAGATTTCTAATAACTTCCTTACCGTCAACACCAATTTTTCCGTCATAGACTTTTAATTGGGATTTAGCTAATTCATTAAGTGTCTCTTTATTGTGTTTTTCATTGAATGGATTTGTATTTAACCTTGTATTAGAATGAACTATTTCTTGTTTCCTTTTAGCCATTTCTATTTTTTCTTCTGGCGTTAATTCTACTCCATCAGGTATATACATTATGTAGTTTTTATTTCTATAATTCCAGGTATCTAACATTAATGGTTTTGAACTTTTATTGTCAGTGATAGCTAAAGTATTTTCATTAGCATTAAGACTCAGAGCTTGCGAATTTTCTTCCATTTTATATAACCAGGCATATTTAATCCTCTGACGTTTATCTGCTTCTTCCATCATTTCTTCAAAACTCGCATTATCTTCACTTGTATGCGTGCTTAGATATACATCCAAACCCATTACCTGTGTTTTATTATCTGTGGTATTTTCTCCGGTTGTTGAACAATGTTGTGAATCTTTATTATTCTTCGTAAGATTATTAGTATCTTCACGCAAGGGAGTTTCAAATGTTGCTGGACTAGTTATTCTTTCAGTAAGTGGTTGTCCAGAACTGTATTTTGTATACAAATCTCTCATTTTTTTAGCATCGTTTTGTTCAATTGCATCTAGATAATCATTCTGAGCTTTTAATTTTTCTAAATGAGGAAAAAAATCTCTTTGTATTATTTCACCCATTTTTTCAATATACGTGTCTTCATCTAAAGTTTTAGGTCGAAATTTTTTACTGCGTCTTGCAGGACCTAATGGTTTTTTAAATACAGCCAAATCCTTGATATTTTTAATTGCTTCAAGAGCTTGAGATCCGGGTGTTACAATTGGTGAAGACATTTTTGTATTTTTTTCACTCCTTTTAATTAAAATAGAATTTATTTATTTATTGAATAAAATAGTTGAGGTTAAGTTTCTCACATACACTTTTGTAAATATTTTTATTTACATTTATAATCCTTGCTTCACTAAAAATAATGTATACACTTCTGATGTATAATTAAAAAGCAAAATCAACTTATTTGAAATTTTTAACTTTTATTTAACTTATTATTTTTGTGCTAAGTACTGTTATTTAATAGACAAATATTTATTTACGAATTATTTAAGACTTTACAAGCACACCAACCCTTCAATGACCCAGAAAATAGTGCCCTCTAACATTTTTTTATAGAAATTACCAATACCCTACTTCGCTTGAATTGTCTCCTTGACGCATAAGCTAGCGCTATCTTTATAATTAAATGCAACTTTAAAAACAATTTTATCAACCGAGTTGTTAAAATTACGCGCTATTTTGTAATGATTCGAAATGCATCTATGCATATAATTATGTAATTGTAGTTTTTAACGTTATAAGGGCCAGTTTTTCAACCCCGGGTTTAAGTATTTTATCGTTGTGAATATATCTATCTATCTATTATATATAGATATATTTACAATGATGAAATACTTAAACCCGGGGTTGAAAAACTGGCCCTTAAAGGTTTATTTAATTATGACCCTGAAGTTAGCCGACCCCGCCATTTTAAAAATAAAAAAACCTGTAATTTGGAAAAAAATTTTTTTTTTTAATTTTGAAAAAATACTCGTCTAGATTTTTGAATTTTCTAAACGAGTATTTTTTTCAAAAGATCAAATAATAAATATTCGAGCTATAATTTGAAATTAAATTTTATGATTAAGTATTTTTCATTTAAAAATTTTTACAAATTTAATTACTTTTTGATTTTTATTTATAATTTTCCGAAATCTAGACGAGCACTTTTTTTATTTTTCACTTTTCCAATTTTTCAGCCTGAAATTCACCGAAAACCGCTATTTTTTAAAAAAATATTTTGTAATTTAAAAAAAACAAAAATTTTCAAATTAATAAAAAATACTCGTGTAGATTTTTCAGTTTTCTGAACGAGTATTTTTTTTTTCACATTCATAACTTTTTTCATTTGAATAATATAAATTTATACACTAGTCACAAAAATTAGGGGATATCAAAAAGATTCTACATTTTTGAATGATTTTCGACGAGCTGTTACTCCGATTAAAATGATCGTACAGCAAAAAAAGAAAAAGCAAATTGTAGCTCCAAGTGTCTAGTTTTCCTATACGACCATGAAAATTTTTTATCATGTTTGGGTTCGGAGAAATCCTAAGGAAACTACAAAAAAAAAAATTTCCAAATTTTTTCTCGTCTAAAAAATAGTCTACGGGCTTCAAAAAATTTTTTTCCATCTTTTTAATGAAAAAATCTTTTGAAAAATGTAATGCCATTCAATTTGACGTAATCGAAAAGCCTGTACGATGATTTGCCGCGGAGTTATCGCGAATCAAAGCAAAAAAGTCCTTTTTGACTTTGATACATAGTCAATAACTCTGGAAATAATGATCGTATAGGAAATCCAAGGAGGATTTTGGAAACTACACTATATTCTTTATGAGATACTATGAACGGCTTTTGACGAAAAAATTTTTTTTGAATTGAAAACTTTGACTGAAAAAAAGACAAAAATTCGCATAATTAAGGATATTTGGATAACTTTGTATAACTTTGGATAAAATGGATAAACGAAGGATATCGTCGGTAATTTTTCAACCTTAAAGTGTCCCCTAAAATCTCTGAAAAATTCAAAGCGCTGCGATTTTTTTTTCATAGTGCTCCGAAGCTTCAAATTCTTTGTTTTCGCAAAAATCACCATTATAAACCATTTTTCGATTTTCATTCTTTTTCGGAATAAAAAAATTTTTTTTTCTCAAAAATCTTTATTTTTTCCGTCAAAAAGATTGATTTTTTAAGAAATTTAAAAAAAAAAAAATTTCAATTTTTTTTGAAAATTGTTTTTTTTTTCGAAAATTTTTTTTTTTTAAATGAAAAAAATTATGAATAGGTATGAGAGAAAAAAAATACTCGTTCAGAAAACTGAAAAATCTACACGAGTATTTTTTTTTAATTTGAAAATTTTTGTTTTTTTAAAAATTACATGATATTTTTTAAAAAAATAGCGGTTTTCGGTGAATTTCAGGCTGAAAAATTGGAAAAGTGAAAAATAAAAAAAATACTCGTCTAGATTTCGGAAAATTATAAATAAAAATCAAAAAGTAATTAAATTTGTAAAAATTTTTAAATGAAAAACACTTTATCATAAAATTTAATTTCAAATTATAGATCGAATATTTATTATTTGATCTTTTGAAAAAAATACTCGTTTAGAAAATTCAAAAATCTAGACGAGTATTTTTTCAAAATTAAAAAAAAAATTTTTTTTTTCCAAATTACAGGTTTTTTTATTTTTAAAATGGCGGGTGTCGTCTAACTTCAGGGTCATTATTTAATTAAATATAATATTAATAACAACCGTTTTCTTTTTTATACCATCTTTACAGTTTGGAAAAAAAAGCTTACTGAAATTTATTGCAACAGGTCATGGGCATATAATTCACTAACTATTTTGGTTAGATATGCTTATAAGCACGGTTTTAGAAAGCACATTTTTAATTTTTTTTTTTTCCATTTATTCACATTTAGTTTATTCGATAAATAATAATGTAAAAAAATTAAAATGTTATATCTATCGATTTTTATATAAATTTAAGTTATAAATTTCCAAATTATGGGGACCAATAATCGAAACATTAAATTTAGGCTAGATCATATGTTGATAGGTAAGTTAAAATAACAACGTAACTTTGTTGTTTCAATTCTTACTTTTTTGAAATATATTAAAAATAATTTGCATAGTTTTGCTAATAAATAAATAAATACATATGTACATATTTATTTAATTTACTTAACTTATTGCATTTGGTTCAGCAAATTCATTACTTATTCATATTATATGTGTCAATATATATTGGCATAATGGTATGCTATACTAATTAGATTAGTTGAATATTCAGGCTATTATTAAATGATGTATACGGTTGATTAACTTGAGCACTTAAAATTATTTATTAATATTAAGAACTACTTTTAAAAATCATGAATTTAATTATATTAATCAAAAGATTAATTGACACAATATTGAAAAAAATTAAACAATCTTGGGGCCAGTTTTTGAACTCGGGATAAAATTTTATCCAATGTTAAAATATATCTGTACATTTCATATATATATAGATACTGGTAACAATAATTTTATTTTTATCTTTTATTTGTATTTCAATATTCTGAATAAAAAATTTCTAAGTCTGAATTTTTTAGGTAATGATTCTTCGACCATTTAAGGTAGCAATATTTCGAACACATATTATTTGGGTAACTTGAACAAAAGTACTATACACGTAACAGATATAGAATTGATTTTTAGGTGTAAAAAAAATCAATTTACTTTTCCGCGTAAATGAAAAATTTTTTAAAATAAAATTTGACATTAATTTATGGTTGAAATTAATAATAACTGATTGAATTATAAAAATAACTTTCTAAGAGTAAATTAGGCTTACACGCTCTAATTAAGTTTTTTAAATTATGATTGATGAAATAATTTTTAATGTATAAAATACAGTCTTGTGATAAAAATAATAATTGTATTATTAAAATTGAAATTTCTTTTCACTTTCTCAAAATGTAAAATTGTCTTCTGGTTGCGTTAAATTGGTAATAAATCATTAAATTGAATTCTTTAATCTCACTTTTTTTGTTGCATCTATTACCTATGTAATGGCTTATTATAAAACTATTTAATTTCTCAACATTTGAGTGTAAAGTCAAATCCTTGAAATCCATAGAACTTTTTGCGAATCACAATTAGAATGTCTTATTATTTTTATCCACAAGTCTTCTACTTCGATTTTTACATGATCATATTACCCTATCAACAGGTGTATATTTTTGCCAAAGCTACAATTAATGATCATAAAAAGTAATATGGGTACTTGGTTACCGAAGCTATCTTTCCAGCAAGCGTTCTTTGCATATCTTTTAAAAAAAGAACTACATATATGCTGATATAACCACCAACAAATAAAAGAAAATCAATAGTTTTTTTACGTTCATTAATGAAGCTATGTGCAATGTAACTCAATGCTTAATTATACCCAATATAACTCAGTTATTATCAATTTATATTCCTCAGGATTGAGTACTTCACTATTTTTTGGTTTTGGTATTGGTTTCAAAACTATGTAATTGGGATGGCTGTCAATAAAGAGTCGTCGTATTTATTACAATTCTTGCTATTTTTATAAACTACTAGCGGACCCGACAGACGTTGTCCTGTACACACGTCTTAAATTTAGAAATTTTAGGAATGAGCTTGTATAGTTAAAAATATCATTAGTTAACAATATACAATGGGCATTTCTCAATAATTAACATTTTCGTAAATATAAGCCCATTCTGATTTTATACTCATCGAGAGCTTTCATTTGAGTACCCACATGAATTTTTTCATATATCTTATATATATGATATTTATAAAATATATGAAAAGTGCATGTGGGTACTCAAGGTTAGCAACAATTTATAAATAAAAAATCTATTAAATAAACATTTTCCCGCGGACTGAATTGTAAATCTAAACCATTCTGGAATTCACCGGAAGACACACAAAAAATTTCATTAAAATCGGTCCAGCCGTTTAGGAGGAGTTCCGTGACAAACACACGCACAGAAGAAATATATATTTATAAAGATGTGAGAAAATTCAGATAGCTCGGACTGGGATTAAAACCCAGAACTTCCCGATTACATGTTGGCTGCACTTTAATTTTTAATCTTTCTATTTTTTAATATTTACGATTTTTTTTTCAAATGTTTTTTTTTTATAAATCATCTTTTAACTATAACGTACAAAGGAAAATTATCAAAAGTGGTCCAGCAATTCATTTTTATAAATATAGATATAGATTTTATACATTGGTTGAGTATTCTTAAATTTTATAATTTTCCGCGCAATTTTCTTAATTTTTTCTTTTATAAGAACCTTCTCCTGTCAATAAAAAACTCATCAAAATTAGTGAAATCTGTCCAGCCGTTAACGCGTGATGGCATGATCAAGGGAAATAGGGATTCATTTTTATATATATATAGATTAGAAATTGGTAAACCCTGTTATTTGCGTGAATTATTCCAAGAAGACTTTAATGTAAGACACTCTGAGTGACTAGGGTAAAAGACCCCATTAGTGGCGGGGACCCCATTACTGACACTTTCTTTGATTTTGGTACTTATTCAATTAATGAAATCATCAATTTCAATAATGAATACATTATTTCTAATCTTTAAGACTTTTAGATCAAAAAAATTTTTAATTTTTATTCCAAGTAGAAAATTTTTTTATTGAAAGAAAAACTGCCACTAATAGAGGTTAAAGGTGCCACTAATGGGGTCTTTTACCTTAGTAGCGAAGAAAAATAATATCCTCTTTAAATTATTGAACTTCAGTACAACTCAATATGAATCTTCCTTCGTTATTACAATGATACGACTATGGGAAGAATTACCGGAGGATATTATTATAAACTCATCTAGCTTTGAATATTTTCAAAAACAAGATGTTTGATTATTTATTTAGTCTTGATGTATGATCCTAAACTATTAGTGAATTCTCTTGTTTTTATTGTTATTCATTCAAATTCTTGTGAACTTACACGATATAGCTTCTTTATAATTCCAATTTCCTTATTTGTTTTTACCTTTATCTCAATGATTCTTAAATCTGTTAGTTAATTCTTTATAAATTCAATTTTTTATATTCATTCATAATTTTATATCAATTCAATATTAATTACTTTTAAAATGTTGTAATCTCTGATCAGACAACTCACTTTAATCAACACTAAAAATGCACAACACTAAAATATTACTTAGTGCTACTGTTTCATAACTTTCCCGTTATTTTTTAAATCATAAATTATTCCAAATACGTGGTCAATCGAGCCAATAATCAAAGATGAATGACCCAACATGAAGGGCTCGAACTTTTAGAGATTTTTTTTTTTTTTTTTTTTCATATAAAGAACACTTCTACAAAATTTGAATATCATCAACGGAGGTCGTCTCGTATAAATGATTTTATTCGGTGAGAAAACCCAAATATATTTTTTAATTATAAAAAGTATGAACTCAAATAACTTAAAAGAAAATTAGGAAAACGGTTGACCCTGAAGGCCATCCCTGCAACTTCCCGCTACTTTCGTAATTAAGCGCTCAAAATTGCTTATTACGTTTTTGAGCTCTTTGAGCTCAAAAATATAATTTTCGTGTAGCTCGGAGAGCTCAAAAGTCTGATAGAAGTTTAATAAAACACTATTTTTAGAATTTTCAAACCGCAATAACTTTTGAATAAATGGACCGATTTTCACGTGGTTAGCAGCATTCGACGCAGTTTTTCAAATTCTATGATACATTTTTAAACACAAATTGATCAGACCGGAAATTTCGGTGTAATTCGAAAAAAAAAAACTTTTTTTCGATTTCTTTCGTCAACGATAACTCACGAACGAATCAACCGATTATGACCGGCTTGGTAGCGATCGATGTGGTTTTTCGATGTTAAGAGCTGATTAGTTTTTGGAATTGATCGGTCAAGCCGTTTGAAAGTTATTAAAAAAAAAACCACATTTAAAAAAATTTTTTTTCGCAGTTTTTTTATTAAGATTTCTCAAAATCAAAAAATCATAAACATAGTGAATTTCTGATGAATTTTCCGTCAATGTTATTTAGACCTATTGAAGTATTTATCGTCTATCTTAATCCAAATAAGTTATTGATAACGAGTAATATTAACCCCCTAAGACCCCCCAGTATCATTATTTATGCATCGACCTTATAGGATTTCGATTTTTTTCTTTATTAAATTGTAATAACTATATAAATAAACATAAAAGATAATATTCATAAAATTCACTACAGCTATTAAATGTAAATAAAAAAATATCGTCAGCAAAAAGTTAAATGCCGCGACTCAAGGTAGTATTTTAGTTCAAGCGAACTAATGGTAGTTGAAGAACGAGTAGTTCTAAGATTGAAGTGATCTGTGCTGTTAGATACAAAGAGACGTTGGATTACAATGTTGACAGACAAATGAGAATTCTAGCAGTAAGATTGGATATACGTGTCGTATACACATCTCCGGCGTCCAAATGCAGTGCTTTACATGTTAACCTAACAACAACTTCACTGATTTTTCAAAAAGTTGTTATAATTTTATATTAAATAGTTAATCGGAAAAACAAAAATACATTTCTAAAAAATGATACAGTTTTCTTTTTTATAAATAGATAAAAATACTCTTATTCGTATAAACCCTATATAACTTACTACAAACACTAAAATTTTCTTTTATAGCTACAGATGTTATTTTCGAGCAATAACAATTTGAAGAAAAACTTTCTTGATTTCTTGAGATAAAATTATTATTTTTCCTTGTGAATCAAGATTAATTAAAAAGATTACTTGGAAAATAGAATAATTTATGGGTTTTTTTTTATTCTTAGCTTCCAAAAGCCTGAAAAATTAACTTTAATATAATGATAACATATAATCTGTAATCTTATATACAGATATGAATAGCGACAGATAATAATCAAAAACGCCTATATTTTCATATTTTATAAATTAAAAACTGAAATAACCAAAATTTTTCGATCGTCGAGCACTTTCTAATGCTTCGGATTATATATTTTGAATCGTACAGTATAAAACTATAAAATATCTATGACCAAAGCTCATTTATAATGTTATGTAGTTATTTACGCCATAGTTTTATATAAAAAATTTTCCAACCGTTGCTTCTTTAACAAACTAGCATACAGTGAAAAGTAAATTAACTTGAATTAAAAAGAAAAAATCTTAAATTAAGAACATAATTTTGATGAGTTCAATAATCTTGAATTAAGCAAAAAAAAATTTTAACTAAGAAATTGTTCTTGGTTTAAAGTTAAGTTAATTTCACTTGATTCAAAAATTTTCCTGCTTAATTCTAGATGACCGAATTTTTTGAAATTACGTTTCAGGTTCAAAAATTTTTTTCTTGAATCAAGTTAACTTTTTTTTATTAGTGTACAAAAGTAATGCCATGCGTGCTAATTTCTGGTCAGGTACACTGTGAAGATGATTCGGTTCTTTGAGCTTTGATGAAGCTTATTATTTTTGACAATCACTTGGAAAAGTTGTTACATTTATAAAACTGGAAAGTCGAGATATGGACTAACAATAACAACTTAGCAATTTAAAAAAATTAGTAAAACGGTTCACCCTAAAGGCCATCCCTGCAACTTCCCGCTAATTCCATACCTGGGCGCTTAAAATTGTATTGATGACGTTTTTCAGATTTTTGAGCTCAAAATACAATTTATGTGATATTTTGAGCTCGTTGAGCTCAAAGAGATAGTATTTATATGCATTTGAGCTCTTCGAGCTCAAAAGTCTAATAGAAGTTTTATAGAACACTACTTTTGGAATTTTCAAACCGCAATAACTTTTGAATGGTTCAACCGATTTTCACGCGGTTGGCGGCATTCGACGCAGTTTTATCAGCCTCATAAAGAATTTTCAGGTTTTAATTGATCGAACCACAAATTTCGGAGTAATTTCGAAAAAACACTTTTTTCGGTTTTCTTTCGTTCACGATATCTCTCGAACGAATTAGCCGATTTCGACCAGCTTGGTGGTGATCGACGTGGTTTTTTATTATCTAGAGCTGAGTAGTTTTTGGAATCGATCGGTCGAGCCGTTTAAAAGTTATCCAAAAGAAACCACATTTGAAAAAATTTTTTTTCTTAGTTTTTTCAAGATTTCTCAAAATCTACTGATCTGAATCAGTCCAAATTATACTCAAAATCTACGTTTGGCTAAGCCCTTTCAAATGGCACCAACTGCGATAAAATCGGATGAGCCGTTCAAAAGTTATAAGCGGTTCACATACTTTCACACACACACACACACACACACACACACACACACACACACACACACACACACACACAGTGACAACCTCGCGGGAGTAGTCAGGGAAGCTTCCTATGACCTTTAAACGTCGAGATCTGATGAAAACTCGATTTTTGCAAAACGGGGTGAAAACAATAACTTCCCGATTTTTGAAAATCTTCGATTTTCTTAGCGGGAAGTTAAAAATTTTTGTTTTTTCTATCTTAAAGTTGAAAACAAATTTATTTAGTAAATACATAGTGAAAAAATGCCGTTTGAAAAGTGATGTGAAAAAAATTTTAAATGCTGTTCAGTATCATTTTTGGAAATGATAGAATTTACGTCAGTAGGTATGTGTACTGATAATTTCTGCAGTTTTAAGTCAAATTTTCGATCAATTAATGACTTTAAAAATTTAATGAAAAATTATCTATACGAAAGAGCAAATTTAATTTTTAACTCAGAGTTGAAAAAAACACCTTTTCCTTATGTCTTTGATTTTCTTCAACTTTTGATGTAGGTTTCTTTAGAAATCTCATTATATCGTAAAAGGTTCTATGACGTACTTTTAATGAAATTTCAAGTTACGTTGAAATGATAATTTAAGCTATAACTCATTACTCTTATTATTACTCAACCTGAAAATAATTTTCAACATTAAAGCTTTTTTTAACTTTGGGTTTTTCTTAATTAAGTACCTAAATTACCCCAACCTCTTCCCCTTTTAGGATAGTGAAAAAAAGGGATATTGTTGCTTTCTATTTTCCCTACCTAAAAATCTTATAGTATATCTATAAATAAATATTTTCTTGAAAACTGAAGTTCTTAATTTTCGTTTTCAATGATGTCAATCAATATTTATAGGTTCAATCAAATATTTTTCTATATAAACATCAAGAGGTCTTAAATATAAGAGAATTTTAAACTCAATATGCGAGACAAAACGGGCTACCTCTATAAAAGAATTGTCATTTTTTTCTTTTATTGGTTTTATTTTGCTGAGTCGATGAAAAGATTTTCAAAAATCACTTTCACACCCAAATCTCTTACAATATCGCTTAGAGAGAATTATAAATTTGTATGCGATCATTAATAATTGTATTTCCAACTTAAACTAGTAAATAAATTTCTCTTGAAATTTTTTATTGCATACAGTCGTAATTCATTTTTTCGAAAAATTCTTAATCATTTATGTAGAGTCAAAATGAGTCTCTTGAGTAAACTAACGGCAAAATTAGTATATCTAATGTTGTTATTCTCGTTTTACTTAATCTTTTGATATAAACTAAGAAGGAAAAATTTTCGAGGGTCCATCCCCTTTTTTCTCTGTCTTTCGAATGTATTTGTTTTAAAACTGTAAGTATTTATTTTCATTTCAATCTACATTATAGAGTTAGCACATTACTTACTATCTTAAATTTCTCGAAATCATGGGTAGTTGTTTATTAACACCACCTAAATTTTTTTTTTAAGTTACATGTTCAATGTCTGTCTTTGATATGGGGACTGGAAGAACTAATGCTTTTTCTTTTTATTTTTTTTTTTTTACTTTTTTCTACTATAAAAATAAACAAAGTAGTAAGATTATATGTTCTTATAAATAAGCATTTGTTTTTATTTAAATTAACCCATTGTCTATGTATCATTTCTTCATTTGATATAACTGGTTTTCATTTTTTTTTAATTATCAGAATAGTACACAGAAAAAAAAATTAACTTGATTCAAGAGAAAAATTCTTGAACCAAGAATATAATTTTGAAGAGGGTAATTGTCTTGAATCAAGACGAAAAATTCTTGAATTAAGTAAAATTTCCTTAAATCAAGAAAAATGTTCTTAAATCAAGAATTGTTCTATTCAAACCAAGAATATTGAGCTCTTCAAAAATATATATTTGATTCAAGAACATTTTTTTTTCTGTGTATTTAATTTAAAACTTACTTGTTACTTGACAATAAGAAATACAGAAACTTAAACACGCATAATAAATTTTTCTTCAGGTATTAACTGTCGTTATGTTTAGAATTAATCAGAATAAAATTTGATGATCATTTTGCAGAGGACATTCTTCCTTTGAAATGAATCTCTTGAACTCAAAATAAAAGTGCGGGAGTAATACTGAAGAACTCTATAGCAAGAATAAACCAGACTTAAAACTTTTAACTGTGAAACATAAACACGAGAGGTGTGATTTGATGCCTAAGAATGAGGGAACCTCAAAGAGGCTATTTTACTTTTTCTTTTCCCTTAAACTTGCCTCCCTCTATATTTAAGATTCAAGTATATTTCTGCAGATATATAAAACGGTTAATCAAAATTAAAAAACAAACAAAAGAAAAGAAAGAGAAAAAATAATAAAAATGAAAACGGAAGCTGAAATCTGTAAATCTGTCATTGCAACTATATCTATGGAGTGAGCTCATACTAACGTCGCGACGCGTACCAGAATCTACGAATCTTTACTTCACGCACACTTTGGTTGCCCACTAGAGCGGTTGTGTGATGTGATGTGCATGCACAATTCCGGTGTTTCTCGAAATCGTTGTATATCTTATGGACCGGAACCAAATATGTAATCGTCCCAACTTGAGAAGTCGATGACAACTCCAAAAAATATTTGTAGATTACTTACAACACTGTATGTTTAGAGATGATGATTGAAAAATCACTAATTTATTTGCTTGAAAAGTTTTATTCATTATGTATGAATAATGAAAAAAAAATTGTTATCAGAAGACTATTGTTTATGGTTCAATCCTTTAAAAAAGAAATAAATATTATTATCGGTAATTATATAGAAGTAGAAAAATTAAAAAAAAAAAAAAAAAAAAACAAGGGTTTGAAAGTGGGACTAACCACTATAAATTTGATAATAAAAAAATCAAAAAAAAAAGTATTTGATATGAATATTATGAAAATAGTTGAAAATAAATTTTTCAATTATTTTTGAAGCTTTACAATTAAAAAAAAATTAATTACTTACAGAAAATTGTTAATAAAACTTATCCAAATGTAAATTTTTCGAATTTTTACTATTTTGGGTTAATACATTAGATGACGTTGGATGTTGAAATTTTATCTTATTTTTTGTCACCAAAAATCATAAAAGTTCGAAAAATTGACTCATCGATGAATTTTTTTTTTTTTTCGTTTTTAAAATTCTTCTAATCTCAATGCGCAATATGAAAACAATACAATAATATTGAAGATATTAATGCATTATCTTTAATTTATTGAACACGATCGAAATTTTATTTTTTTTCAAAGCTAAAAGTCTTTTATATAAAATTCAATTGTTTAGTAAACTAAAAATCAGAAAAAAAAGCTCTACTTGAATTTAATAACCGGATTTTCTCTAGTATACAGCACAGATAATAATTAGATACAATTATGAAACTGTTGAGTGAATTAGCGATAAATTACGAGTATGATTCTGAAAAACATACAAAAACATGATATATGTACTTGATAGATATTCAGGCAACTTTGCTGTAAATTTGGTACAAAAAGCATAAAATAAACTTTTGAGACGAGTTTATCCTAGAGATTAATTGCATTAAGCATTAATATGAACTTCGGTGACGACGGATTAATGACCAAAAGAACATCTACTTCACTTCCTATACAACTAGTTTTAGTGTAAAAATTGAATAAAAAAATTTTTAATAGAAAAAAAAAATGACTAATTTCAAGCCTAATTTATTATGGTTGTACTTAATGTGTCGTATTTATCAATATAACACAACACACACGTTATTTGTTGTTGACTTGACAAACTTAGTACAGAAAAAAATATAATATATTTTTGACTGTCACTTCACGTGAGCTGCAAGCTAAACCACGACAAGTTAGGGAAAGAAAAAAGTTTTGACATAACGTTCGTGTGTGCCGTCTACTCTAAACAGTGTGTATGTACAGATATACTTTAACTATTATGCAGCTAAAAAATTCTATGAGTACCGAGAAAACAAAACCACTGCAAGATAAACCCCCCAAGTAGTATATTATACTTTGTACCCCAAAATTTAATGACTACTTCCTTTTTATTTTATTTTCTTCGCTTTAACATCAGTCTAAGTATGTAAAAGTAAAAGTTAAGATGTTAAACTTTTTTTTTACTTAAAAAAGTAAATAAACTGCAAACGATTCTCTACCCGGAACTCTGCGCATCCTTTGATTTTTTATAATCGTAATTTTAATTACTTTGCTTTGAATATTTTTCATCAAGGGAATACAAGTTGTCGTTTACGTGACAGTAGAGACAGGTCAATACGTCAGATAAAACTGTAAAATTTTATTACTATGTGAAGACATGCAACCAAAGGATTCTTAGCATCTCTGTACTTATTTTTTGCTTTGGCACTCATGTTGCTTTGTCAATGAACTATTTTTAAAAACTACCAGTAAAATATTTACACTCAAGTTGTAAAAAGTTAGTCTTTATTTACTTTTTTTTTTTTTTTTCGAAAATTAAAGCGAGTGTAAAAAAAGTAAAAATAGTGCACGAGATATATTAATAATTGGTAATAGAAACTAATGCGACAATAAATTCTTAAATAGATAAATTTTTGTATTCTCATACGCAACCGACATTTCAGACAATAATATGTTTACACAAACTTGTTCTTTACACTCTCATCAATCACTGCCAGTTGGTGTCAACTCTGTTTGCATTATATGTTTTGTTGAGACTTAACTTTACTGGTCTGTTGTATGAGAATCTTCTCAGTTCCGACGGATTCCTGCAATTTTCGTAGTTTTTTTTTCCTCAATTGCTACATGAATTTTTTTTAACAAATGTTGGTAATTCTTGTCATTTTTAATATTCTGTTAGAATAAATGTAAACTCATACACTATGGTTTTGACAAACTGATATTTTAAAATGTAAAAAAAAGTTTTTATTATCTTACTACTTTCATAATTATAGAAAAGGATCAAGGATTAAGTATCAATGACGTTAATGAGCTACACTGATAAAAAAATAATTTGATTTAAGAAATAAAATCTTAAATACAAAGAAATAATCTTAAAGAATTAGATCATCTCGAAACAAGCAGAAAAATTCTTGAATTAAAAAATTTTTTTTTGTTTTAAGTAGATTTTACTTTATTTAAGAATATTTTTACTTGATTCGAGACAATGAAATTCTCCAGAATGATATTCAAGATTCAAGATTTTTTTCTCTTGAATCAAGTTAATTATTTTTTATTAGTGTAATACTTAAGCATTGTAATCATATTGAAATACAATCATAATTTCTTTATAAAATTTATTAAAAAACATTTTATAACATAACGATTTTAAAATCAATTAATTGTCTTATAATTTAAAGTTTGATAAGTTTTTTGATTTATAGTAAACATAACTTAAGAATTTTACAAATATAATTTATTAAGGCACTTAACTGTTGCTAAAGGGGTTTGTCACGGCACGTTTACGTTCTCATCTTTACTTGGCCCGAAGTGAGTTTTGGCTCGTTTGGTATTTAAGACACCCCGTATAAATAGACGCACTTTGCTCCTACAAAAGGCACTTTGTTTTACATTTCGTTATTCTCGCAAACACCGTAACCATAAATTCTTAAATCTTTTACTTTTAATTGAAGCAAAATAGTGTATGATAATATGTCAATAAACAATTATAATTTTTTTCTATAGCGAATTCATATTATGCTAATCATATTCATCAACAGATTTTAATAATCATTAATATATATATATATATATATATATATATATATATACATAATAATTAATATTATGAAAGATTCGAAATAAGTACAATTATATCTTTTTTCAATTTGTCGCGCGAACAGTGAAAATATTTATAACAAAAAAAAATATATCACTGAATGACGTAGTTCAAACGAAAATTTGATGATAATAACAAGCATATACTAATAAAAGCAAAAGATTATGCAATTATAACTACTAAATTTACTTTGGCATCGTTATTATTTGGCATCAGTACACAAGATGTAGATCAAATTGAACTTGAGATAATTATTTCTATATTTTTTAATTTAATTTCATTAAATATATAACATTAAATTTTCACTACCGTGGACCATAAAGTGAAGATCCAGATGAATGATGAGAAACATAATGCCCAGTACTGTGACTAGTTTGATGATGTCCTTGATAAGTCCAATGTGAAGCAGGACTCGTATAGAATTGATGATGATGTTCTGGGCTTGTCATGCTAGCTGTTATAGGCACCACTGGAATAAGCGATGAAAAATTGGTGGGCGAAATATTTACATTAGTGGTAGCTGGTCTTTTAGCAGGATTGTGTATTGTAGAATTCGGGGGTTCACATTCATCAGATTCACAATCTCGAAATCCTTTTGCAAAAGGATTACTAGCTATTTTAAGTTGCGTAATACGATGGTTTTGGTATGCCGTCACAGCGGTGAAACGCGTTTCAGGAAAACAAAAACTTTTAAAGTTTTCTGTTCGAGGATCTGGACCTGAACCTGGTGGTGAAGGTGCAACGACTACATGACACCTTGGTTGATATCTGTGCATTGAATTTAATATAATCTGGAATAAAAAAGAAAAAAAATAATAAATAATCGGTTTTTAATTTTCATAGAAATATGAAGAATCAAAGTACAGATAAAAGGAAGTATATGGAAACTAGATATTTGAGCTTATGAGGAAGAAGAATTATATATTTACATGAAAAGGAAAAGGCTCGACGGGGGGGCGGTCGCGTTGTTTGACAGGCAGAAGAGTCCCAGTGACTAATTAGTATAAAAAGTAACCTCTGAGCTCAGTCAAGTCGAATGAACGGCAATCTGACACCCTTCTTCTATCTCACTATTTAACTTTACTTACTCTCAAGGCGTTTGAGCTACAACACACGTGCTACATTTGCTTGTAGCACACGTGGTAGTAGTGAATTCAAAGATAAATGCGCAAAGAATTCGACTATAAAGGACAGTACAGACTACTTTGTCCAAGCATCCATGCGTGTGGTCCATTTTATTATTTTAAATTACTCAAAAATCAATATTACTGCATTGATTTGCTCGTGAAATTTATTTTTTTTACCAAAATAAATAAAATCACTAAGTAGAATTAATAAAAAAAAATTATTTTTATTAAGAAAATATATTTTTCAAGCAATATCTATGAGCCATCACCACACCCTCACACCAAATTTGTCCTGCATTTTTTTTTACTGGCGTTTCACGGGTCGGTTCGTATGTATAAGTGTACCATTTTTTATTCAAGAGAAGCGTAAAAAAAAAATAATAATAACAGACACGGGTTGTGCAGAGATTTATCTCGTTTTAAAACTTGAAATTTTTTGATATTTTTGAATATTCTAATTTATAGATTGGATCATTACCTGTACCACTTCAATACCGTTAAAACTAATTATGTAAATTTCATGTTCATTACGGTCGTGATATTTTTTCTAAAACATTATCATAAACAATTTCTTAAGCTCTATCAATTATCAACAGTTTATTTTTTGTAATAAACATTATTTGATACGAAATCTCAATTTAATATTTGTAAGTTCATAATATTTACTTTAAACTTACTATTAGGTGTATATACTTGAGAAAAAACACACTACACAGAACGAAACTCGAGAGTTAAAGTAACCGGAAAGAACTCTGCTCACAAATAACAAAATCTAAATTATTACAATAAACACTTTCTTTTTTATAAAAAATAATAGTAAAATAAAAATAAAGTTTTGAATTAAATATTTTATAGTTTTTTATCTGAAGATAAATAACACTTGTAAAGTATAGTGTGGCACACGCTTGAAAGATATAATATACGCGTAGCAGTCTTATAATTTCTTCAAATGCTCGACTCTTGACAGTGGCTCATATCTTAGGTCAATTAAGAGGAACTCGTCTAAAACGACAAACACGTGGAGCCGTGCGATTTAACTGTATACTTTATTATGTTTTAGCTTTTTAAGTAATATAACTAACGATCTTATTCCCCTTGAAATCTTTGGACAAGCTTTAAAATTTTGTAATTTATTAATTTTTTAAGTTTTATTTTAAAAGCTTCGTAAAAAAAAAAAAACACGTGTATAGAAATTGAAAGTAACTCACATGGCCGTTATCGTCAAGTTGGTTATTAGTAAGTTTCAATTTATCAAAGGTTATTGGTTGTTTCATCCAATGTGATCCATTAGCAGGACTATCAGGATGAACATGAATCCTTGGAGGCGAAATTGGATCTGCGCGACCGGCAACTACCCATGCACTACTGTGAAAAGCGTATCTATACCTCTTATCATCACAAGGTACAAAATCCATTACTAAGAGGTAATCAGTGTTGGGTTCTAGCCCAAAAAGTCGACACTAAAGTGTAAAAAATACATTTATTATTTGTATTTGTACTAATGTCAATTTTAAATTATATTAATATAAAGATACAATTTACCTGAAAAGTAGGAAACATTCTTCTTCCGGCTTTTGTTACAATCATTTCAGTGCCTAATTGATGAAATTCTTCCCAAAGAGGTCGTGCTTCAAGTGCTGCGCCAACGCCGATAAGAGCATGATGAAGAGGTCTTTTGGAATTATTGTTCTCCGGAGAAGACGATGATCCCAATGAATCATTGCTGGTCCGATGATTATTATTGTTATCATTGCACGGTTCCGTATGTGAAGGTGTTGAAGATATTTCAGCAGTAATTTGAGAAGTTTTTGGTGATCGTGAACGTTTAGCTCTTCCGGCGGTTTCTAAGCATGCTATAATTTTAGTAGCTTCAATATTCTTTTTATTGGTAAGCATCTCATTGAATAAACAAAATTAATGAAATTAATAGTTGTGCTATAAGATAATAAATTAACGGAGTGTAAAAAAAGGTGTCTGAATAGATGTATTACTATGTCCCGCGTCGGAACATCAGGATCACTTTTGTATGTTTTGTAATGTAATGAAATTGCTTTAAGTAACATCAAATGGAACAAGGGAACAAACGTATTTTGGTCGTCTAAAAGAAGATTCATTTAAACTGGCATGGTTTAAAATTGGCTACATTGAATGATGATCTCTTTAGTAAACGGTAATTTTTACACTATGTTACACCGACTAAAAAAATTTTTATATTAATTAATCAATTAGTTATTTTATTATAATTATTTTAATAAATAAATTTATTAATTGCACAATATCACCAAATGAATGAAAATTTTTCTATAAATCTATGAAAGTAATGTAAAAAAAAAATAAACGTAATGTTTACCTTCTATTTGTTGCATTGGTGAAGGTTGGACCAGCTGCTGTGGTTGATGGTGATGATGCAGTTGATGATGATGATGATGATGTGTATGAGGGGTTGACCATTGATAGCAACAATCAGCAGTGATATTGTGTCTTTCATTATGTTGCTGATGCAACTCCATTATTAGAAATAGTATTCACAAATCATGTAACACTTAATTACTTCTTCTCACAAGAATCTTTAATTTATTAATAGTTGAATTAAACTCGATGATAGTAATTCACAAAATAAGCATACTAACTTATTTATTTAAACTAAGGACACTTAATTATTAGCAGCTCGCAAATAATTGTCAAGGAAATGTCATTAAGACAATAAATGACTAGACACTATCGCGTAATCGTATAACCGTGTATATAATCGTGTAGTCATCTGTAAGTTTTAGCGGGTGGCAAGAACTTGACCGAATATTTGATGAGTTTAAGCATCATCGAGGGTCGCGTATACTGTGGACAGAGAATGTCCTCACCTCGATACCTGATCGCTGACAGAGTTCGAAATCTCAGTACAGAGTATATACTGTTTCTTGTAAATATGAAAAAGAGAAAGAAGCATAAATAGCTTGAAGCGAAGAGAGTTACCGAGATGTACCGACAGACAGAAGTGCTCTACGAGAATAACTGCTTTAGCTTATCAACGGCCCATCATTTTCTCTCTTTTCTTTTCTCAACCACTGTATTTTTCGTATTTCTCACTTGTACTCATCTTCACCATCTCCAAGAAATTACACTGTTTTCATCTTTATCTTATTCTCATCTTTCTTAATAAATACATCCTATTTCAACACCTAAAAAATTTAATCTTGCTCTTTTTTGTTCCTTTCCTCCTACTCCGGAAGTTACTCTGAAGTTAACTCCAAAACTTTAAGTGGCAGATTTTGGTTAAGAGAGGGATTAACTAAGGTGTGGTTTTCTCAAGAACCTCCTACATTTTACACCCACGCGTAAAAACAAACTTGACTACATTAACGTATGCTTAAAACTTAACTTTGGCAAAATGCCGAGATATGCATCAAATTGAGGGCGGAGTCTCTATTGTATCAAAAACTCTTTTCACGTGAGTTCGACGTACTTTCATTACTACATTATCACTTAATATTTTTTCTCATAAAAATACATATTGTAATACGAATATCTTCTATCTGTCAGTTGTTAAACAAATGTCATTGGCTTAGCATATCACAATTATTTTAGATTAAAGAAAATAATTTAACAAATTTTAAATGGTATTATTAACCAAAATAAATTTAATAGTATTTAAAAAAAATATAGTCAAAAGAATGAAATTTTTCTTTATTTATTTTATTTTGTTTTTTTTTTTTTTTAATACAATAACATAGGTTTTGAATGCAAATAAAACGAATTTTTTTTTGGCACGACAGCCAACAAGAAGGCGGAGTCATTCTACTTTCGTGTCCCATCCCAACAAATTAGTGTACATAGCGAACAAAAGTTTCTCACATTACAACCTCTAATCTTCTTTAGCTGAACGAATGTTTCTCTTTTCTATTTTTGCATCACCCTTAATTTAATCTAGTAGACAGAAATCCCCTACAACTAGGATCAATTTTTTCGAAAACAATAATTAAATTATGTACACAGAATCAAAAATACACTTGAACCAAGAAAACTAAAATGGATTTGAGTAAATAAAAGTTATCTTAATCCGAAAAATGTTTTTTTAGTTCAAGAAAAATTGTGCTTTTTCTAAAAAAATTTGATCACTGTGAATATATTTTTGAATCCAAAATATTTATACTCAATCTAAGATTTTTTTTTCGCAGTAAACCTGGAGAACATTAAATTAATTCACCAATACTTAAACAAAAAAAAGTTCTTTATTATTATTTTATATGTATACAAGAATTTTTTAAATTTACAAAGTATAACTAAATACTAGAGTTGTATATGAAAATCTCAAACACCTTATATCTTTTAAAAAAATAGAATTATTTTAATTAAAATATAAAGAATATATTGAAAACCTATTTTTGATTTTAGCAAAACATTGATAAGCGGATGGAATTGACAATCTTTATCGAATAAATATAACATGCAGTTAGACCGTTTATTTATTAGAGATATTAATACTTCAATCTGAAAACTAAATGAATTTATTTTATATTAAAACTATCAATTTTAATATAAATAATACTCCGAAGCCTCAGTTTTGAATTATTAAACTAAAGTTGAAAATTGACAACAGGAATGTTAAATTGAAAGATTTAAAAGTTCTGAATTTTCAAATATTTTTTTTATATATATATATCATTTATTTATATTGTGATGAAATAAAGCTGTGATTAATATTTAATATTTCATCTTTTTGGCAGACTTTGAGTTTAGTCTTAAGTTAGATTTTTAAATTAAAAACCATGCTTAAAAATTGTTCATAATGTATAGTGATAACACCATCTTGGTCAGCATCATATTTACGGAATGCAGATGTCAGCGTCTGAAATGAGAAGAAAGAAAATTGAATATTTTAATTTCAGAAGCACGTTTTTATCTAAGAAGGTTCAACTCAAATATACCCTCACTTAGATAGCCTCACTTTCTGAGCAAGAACATGCAGTTCGGTTTTTTTAAAGTTTACAGAAAGTCGTTCTAAATCAAATTTGTATACAATTTGATGAAAATCTACGGCCGGAATTTGAATACAAATTAACATCAAGTTTGTACTCAACTCTTCTACTGTAAACTTTACGGAAACTCTTGCTTTTTTAAATCTTTACGTTCAATTGATTGCCGATTCCGGACGTAGATTGATAGCAACTTTCAGTAAGCATGGCTATCAGGGTAATATCAAAATAAAACACTAAATATAAACTTTAGATATTTCGTATTGGTAATTCAAAATGATTTCTATTTTACCGTGCGGGTGCTACACAAGATTTCATAATAACTTGTCGATTCTTAATGTGTCTTTACAAGTAAAAAAAGCAATTTTGAAAATTAATTTCTCAAAAACGGTACCGCAAATCGATATCAAATTTTAGTAGAGATTTCATTTATCTATCTTTCAAAAATAAAAATTTAAAGATATTTTAAAGTTGTATGAGTAGTGATATTGAACCTCCTTAAATGTTTATTAATCTAATAAAATAAAAAAATTATTGAAAGTTTATAATATTTACTTACGTATAATACTATGCAACATTGAATGAAGTCGTCAAAATAAATAGTTCCTCGACCAAGCCGATCGTATTTCCTCAACAGCATGTCAACTAATCCGTCAGACAATCGATATCCAAAATTAGTGAGCGCAGTTTTCAATTCATTACGATCTATATTTCCACTGTTGTCACGATCAAATGAACGGAAGCAATTTTGCCAATCAGTGACGTATTTCCATAGAGCTCCAAATTCGTCAAAGCTGACTGTTCCATTTCCACTTTTGTCAAACATACCTGAAGGATCGGGAGTAGATTTTTCAGTATCAAACATACCTACACGGACAAAAAAAAACCAGAACCAGGGAAAACTCTTAGTTAATTAATTTTATATTTTCCATGCATATTCTCTGGCTCTAGTCTAATTTTGGTGCACACAAACAATTGAAAAAATTTATTTAGATAGAAATAAATTTTTTCTACCTCTAGATCTACTTTATAATAAAGTCGAAAGTTATTTTTGTAGCTAAAAAAGATATAAACTTTACTAAGATTAAATATAACTACTGTGCATTAAAAATAATTAAATAATAATATAAGAATTATTTTAAAAGATAAATTTTTATAAAGAACATTGAAAAACTGAATTCCATTAATAAAAATAAAAAAAAAAAACTATGAATGCAATTTTATAAAAATATTTTCACCGTACTTACTACTTTATTTTTCAAATAAAATAAAAAAATTTGCAGGCATAGCCTGATTTTAATATTATATAATATTTGATTGTAATAAAGTAATACTCATAGGACCTGAATTTTCATTTCACCATAGGAATTAAAAATATTTACCGATCATTAAGCGAACTGTTTCCGGGTTGAAAGGAGTCCACGTTCCATTAGATAGAGCTTGTTGTAACTCTTCAGCAGATATTGCTCCAGAATGATCTTTGTCAACTCTAAAATTAATTGAATATAAAGTTAGAATTAAAAAAAAAATAAAAAAGTAAATAGTGCTTTAATGTATATACCCATACATAACAATTTTGAGGTTATCTTTAAATTAAATTACACATTGTGAATACATGATTTAAAGCAGAATAAATGATAAATTTGTTTAAAATTTATTACTATTCTGAATATTACTTGAATTGTTTATGACTATATTAAATAAATATTACCTTTGAAAAACATCCCAAAGAAATTCACGGCTCGGCATTGGTGATTGAAAAGCCATCGTTGCAAATAATAATGTAATAACAGTACTTTCTCGATAGTAGTTGGTATTAAACTGAATAAAATTCAATAAAAATATGAAAAACTTTCAAATGATCTACGTAATGTGATGAGAAATACTACGCCTATTTCGGTGAGAAATAGCAGGAAAAATAGTTCATTGATGTTTTATGACATCAGGTCTACGTCAGACGTCAGACTACGTCATAACATTGCGACACACGACTAAAGATGACTTGGACCAATAAAGCTACTGCAATATATCACGTGATTTTCACTTTAAAGAAAGCCTTAAGTTTCATCGTTACAAAAATGTCACGTGGAGCAATGTTTGAGACTTATTCAAAAATTTTAACCGGCAATTTTTATAAATATTATCGCTAGGGCCGAGAATTTTGTTTTTTTTAAAAGAGAGAGACAGAAGATAGGTGTAGCCAAGCGTTCTGATTGGTCATAATAAATTAATTGTTTTTTGTTTTTCGCAATCAAGTGAAGACAGCAGCTTGAAGAAAAAATAAAAATTAGATTGCTAATCCAACATGAAAATATGAAAAATATGTCAAAAAAAAAACAGGTTGGTTTTCAGATGTAAAGGTGCTTGTAAACAAATACAAGTCTGTAAGGTAAAAGCCCCAATAGATGATCACGTACCAGTATATGATCACTCCATGTATTTGTATATCTATATTCACAAATATAGGTATACAAATACATGGAGTGATCATGTACTGGTACATGATCATATATTGGAGCTTTTACCTTACTGCTCAGATAAATAAAGAAGAGAATTTGAAGCACAGTGTTGTGACTAAAATGTTTAATGAAATTAATTTAAAGAGAACAGTAAACAAGCTGGCGATTTCGCTCAAGATCGCGTAAAAGAATTGATCTCCAGCGTGACCGTCAGCGCGATCGCCAGCAAAATCACCAAGCGAGACCGGCAGCAATACCATTAGCACAACTAGTGATAATTTATCACTGTTATAATTATGTTAAAATAAAATTATTTAATAAACTTTTATAAATTTCTTTAAAAAGAATACTTATTTTATTTATTATGGATGTTGACAGCAAACATGTTTTTTTTTCTCCAATTTAATACTCAATGTATTTTTAGATATTTTTCTAATCACGTCTCAAATAAATACAGAAATTAAATAAAATAGATTAGATTGAAAAAAATAAAATATGACCAACTCTTGCGGAAGCTTTATAATGATTCATTTAAAAATTTCTCGAAAAAGTAAGAAAAAAATAAAATTTCGGAAAATCCATTCGCTTCTGCATAATCTTAAGAACAATACTAAAACTAAAATTAAACATCTTGCATAGAGCTTTAAAAACATTACGAGTTTTTTTAATTTTAAATATGACGTATTAATTGTATTTTTCTCAAGTCTTGCAGTAACTTTTAGCTTGAACACTTTTTAAAAAAGATTTAACTTAATGAAAAAAATGAAGAAATATGTATATAATTTCAAAAATAAATTAAAAATGTAGTCATCTCAAAATTAGAGATTTCATAAAAATAACTTGAATAATATGAAAATAACATTTGATAGTTAAAAAAAGATGTAAGGAATATAAATAACTATTAATCATAGGTGAATTTTTTTTAGTAAATTTGGTATTATTGTAAAAATAATATGTAACAATTTATAACTTTTTCGGTCGTATTATTCTCCAGGCTCGTATTTTATATCGCAGCCAAATTATTAATAAATCACGACCCATTTCTAACCAACTCCAAAAAGGAATTATTTTCGAACCTTCAATTTCAGTCCAGTTCACGGCGATTTCTGTAATGGGAATATCCAATGTTCGTGCTATGTATAGCATTTCTACATCAAACGCCCAGCGCTCAACATGGAGAGCATCAAATAAAGTTTTTGCTGATTCACGAGTAAAGAGTTTAAAACCACACTGAGTATCACGTACATGACGAACACAGAGTGTCCATACTAGAAAGTGGAATCCATGCATCAAAATTAATCGAAAAAAAGATCTTCGTGCTGCCTCAGCTTCCTCTAGATGAGCCCGAGATCCACAAATAACGGCATGGGCATTAGCAACTTTCTCAGGATTTATTTTATAGTCACCTGAAGAAGAATAAGTGATAAATGTTAACATAAAAATTTCAATTGTTAAAAAAATTAAAAATTCTATAGGTTGGAACTTACAATTCAAAATCTCTTTCATACTATCTTCAAGTTTATCAAGATCGCTAAATTTTGTAGCACCATCAGCGTCAGCGAATAAGAGTACACTACCACGAGCACTGAGCATACCCTAATCATTAAAACAAAAAATTATTCCTTTAACTTTGTACAAATTCATTATTTATAGTAGTATAGAAGATATATCATCAAATAATATTCTTAAAGTTAACTTACTAGTCTCACAGCACCTCCTTTTCCTCTATTTTCAATTAATTCAAGTACTCGCAGAGTATCATATTTTTTAGCATAATTTTGGGCTACTTGTACAGTTTTGTCTGTGCTTCCATCACTTACAACAATAACTTCATAAGTTAATCCTGATTTTGTTCGATTTTCGAGAAATTCCAGACATTCGTCCAACATAGGCTTGACTGAAAAAAAATAAGTTGTTTGTTTAAATTAATTATATAAAAAATAAAACATTGTGATAACTTTTAAACTCACGTCGTGTTTCTTCATTATAAGCAGGTATAATAACACTGAGGTGTAAATTGAATTCATCATGAAGAGAAGGAAAAGGTTCTCTTTTGCCAGTCTTTTGATTTAAAAAAGATTTTTCTTCTTCATATCGTTTAATCTTTGGAAATCTTGATGTATTTATATACAAATAAGAACAAATCTGAAAATCAAAAAATATAATTTTAAAACTGATTAACTGTCAATAATAAAAGATAACCTTAAACATTTTCTACTTACCGCTAAGAAAGTAAATACTAAAGTTAAAATTAAAATACTTATTATTTCAAGGGGAATCATTATAAAATTTGCTATAAATTAATAATAAAAAATATGGAATGAAACAACGTTAAAATATCAAAAAATACATTCCACGTCACTTGATTTTTATATCTTTAATTTGATATATAAGCGCAGTCTTTTGTGTACGATACAGCTGTTTACATATTTGTGAAAGACCTACCCTGATAGCCAGCGCTTTCTCAGTAAGTGTTGACTTCCAGCAGTTACGGTTAATTTATACATCAAGTTGGCGGTAATTCTTCACTCAACAACAGTTGTAAGCAAATTGACGGAAATCTACGGCCGCAACTTGAATACAAGTTAACAATCAAACTTGTAGTTAAATTTCCTTTCAACTTTACTACAATTTGACGGAAATACTTGTACAGTAAGTTTTGACGTCTATTTGCAGAGTAAGTTATAGGCAGGGGTGAGCAGTTACGCGTAACGAGCAGTTTCCTACGTATTTTACGTAAACTATGTAAAATACTTAAATTCCGGTATTATACGTCGATTTGTATGCCACCTGGTGGTTATCATTGGACATTGTACATTTTTAAAATTCTAA
Source organism: Cotesia glomerata (assembly GCF_020080835.1). Classification (NCBI taxonomy): domain Eukaryota; kingdom Metazoa; phylum Arthropoda; class Insecta; order Hymenoptera; family Braconidae; genus Cotesia; species Cotesia glomerata. The sequence continues at coordinate 19,764,978 of NC_058160.1, forward strand.
CCGTCTTTCAACAGTTTTCGCAATAACTAATCTAAACTTTTAATTTTATCTCAAAATGAGTGCATTAAAAAAAAAAATTTATCAATCATTTTTAAAGAAAATGATTTTGTGATTGAAAAGTTAAATGGTAAAAATATTGCTCAATGTTTAAAGTGCAATTATAAGTTAAAAAATACTGCACAAATTCGATTACAAAGTCATCGGTAAATAGTTATTTTTTTTTTTTTTTTTTTTATTTTAACCCCGCTTTTCAGACTTCTGTCTCGATGGGGGTCCGGCCGAGACCGGAAGGGGACTCCAGGCTGATCGGTACATTAAGTTTGGCAGAATAAGTTTGGCGGTATTACATACTTTTTCAGCCTGGAGAGTAATGCGGCGATGGGCCGACTTTGGGGAAACTGCACGCATTTGCCTGTGCCCCACCGGTAGCACAGGGCTTGGGGAAACCATCGAAAAACCCAAACCTGTACAGCCCGGCATGAGTTACGAGCACCGATGTTCACTGAAAATTAAATTTCAGCTCACACCGGGATTCGAACCCACGCCTCACCAGTCCCAAGCAGTAAATAGTTATTTAATAAATATTTATATTTTCATTGAATTAAAAAAAAATTTTTTTTGATAATTAATTTTGTATTTTCTTCACTTATTTCAGAAATAGATGTGCTGCCAAAACTACTGATCCCTCGGGAAAAACTAAGGTATATTGCAAAGCGATAATTACACTGAGAAAAAAAAATACTTTTATTAAGAAAATTTTCTTGATACAAGAATTTATGTTCTTGAAAATTTTCGAGAATATATATTCTTAGCTCAAGAACTTGTTACATTGATTAAAATAATTTTTACTTAATTTAAATAAACCTATTCTCTTGTTTATCTATTATCCAAAGATAAATATTGATGCTCTTCTCTTCAGAAATTAGTAATTAAAAATAATAGAATATTTGATCTCATCGAATTTCTTGAACCAAAAAATTGTTAATTGAGTAAAAGTATTTTTTTTCTCAGTGAATATTTTCAAAAAAACAAATTTTTTTTTATTTTGAATAAATTTTTCTTTACATTTCTATAGGTGCTAAGTAGATCCTCTGAAGAAAGGTCAGATGATATTTCATTTGATAATCAATCTAAAGCGACTTCAAGCATTTCATCAAATAGTAGGAGTGATTTATCAACTATTGATGAAACTTGTGAAATTTTTCGTAGGATGCAATCTTCTGTTTAGTATTGTTGAATCAATTCCGTTTAAAGAGTTTGTTAAGTCGTTAAATCCGAACTATCATCTGCCATGCAGAAAAACTCTCTCCAATACGTTGTTAAATAAATTACATAGCAAAATTTCAAGTGAACACACAAAAATTAATCAGTCAGAAGGAGTAATAGTGATAGATGGTTGGAAAAATTCGGTTGCAAATACTAAAAATGTTGTATGTATTATTCATACAGCAAATGAACCAAGTTTTTTTTTAAACTCTTGGGATTTCACATTGTTATCTGAAGATACACAACAATTAACTAAAGTTATTGAAGAAGCTGTCGAAATAGCCAAAACAAATTATAATAAAACCATTTATGCCGTAGTTTCTGATAACGCTCCAGTTATGACAGCAATGGGTAAAGCTGTAAATTTATGGCATGCAGGATGCAGCAGTCATCATGGAAATTTACTTGCCAAGGACCATATTGATAAATCATTTGCAGAATCTATAAATACCATTTTACGTACATTCAAAGCTTCTAATTTAGGACGAGAGATAATAGAAAACGGAGGAACAAAAATTAAAATGGCTTGCAAAACTCGTTGGTGCAGTTATCGTGATGCGTTTCGGTGTTGCTTAAAAAATTTAGATATAATGAAAAAAATTATCAGTAATAAATTAAACAATCCGTCTTTTACAAAATCAAAAAAACAAGAGAAAGAAAAATTGATTACTTTGAATGATCAGATTTTCGATGATTCTTTAATAACAAAATTACAAAATTTCATCGTTTTATCTGATCCAGTTTGTTCATTAATTAATGAATGTCAACAGTCAAATTTTACTTTACCTGATGCAGCTGAAGAGTGGATGAAATTAAACGTTCCGACTGATAATGAAAAAATTCAAGAAATTGTCCAAAAACGCATTGACAAAGTATTGACTCGAATTTTATTAGCAGCGAATTTATTGCATCCAGGTTATCAAGGAAAACAGTTTCGTCATACCGATAAATATTATTCTCAAGCTATTGAATTTATAAGGAATGAATTAAATGAATCTTATCATGAAATGGAAGCTTATGAAAATAAAGTTGGAATTTTTGAATCATTACTGAAAAAAGGAAATGTCCCTCCAAAATTATTTTGGCAAATGGCCGAAAACTCATACCCAGTAATTTCTCAATTAGCTCAACGATTGATTAACATTCCATCGTCATCAGCACAAATTGAAAGATTATTTTCAAACAGGTCATTTGTTCATTCTTGTCTTCGAAATCGTTTAACACCCGAACGTTCAAAAAAGTTAATCGACATTTATTATACATTGAAAATGAGTTCTGGAAATTCGAAATGAGTATTTAAAATATATATATTGTGTAATGTGTATGTATTATTATAAAATTTACAATGATAATTAATTTAGTTATATACTTGAAGAAATAAAAATTTTTGTACTTGAAAATTGTATTGTAAATAATTTTATTGTTGTGTTTATTAGTAAAGTTGAAATTCACATCAAATATATTTTTAATAAAAATTTTCCAGAATAATGATTTCTTAATTATAAATTATCAGTAAAAGGATGAAATGAATTCGTAAAATATCATGTATCCAGAACAAAGTTTATTTCTACTTTCTATGAAAATTTTTATAATAAAAACAAATCAAATACATACGTAAATAATTACCATATTTAAATTGGTATTTATTGATTATTCTTACATATTTGTTTTAATATTATTGTTACATAACGTTTAGAATTTGTTTTTAATTTGATCATAAACTGAGATCAATAAATTAATCTAATATCACAGAAATTAGTAAGAACTCAAATCTCAGTTATTTATTTATCAAATTTTGATCATTTTTAAAAAATAATTAAAATTTGATTATAAGCTAATTTAATAAATAGAATAACTTTTTTAATTTACCACAGTAAAATAATAATAATAATAAGTTACTTTGATCACAGATTTTCATTTTTTAAGTAACAATTAAAATTTGCTTATAAGCTAATTTAATAAATAGAATAACTTTTTTAATTTACCACAGTAAAATAATTATAATAATAAGTTACTTTGATCACAGATTTTCATTCATTTAATTTTAATGACTGTTGAGTAACAATTAAAATTTGCTTATAAGATATCTTGTATATAATATAATCCTTAGATAAGTTGTTTTAATTGATCACAGATAAATATAAATAATTAAATTGCTATTTACAAGTTTATAAGATGTAAATATACTAATTATGATTTAAAATTACAGGTCTTTCATAGGTTGAAACAAACATTCAATATAACAATCTAATTGTTTAATAATAATTCCTATATCTGTATAATATATTTAATGATTGAAAATTTATATAATATATTCTTTGTTAATTAGCATTCATAAATTTAAGATTATAAAAAACATCAGTGAACTTAGGTACTAATTTTTCTGGTAAGTTTTACCTAAGTCATACTGATTAAATTTTATCGTACATGCTGGTATTTTTAATAATGATTGAGCCAACATACTAAGATTTGGATTTTGTTCTGAAGCTATATACTCCAAAAGTTTTTGAACAGGTAGTTTTAGTAATTAACTTTGCAAATAAATCTTTAGAATTTTTAAAACACTCTAATTCCTGCAATCCTGTATCATCTAGTTCATCAATCAAAAATTCATAAACTATATTACTATATTTACTAATTTTCATGAAATAACTACCTCTACTAATTCTTTTTCAACATCAGTACTTTTTATAGCGTTTAACAGACGATTAATTTTGATTTCTAAAGAATCATCGTGAATTGCTGCATGAGTGTATCGACAGTTTCTAAATGACAATCAAAGTACCACATAATTATAGATTCCGATGGAAGTTGCGATGCTGATGTGGAATCAAGAATACGATTATTTTTTGGTATGTTTATAAATGATATCACAGCATACACTGATATATAATACTTTTAAAGTGCGATCGAGCTTGACTCGTTAATCATTTGCAAATAATTACTTATATAATCACGTTCTTCTCCCAAGATCCAAGACTTTAGAAATAATGTATCATTTCCAGTTCTTGTTATAGCAATAATCTCTAAGCCACTTGTTTGAGCAACATTTAAAAATTTTACAAAATAATAATGTTCCTTTTTTCTCCTTCAAGTTTAGTTTACGATCAGTAAATTTATCGTGAGCTTTTTCAAGTAAAGTTGTCGATAACTTAACTTCACTAGGGACTTCATATGCAGGCCGTAATATTTTACAAAATTTTTTAAAATAAAGATCTTGAATTAGATCAAATGAAATTATTACTATAAAAAAAGTTACTTAAAGATTTCTTCGTTTTTTAGACAATGTTATATTACAGTTATCTTCAGATTCAGAAATTGAATCAGAGTTTTCCCAAATACGCGACTTCCTATAAAATAAATTTATAGTTTAATAATTTTAAATCATAGAGAATAGAAAAAAATTGAGACTAAGATTAAATTTACCTGTGACTCTTCAATCGTTGTTCAGTGGTATTATTCATTATTTTTTTACACTTTACACATAATGCAACTTGTTTTCCGTTTTCACGAATACGCTGAAATCCTCCTTCTTCCCAAAAACTGTGCTTCGGTCGACCTCCTCTTTGCATATTTTTTTCTTTATGATATTATAATTCTATGAATTATTAATGTAAAAACTTCAATTTAATTAAATATTAGGTTAATAATGATAAATTTTTAGTTTATATTTATTTATTTACTAATTTAAGTTCATCAAAAGTTCGGTAGATGGTGTTGAAATACCTAACGTAACATACGTCACGTAAGAAACCCAACCGGTAATTTACGTGTATTATACATGTCTAAAACTAAGTATAATACGTTAAGTATTTTACGTGCCCTTTCCTGGTTATAGGTAACTAATAGGAAATCGCTCGTTTTGCCAACTCTTTCCGTCAAGTTTGCTTCAAATTGCGGACGTAGATTGACAGTAAGTTATAGGTAAGGTGGCTATCAGGGCTGACAGTAAAAATTTTTAAATAAAATTTCATAGAATAAAATGTATGTAATCAAATTTTTTGTATGTTTCACAAGGATGGGCGAAATGCTGCCTAAAAAATAAAATGACAGATATTAAGAAAAAACTGAAAAATTCAGTCTTAAAGGACTCCAACAGCCATCTATTATATTTTGTAGCCACTAATATGTCCCACAATAATTTCGTATTTACCGCTATTCTTTTCAGTTCACCGCATCGGCGCCACACATCAGATCTCCGGTATACTGTGGTTCTCAGTTTTTTTTTAATATATCTGTCATTTTATTTTTTAGGCAGCATTTCGCCCATCCTTCACAAGTTATTCATTTTTATTTTTCCGGGACTATAGCTCGTAAATAAATTAATCAATTTCAGTAGGTTTCAAAATAAAAAGATTGAGTAGTTTAGAAGCTATTCAAAAACAATTTTTCAAACCATTCATTTTGAATGTGATTTTAAAAATTCAGCAAATTTTCTTTTTATACCGTTTCTTTTAATTAAGTCAACGCTGTTATTATTAATTTTTATTTTTTTGCTAAAATATTTCCAAACTAGAAATTTAAAGTTTAAAATATAATATTTTTTTAACTATGTGATTATGATTCAAGTTTTCAAAACATAGTAAATTCACTTGAGAAGGTTTCGTCTCCATTGTTACCTTTTTACTATAAGATATCTTACTTAGATAAGTATATACTTATTTTAATAATTCTATCTTATTTTTCTCATTGCAAAGTCGCTTACAAAGACTTAAAAATTAAATAATATTCTTTATTTATTATATTTAATTCATAACTTTTCCTAGTTGAGTACAAAATACATGAAAAAAATTTTTAGATTATATTCCGTTCATTTATACACAGTAAACTTAGGAACTTGAGAGTGGACAGTATAGTAAATGCACTTTCAATGTATTTCCAGAATTTTCAGTTTTCTAGTTTCTCCTTAATTAAAGTTGGAAATCAGAAAATTTAAAGCTTCCGAGAAAAAATATATTTAAAAACTTGAATTAAAACTTCATTTAAAGAAAATTAAAAAACTACAATTTTTTAAAATAGAGTCATTACGGCCTAGTCTTAAAAAAAATATAGACAAGTAAATTTGAAAACTCTTATTACTTAAAACTTAAAACCTCAAAGGGATTCAAAATAATCAAAGTTTTCTGATTCATATGTTATTAGCATATGTCGATTTTAGTAAAATTTCAACTCAGTTAGATGAAATAAACCAAGAAAAAAATTCCACTATTATTGAAATTATTATAATATCTACAATTTTGGATTTTGCAAATAATCCTGCAACGTAAACTGCTCTTAGTCGAATTATGTCAGGATTACATCATTAATTATCTATTGCGAGCAATGCCGAAACTCTATACGGATAATTATAATGTACAAAAGTGAAATTTGGTACACGGAACATTAGTTGAGTTAAAGGTTCAGTTCCTTTAAATCCATAAAATAATATGAAGAAACGCAAGTTAATAGAATAATATTTTATCATTAAAATTACTGCCAATTTAAAAAATATACATCAATTTTAAAAAAGTTATTATTTAATAATTATTAATTATTCTTGTTCAATTTTTAAAATTTTTATTTTTTGTAGAATCCATACTATGTTAAATTAAAAATAAAATAGAGTGTTTAATTATTTATTTATGTCATTTAAATGAATGAGATTTACTTGGGCTGAATTGTGACTTAATTCCAAGGATCTTGATATTTCATAATATCTGCGCTGGAATATATACTTTAAGAGGCGGCCCTAGCTAATATAAGTTCATGAATTTCTCCGAAACAAAGAAAAATTTTGGAAAAAACGCTCTGCTACTCGATAGATTATGCAATTATTTATTTTTTAGCAGAGTATTTTTCTTCGAAATTTTTATTTGTTTAAGAGAAAATGATCAATTTGCAATAGCTTTGCTGTTGCGAGTGCGTTTAAGATAGAACGGTTTCTATCGACGATTGCAAAGAGAGAAAAAGATGGGACTCGTTCTTAAGGATATAATATTTCAATTAAAAAATAAAGATTGAATTCTTGTATGAAAATAGCTTTTTAGTAAACTTTTGGACAAATAAATTTAAAAATACTTTTACGAAGAATTTTATTAAAAGTGTCATGTAAATGAGAAAATTTTTTATCCATTGTAATAATCAGAACAATAAACAAAATTAATTTTCACATACAGAAATAATATCGATCATTTTTTTTTCAAAATGATTTAAACTTGCTGTTTATTGTTAGTAAAACATTTACAACAAAAAAAAAAACACATTTTTGCCGTGGAACGTTCATATGCATTGATGTTTAGACGATGTAACAGCAAATAATAATTTGCCAGATGATTGATGATGCATAAAAAATAATGCATTGGACTAGAAGTGTAAAAATGTACATACAATTATTAACATATTTATAAAGTTATCTCTTTAAACCAGTCTATTGTGTTGTGTTTTATTTTCACATTTGAATTAATAACTTACGATCATATTTTTTGTTGTAATTTGATCAATTATTATAATTTATTAAAAAATATACTAATAAAACTATTTACTGATTTTGTAAATGAGTGGTTTTAATTGAAATTGCTTCGTAGTATTTTCATATTATACATTTATATAATTATATTATCATTTATCATCATGTTTCATTTTCATGAAACAAATTAAATGAAACTAATATTATATAGTTTTGTATATTCAGACAATAATACAAGTATATAGGAGAATAAAAAACGTTTTTATTGTTTAATTTATTTAATAAGTTAAAAAGTATAGCCTATATAATTTATTTAGATAATTTAATGCGACCTTTCATGGAAATAGAAAAATAATTTAATAATTTTACGAATTTATTTTTTATTTTATATTTTATCAAGCTAAGGTCATTATCATTGTCACTTTATCGGTGTTATTTCTGTTATTTCATAACAACTCTCGAAGAATCCTTGATCATTAGATCTTTTACTTTCATTTTTTTATGTAGAGTTCACATATTTTTTAGAAACTTCAAGTATTTCTTTAGAATAATCATTATTGTATGTTCTTTATCCATCATATTAAAAAATGCAATAATAAATCAACTCGATTTAGATTAATATGAAGATTAAACTTGAATAATCATAACGTTTAGGTATTTTTTTTTATAAAATATAACTCTTGTTGAACCGAATATATGTTACTACATGTAGATTATTACTGGCTCGCTTTATGGCTGAGAGTAACTCAGTAGAGTTTAAATTATATGCAGTGTAAATTACATATATTTTTATGTTGTTTCCAACCAAATAGATGTCGAATTGTTATTTATATATCTTGTTTGTTTTGTAAGAAATGATTTTAAAATCACAAGCCTCCAGGTTTCGGAAGGTTCGTATCATATGCTCTTATTACATCTGTTTGAGTGACTGAACCACCTTCTTCTTGAGAAAATGCGAATCCATCTATTTATTTAACAAAATTAATTCATTTTATTTCACACTAAACATATTGATATTATACTATCGAAGACTATACATGCAACGTAAAAGTTTATTAAATATATCGAATATAACATAATAATATATAATTATATCAAAGTTTTTATAAAGAAAAGAACATCTATATAATATAAAACGTGAAAAATCTATTGAAAACTGTTGATAGAAACATTTCACTATTTTAAAAATTTTAAATATAGATTGTGAAGTAATTTTATCAATTGGTAATATCTTTGTATTTTTAGGTGCACTATTTAAAGAAAAACATTGCATGAAACAAGCAAATAGATTAACAGAGACCAGTAGGTAGATTATTCAATGTTATCAAATATTTAAACAATTTTTTTTTACTCAATAAACATAAAGGTAACGAAAAAGAAAACTATTATTTTCTTATCTTTCATTTTTAAGTCTCTAACAAAAATACGATATTTTATCGTAGTTTAAAACGCCTCATTCGAAAAATTTAAATTTGAAATTATTATTTCTAGAAGTAATTATTGTGTTTTCTGACTTATTTCTTTTCATTCTTGATAGAAGAAAATTGAAAATTCGAAAAAGTTTATAATCAGTAGTTGCTACAAAATATTTTTAATTTGAAAGTTTAAAAAAAAATTTTTTATCGAGCTGATCTTTGGGTAAAACTTTTAAAACATAATAAACTAACACACTTTTATATAAAATAAAAAAAATAGTCTGCTTTTTTGTGTTATCCTCATCAACATTTATTGCAAGTTTAATATCTTAAATAGATTTTACTAATCATTTTTCTCAGAAAACCGAAGAAATTAAATGCTAACCTAAATTAAAAAAAAAAAAATCTAAATTTAATATCAATTTTAGCTTTCTTCTTGTTTTGTCTTCTTTTTCAAATTTAATTCTTATAAGTTATAAAAAATTGATCTTCAATCATTTTAATACTTTTATACCTAAGATTAAAGAAATTTTTTTCCCACCATTAAGCCCTTAAAAAATAAAAAAATTTTAATGAATTATCCCTTATTAAACCAAATGGTTAAAAATTATTTCATATGTTAAATGTTCATGGGGGATAGTATTAAAAATGATTTAAAGGGTTAGAAAATTTTAATTATTTAAAATAATGTCTTATTAATCATTTCATATTAAACGAAAGTTTAATAAGGTATTTAACAATTTTTTTTTTTTAAATGACTACTGCAACTGGTTAACATTTGTCAGAGTTATTGTCAAAACGGTTTCAATAGAGAATGCAATTTCAATATCATCAGTTTTAAGAATTCCATTCTCTTCTTGAATATAATTTTTTGGCAATATTCATTGGAGAGTGAATAAATAAAGTGCATTCAACAACTTACGTGATAATTCCACTTCAACATTGACTCGGGTAGCGGCATTTGCACGTCGAGTGAAAACACTTTTAACATTTTTTAATAGCCTCGCAGTCTCCGTCAATCTGGAAGCCGTGCATTGTGATACGATTGAAAAATTTTGTGCATAAATAATCATTTGTAAATAATAAATGATGTCATCTTCATTGTTGATCCAATATTCATCAAATAAATATAGATTAAAATAATTCTATACATTTGCAAAATTATCAGCGCAATGTCAACAAGAACGTGCAGTTATCTAATTATGATTCATTGAGCATAGACATGCAAAAATACATTTCGTTGTGGTCATACAAAAAAAGTTAAAAATACAGGTCATGCATCGTAATCTAGAGTAGTCATCAATTATGAATATAATCTACTTGAACATTTATTTGAACTAATAAAAGGTGTAATTAAAGTTAATTTTACATCTACTTTAACAAGTACTTACACCTCGCGAGATCAGCAATCGCATGCACAGGCCTGTACGTATAACCACTTTTCAGAGTACCAAAGAATAAAAAATGATTAAAAAAATGTTGTTACTAATCAACCTAAAATATTTCAACTATCTATGATTCTCAAATTTTTTCAATTTGATTTTTTCTTGTTAATTAAATATTTAAAATTTTGTTTCAAAAATATTATGATTAGTAAACAAATTTTTAGATTAAAATGATTGAGCTTGCGATATTAATTCAATTGACTGGACATAAATAAACAGAAAAAAAACTGAATCATAGAAAGCAAAATATCATTAAGGGTATAGTCTAGCTAGTCACTTTCGAAAATTCGATTTTTTTTACATTTTTTGAATGTATTTGTATCTGAGGATTCCCGGAGATATGTTAACGGTTTTGGGCAACGGCTCGCAGACCAAATTTTGATAAGATTTTTTATTTAAAAAAACTCAAAACTACGTTTTCACGGACGGCCAACACGATTTCTCCGGAACACTTGGGCCGATTCTTTCGAAATTTTAGCCACATATTTTACACATAAATACTCACAAAATAGATTATCATATTAAAATATTGATTTTTACTATTTTGTTTTACAAATAACAGCGAAAAAAAAAAACAATTTGTTCATTTTTTTTGGTTTTTGTTACTTAAAATTAACAACAATTGTTCAAAATTAATATAGATAGTCTATTTTGTAGCCATTTTTATACCGAATCTAAAAAACTTCGTTTTTTTTTGTTTAGGATAAGTCGTCGCCGAGATATCGTGTAGGAGCCGACTTGCCTCCAAATTATGACCTTCCTTTTGAGTACGAATTTTGTGTAGAAAAAATTGAAAAAAAATTTTCTTTTTGTAATTTAAGACTGCATTTACCATCTCTAATAACTTTTATAAACATATTTTTCACAGCAAGATCACGAGAAATCCCCAAAAATAGCCTATTTTTATGGCCGACGAACTAGACTATGTCCTTAAAGAAAAGAATAAATTAATTAAATAAAAAATAAATAGACTGTACTAAGCAATAACGTATTAAACTAACTTTTACTGAACAAATTTTTCAATACTGCCAATTAAATTTTGTTTTAAATGGTGATTAAAACGTTATTGCTTATTATTAACCAAATAGTTATAAATTTTCAGTAAAGTGCATAATAAAAAATTAAAGTGCCAACTAAACTATTAATAAAATTATAATACAATGTAAATTTGGAAAAATAATAAATATATTCAATATTATTGTCAATTGTAAATTGAAATCATATTATATATTACATGTTTTATTTTAATTTATATTTGGTAAATAAATGAGTAGTAATGAAGACTAAAAATACCTCATTTTACTCAAATTTATCTTATTATATAATTGACAAGTCTAATATTATAATTATGTACCAAATAAAAAAATCATAATTTTGTAACAAATTTTTTTCCAATACAACACAAAAAAGTTTTAGTTTATATTAGCCAATGATTCGAAAAAATATTATTTTTGTAACAAAAATAATTCCAAGTTAATGCAAAAGTAATCATTAAATTTCCAAGTAATCAATTAATCAATTCCTATTATGAAGTGTGATTGACATGCACAGGTGACAATCTTGTAATTAATATCACGTGAACGGGTAGAATAAAAAGTGTTCCTAGTATAACAAGTACAATTTCTCAAAGAATGTGTTTGTGACTTGAATGGACGTTGAAACCATGAACGAGGTGATGTGACAATTGTAAACGGAAAAATCTTCGTTCGTTTTTTTCTAGTTGATCGAAGTAAACATAAACACCGATTCATATATCGCACCATCGTTCTTTTTTTCCTGCTGTGATATTGTTATCTCTTCCATAAATTACGTATGTATTTAATACAAGTAAATACTGTTTTTATATCATACTCTATAAATATTATTACTGCCATGCATTAAAAAAATAAATATCTTTTGTATTTATAAAATAAAAATCAAGCTTGCTGAACTACAATCTTTTTTTATTATTTACTTAGTAAAAAAATTAAATAAAGGAAAAAAAAAACAAGTCAACTTACGAGCTTTTGTAATCTTGATTAGTAAATAAATCGCCCGGATCGGATTTTTTAATTTCTTGTTCTCTCGCTGCTTCAGTGAGAGATTTGAAAATTGTATTTGCCACACTAAAATATCAACAAAATCAATAATAACATTTGAAAATTATAATTAAATTATGCAAAGGTATTATAATCAAATCAAGTCAAGTCAATGTCGTAAAATATTGATTGATACTGCTAATAATTGCATAATAATGAAAAATTAACATAAAAAAATAAAAACATACGTTTTGGCAGTCACATCGAGAAGTAGAACTGCAGTAGGTATAAGAATAAGTCCAAGCCAGAAAACTGGCGAAGAAAATAGCATTCTATCGTTTCCTAACATAACAGCACCAACATTTAATACTGGCCAGAAGTTACTGGAAATATAAAAAGGTATTAAAATAAATTAATAAAAGATTTTATGTTTTATCAAAATTGTATAATTTACCTGTATATTAATATAAACAAAAACCATAGAATAATTGATCCCCATGTTGCTAAATGAGTTACCCATGTCCATGAATTTGTAACAAGGCCTGCTTTTCCGCAAACAGTAACTACTACATACTAAAAAAACATACATACATTTATAGATACACAACTTTTTCAGTAAGCCAAATTAAAGTAATACTGCAGGTAATAATTTTATTGTAAATTCTTTATTTTAAAATGTCTTATGAATCATGAAGAAAACGATTTTATCATTTGTAAAAAATTAAATTAAGGAGTGACTCAATCTTTGAAAGAAAAAAGATTATTATGTTCCATGGGCGAAAATAATATATTCAACTGACATAATATAATTATCGAGTTTGATTACTTAATTGTAATGTGTCACATTTTTATTATAATAAACATATGACGAGAAACACGGAAATGAACAATATAATTTTAAGAAACTAAAATAATGTGGAAACAAGAAGCCATTGATTAGTTCATTCTAACCGCCGTAATACTTTAACTTGCCTTTTTTTATAACAAGCAAAAAAATGTTAATTTTAAGAATTAAAATCTTACCGTGTATACAAAGTTTCCTAAAACAATGTAACCACCATCTCTTCCATTGGCCCATATAACATCTTTTTCTAATGCCAAAAGTGATAACCAATACAATAATGATGAATGGATTAAAGCGTTTATTATCCAAACCCAGAAAACCTATAGAGTATATAAGAAATTATTTTTAAAAATATGCTCAGAACATTTACTCAAAATTACCTAACATAAGTAGATCCAAGCATTTTTTATATCAAATTTAAACTTCTTGTTATAAATATCAAAATAAAAAAAAAAAAAAAAAAAAAAAAAAAAAAAAGTTGATACCATTAACGAAAAAAATTTATGTAGAATAATAAAGACAAGAGTCTTTTTTATGTTTTAATATCTACTTTAATTATTGGATAATACAAAATACTTAAAACCATGTAAGATAATTTTTTTGCCCTTCGGGCGGAAAGTGGCAACTTTCGTCCCGCTGCGCTAAACTAAGTTGCCGCTTTCCGCCTTCGTCGGACAAAAAAATAGTATACACTCCACGGGAAGTAAATAAGAAAGCCTCAGATCACATGTAATTGTTGGCCGAGGTGAAGCCGAGGTCAACAAACATGTGATCTGAGACATTTCTTACTTTACTTCCCTAGGTGTGTAATATACTAATATATAACGATACCCACGTTGTTCTAAGATGCAATCCACAAAATTTGACAACTTTTTTGAAAAAATAGATTCATAATAATAATATGATATTAAAAATTTAAAGGTCAAATTGTTTAATAACTATTTTTAAATAAATATTTTCATCCATTGAATCCCATTTAATCAATGTTGAATGTAAAATTTTCTAAAAGCGGGGTACAACATATAACATGGGTATCGATAAATTAAATGATAGTCATAAATGCAAAAAAAAATCAATTTAATACCTTAATATTAAATGTCGATTCAGTAGTGTTTTTGGCAGCATATAGTCTCGGATGCGCGAGATGAGTTTCAGCAGAACAAACTTTGTCGAAAAGACCCATAGCCAGCGGTGGCGCCGCAGTAAATACAACATTGTAAAGACCAATAGACCATCTTTCAAATAAAATTTGACCAGACCATCCCGAATAAATGGCAAACCACAACTCTATTACATAAAGACAAATATTTTTGTAAAAAGAATATAAAATTAATTTACACATTCGATTGTAGTTCCACGATCCATGAACAAATAGTAATCGTTTAAGAAAACGAAATTGTGCTATAGAATAATCAGAAGCACATGCGGCTTGTAAGCCTTCAACGCCAGAAATACCAACACCAATGTGAGCTTTTTGTATCATAGCAACATCATTAGCTCCATCTCCAATTGCTAAAGTAACAGCTTTTGTGTTACTTGTAACCAAGTCGACAACTTCAGCTTTCTGCATTGGTGATACACGACAACATATAACGACTTTACACGAAGTACATAAATCTAAAAAATCTCTTCTTAAATCACACGATAATGCGTACTTCAAGCTATTACCGTCTATGACAAGACCAACGTCATTTTGACAACGTAAGTCTTGTCCAAAATCAGCACAATGCTGAGTAATTACATCTCTCGTTTTATCTAAAGAATTTTCATTAACGATAATTAATGGCATTGATTGTGTTATTAAACGACAAGAATATCCGATATTTATTGCAGTTTCTTGTTTATCACCAGTTAATACCCAAACATTAATATCTGCTTGTGTAAGCGCTTGTAGTGTTTCTGGTACTTGATCCTGCAATTGATCCTCGATGGCAGTCGCACCGAGTAATGTTAATTTTGTCTCAATAAGATTTGCCGCTTCTTCTAATTTAGAATCACGTGTTGCCATAGATACTTCTGCTTTATGGTAAATTTCACTCCACCATTCGTAACGATTATCTGGTATATCTGCTACAGCAAAACAAAGAGTTCTTAAACCTTCAGTGGCAAATGCTTCTAAATGGTCTAGGGTAGCTTGACGAAAATCATCGCCTACTTCAAATTCTACGTCACTCGTTTCATTGGGCCTTGATTTTAGTCTTTCATAAATAACAGAATCAGCACCTTTGCAAAATATTTTTATTTTTCCGTCAGGAGTTCTTACTATCACTGACATACGTTTTCGTGCAGATGTAAATTCTATAACATTTAAAATTTCGTAACGCAGTCGTTCACCTAACGCAACTATCTCAACATATGCAGGAGTTCGTGTGTCAAAAACATAACCAAATCTTCTTGCTCCATCAACAAGAGCTCGTTCATCAGGCGATGCAGCGTGATAAATTATTTCATCATTAGTCCTCTCTGGAATAACGGTATGACAAACTGACAGCATTATCATGAATTCATGTAATATTGCTGATGTGATGTAATTTTTAGTATTATTTACACTGGTATTATCTGTTTTAATTCGCCATTCAGTAATATTTTTAACTAAATCACAGTCATAGGTGCTACAACCAGGTGATGTGGGATTTGGTAAATCATAAATTGTACCAGCTATCGAACAACGTTTAAATTCCATAACATTTTTAGTGAGAGTACCTGTTTTATCTGTAAAGATATAGTTAACCATACCTAGTTCTTCGTTTAGATTACTTGTTCTTGCCATAGCAGGAGTATCAGTTTCCGCATGGTACATTTCAATATCCATATTTATAAAAGTAGCTTGAACATATCGAACAACTTCGAGAGTTACTTGAAGAGATATTGGTATCAAGTTGTTGAATAAAATAATAAAAGTAAGAAGATTGAATGCAAATTTTTTTACTATCGCTTCATGTTTAAATTTTAAACCCAAGTACCAAAGACCTTCTTCATTGGTCTCTGTCCATAAAACATTAAATAAGGCAGAAAAAAGGCATAACAGTAGAAGTATGAAAAAAAGCATAAGCACTTGGGTATTTGTTAAACGATCTAATGTTGAACGCTTTAATGGTGCTGTTGTTGTATTATTTTGCATTAATTTTGTGTCATGTCCGGTATAAATTACTGCACCAAATATCCATTTAGTATTTCGTAATATTGCACCGCGCAATAGCAGTTGATCAGGTCCCAATGGTACACTTTGCTTATTTATTTCTCGAAGTACGCCATTAAATTCATACAAATGTCTATTTGGTGGTTCACATTGAATATTAGAGTGAAAGTTCATTAATTCTGCAGTATCAATTAAATTAGCTGTTTCTAAATGTGCTTGACGAATTTTTAAATTTGTTTCGCCATCTAAATTTGCAGTTTCTATAAACGACATTCCTTGAGGCTCTGATGATGACAATAGAATCAAATCGGCTGGGAAGAAATTGTTATTGTGCACTTTTACTACATCACCTACAGCAACATTTCGCCACTGTATCCACTGCCATCTTCCATCTCTGAAAACTTCAACTTCTCTCATATTTATTTCATCGTCAGCTCGATGTCTTTTCTATAAAAAAAAAAAAAAAAAAAAAAACATTAATAATGTGATTAAGTGTTGTAGAATACATAGTATAATCACAAAAATTTTTAAATGTTCTTAAAAGACACTAAAAGAATTTTTTTTTTTAATGATTTATCAATTACGCCAAAACTTACGAAATCTTCGACAATTTCTTTTAAAGCAGATACACTCAAGATAAAAATTAATGGCACAAGTGTTGTATATCGACCGGTAGGGGAAACATCAGGTATTTGCTGAAAGTAATAATTTTATGGATGAAATTGATTAAAGACAATATAATTTTTTATTTATAATATTAATGAAAAATGATTATTTACCTGCATAAGAGCAATAAATAGGAAGAAGCAATTACTATATCGACGAAACTGTTCGAAGAGAAAGGAAGGTATAAAAGAGAGCAGCGAATATTTCGCTGTGGTTATGTGATTATTATTATATTTTGCAGGTTGATGAGGAGCATTTACGAATACTACCCTTTCATCATGGTCCTCTGGCGCTACTGGCTGTCGATCTTCATCTAAGGAAGTCCCATTTTCCGCTCTATTTCCTTCTACTGCAAAATAAAAAAATATTCATCAGTAATGTGTGATGAAAAAAATGATTATTGTACAATATCATCTCGGTTTGATAAAAACTACGATTAAATAATTTTTCTACTGTGATAAATAAAATGGAATGATTGCATCGATTTATTTTATTGGATCATTAAACATTTTTATGTTTATCAAACATAAAATTCTGTTCCACTTTAAAATGGATTACACATCATGAAAAATGAAAAATTATATCATTGATATATTAGATATTTTAAAACTTTTTATTAGTAAATAATTAATCAAAATTTGTAGTGTAATTGAGTTACAAATGATATTGTCGTGAATAACGCATAGGTGCGTAAGTAAAGTTATCAAATATTTTAAAATATCATAATTGATTTAAATACTACGCAGTCATCACTACGAATATTACCATTACATCTCTTATTACTATATGGGATAAAAAAATTAAAATATAAAGGAATAAATTTAATACAAAATATTGAATAACATGAATTTTAAAATAACTTACAATTTTGTCCATCCAAGTAGAGACTGCATCGTGATCTTATATCATTGAACCAACGATTAAATCGTATTCTCAATAAATCCATGTTCAAAACATTTATTTAGTTGTTATAATTATTATTTGTGTTCAAAGTTTTTATTCTTGAACTATTTTTAAAATATTCACAGACAAATTATTTATCTGTATCCTGAACATGACCAATGTTTTCCGTAAGTTATACGAGTAATTCTAGTATCGGCGCATATGTACTTGATAGACTAACGATAACAGGCTTGTTAATGTATATATATATATATATATATATATATATTAATTTTATAAAAGATAATCTTTTATATACCTTTACAATTACATCAATGTATTTGCATACTATGTGTTAGTAAATATTTGTTTAGATATAACAAAAATTATCCGAAATTCATTTAAATTATAAAAAATATTTAAGAAATTATTAGCGTTTAACAAATGTACGAATTTAAATTTGTATATAATTTTAACTAACTCTAAGCATAAAGAAAATTCACATAGCCTTACTTCAAGTTAATTGATAACCAACATTTACTTGTTTACTATATATTGATATAATTATATTTTTCATGCGAGTAAAAACGACATAATTCGCTTAGATAATTTTTTCAATAAATCATGAATGTGTTGATAAGCTTTAGTTGTACTTAATGGCTGCGTTCAAGTTTACTAAGTTCTTGGCAGATCTTAGCATATCTTCTAGCAACAACTTAAAGCAACTATATTATTTTTTTTTTAAATCTATAATAAAACAAATGCAAGGTATATTTATTTAAGTGTGTCTAAAATTAATTTTTTGGTAGATAAAGTTAGCCCTGCTCAGAACTTAGTAAACCTGAACGCAGCCAATAATACATGTTAAATGTTTATAAAATACAATGTAGGTATTTTTTAGTTCTAAAAAAAATTAGACTTTTGAAAATTTAATTGGAAACGAGTTCACAAAATGTTATTTCACTAAGCAAGTAATAAAACGGAAAGACTTTGATAAAGACAATAACAAAAAAACTGAATTGACGAATTTGATGTCAAAAAACAAAAAAAAACACAAAACTTTATTGTTTAAATTTAAGAGTCAGTTTTTCAATCCAAGAGGAAATTTTATCCAGGATATAATTATTATTGTCAGTATATTTATATTTTATATTTATAAAATTTATAGATATATTTTAGTATAGGAAATCATTTTATCCCAGTTTGGAAATTGATTGATCAAACGTTATTACAGTTTAAAACTGATCGGTTGTGATTGAGATCTAATCAATAATTGTCAGTGAATTAATAGTTTTTATAAAAAATGTTTCAAATATTTGTGTGAAATTACATAAATAAAGTCAACCGGTTGGTGTGCATTTAAACTTCACACTATTATGTCAATCAAACTGTTTTGATAACGATTGTAACAAACACAATTAGCTATCCTCGTCATCACTGTGATCTTAAAAAATGTCATTCTACTTTATATCAGGATGTTCTCGCTGTCACTGCCGTACATTAACGCCACACCTTTTCTCATTTTATTTGCTCCAAACTGACTAATGACGTCGTAAAACTTCAGCACGTGTATATAATAAATAATATTGATACAATCTGAGCACAAAATATCGTTAGTGTCCACTTAATTTTCTTTTTATCTATAAAAATATGAATAATTGCAATCGAAATCTATAAACTTTTTCATTTATGAAATTCAGCGTAGTTATATTTGAAGTTTCAAACTTAATTAAACCAATCACAAAGTTAAAATTTATTTTATTGTAACAAATATTTTTCCAGTATTGAAAAAATATTTTATGAATTGAACAAACGGATAAAAAATTACTACAGCTCTTTAGCTGCTATGAAAATGAAATACTTTAACGACATTGAATAATTGTTATCAAATCAATTAATAGGATCAATAAATTTTAATAAATTAAATTTTAATTACATCTGTCAAACACTATTGTAATAGCCAAACCGTCTCATTGGGTCTGCCATCTTACTTTTTCATATAACAGTAAAGTCTGAGAGAGTAAATAGTATGAGCGATTGTGTAATAGAGAAAAAGACAAGCAACGGTATTATAAAAACAACATTGGAGTGATGCTCTGCGCACGTGCAATATTTTTAGTAAAGATTGAGTATGCAGTTGAAATGGATTTACTATTGTTCGCATGCGCATCGGCAACAAGTTGACAGCAAATATGTAATATGCTGAGCTCTGTTGAGCTTTTAGGATAATTCTTAAGAAATTGTCGATAAATAAAATTTACAGTCTTTAATACCCCTACTGACAATATACAGGACATTTACTTCCCACTGTGAAACCGAGAAGTTATTGTTTTCAACCCGATTTTTAAAAATCCAGTTTTTATCAGATTTCGACTTTGAAGGTCATAGACAGCTATCCTAACTAATTTTTTGACGGCGTGTGTAAACATTTCATAACTTTTATACAGCTTGATTGATCGAAACAAGGTTTGCGGCATCTATAAGAGGTTTGTCGTCTTTAGAATTCCCAAAAAAATTAACTTATTCGGTCAGACAGATTTTAAAAAATCGTTATATCAAATTTTGAAATAACTTTTGAAGTATTGTATCGATTGATTTTAAAATCTAATAAGTTCTTTTACTTAAAAAAGATGTCGATTGCCGCAAATTGCGTCGAAATCAGTTAATCCGCTCGAAAGATATCGTAAACGAAAAGCTTGCAGAAAAATGTTTTTACTTGGATTTGTGAGCTCGAAGAGATTAAAACTTTATATTAGACAGATTTTCGAGCGTTATTAAATTTGTAATTGTTGAAAATTTGTTTTGAAAAAATTATTGAATTTCACTATGGCGATTTGTGCGTTTAAGAATTGATTTTAATCAAATTTTTTATCGTGAAAACTTCAAATTGTGTAAAACAAAGATAATTGTTTGGAAACGAGGACGACACCATTCCTAATCATCATTGTTATTGAATTTTTTTAAATAAAATCATTTAAAATAAGAAATAAAAATTTTTTTTTTTAAAAAACATAAAAAATTATAAAATTGACTTGTTTAAAAATGGTAATCGTTAGTTGATCGGATCATTATGTTCGGAAAAAAATTAGTGCAGAATTAAATAATAGCTCAAAAAATCATAAAATGATACAGAAAAAACGGATATAAATTTACCGCAGGTTAATTAGGTACTTTACGTCAAAAAAAGAAAAAAAAATAAAACACAATTATAATTATTAAAAAAGAAACTAACTATCCACAGAGAAGACATTAAAATATGATGATCAAACGATTTTAAATAAATATAATTTTTTATCTGTCACACTAGACAATTAAAATTTACTTAATGACACTTTATACGTTTAAATGTGAAATGGTTTAAACCCATCGAACCGTTCAGCACGCCAAAGAAATAAACAACATTATATCAAAAAATTTTACGTTTGGGATCTTTGAGTGATATAAAAAAACCATAAAACTATTAACTAAATTTTTTTTTATTAGGTTTGTTTTTATGAATAGGGTAAAATAAAATATAAAAT
This sequence comes from Cotesia glomerata, assembly GCF_020080835.1. Classification (NCBI taxonomy): domain Eukaryota; kingdom Metazoa; phylum Arthropoda; class Insecta; order Hymenoptera; family Braconidae; genus Cotesia; species Cotesia glomerata. The sequence continues at coordinate 19,786,619 of NC_058160.1, forward strand.
AAAAAGTTTCATATAAAATAAAAATTAAAACAGATGACATACACTGATAGAAGGATTTAGTTCTATTTAAGGAGGTCCTTTTGCCGCCAATGTAAAATAAAAAATATTAGATTATGAGTAAATTTAATTTTTTTCTAATAGTTAAGGTCCTTATTTATCTTATAGTGAGGTTTAAATTATACTTTACCGGACAAATTTTTGAAAAAATAAAATTTTTAAATGTTAGTATTTGTTTAGAGTCTTACGAGAAAATCAGACGTTTGCAGTATTTCTCGAATTATACTATCATGGACTAGTCATGGATTAGATGAAGTAAAAAAAAAATAAAAATCAGATTTTCGAAATATTCAGGTTTCTTTTTTTGCAATAAAATATATCAGTTACCGAGATATTTATTGAGAAATTAATATTTAAAAATCACAAAAAATTCTCAAGTTACCTACAATAAAATGGAGTCAAAAGATTTGGCAACGTTGCGTAGCGCGCGAGCTTCAGACCATTCAATAAATTCAAACTAAACTTTAACGCGCTTATGTTTTTCATGCATACTTATTAGTTAATTTATTGTTAACAAATTTTCATAATTCATAATTGAAAAATAAAACAATAATTAAAAACTTCCTGCCATGAGACATTAGAATGTTATGGTTTTGTGACTAAACATTTTTAATTAATTTATTTATTTACACTGACTGCAAAAAGTTAAACACGGTTAAGGTTATATTGTGCAAATAAAAATGTAAACAACCGAAATAAAGCGTTGCCAAATCACGGACAGGTTACTAACAGCTGATTTACAACAGTCAAATTAATTTTTATATTTAACTATTTTTTTTTTAATTTTCAAAATTTCAACGATTAATGCCAGATATACTATTTATTTTTTAATTTTAGGAATTTTTATGGGTTTTGTATTTTAATTTATTGAAAATTTACTACTACAGTTGTTATGACTCAACTGGAGCGAAAGGACTTCCTTAATAAAATTTAGTAACAGATACTAAATGATTTAGTAACAAACCTTTCATTACCAAATATTTAGTAATAGGTATTAAATCAATTATTCAAGCCCATTTAGTTCCACCAAATAAATATTTAGTAGTATTTAACAAATGATTTATTAGTACTCAATAAATCGTTTGTTGGCATCAAAGAAATTAATTTTTTAGCTAATTTTAGCGTGTAGCCTAACTTTTTAACTTAAAATAAATAAAAATAATTAGAATAAATAATTTTAAGTAAAAATATAAGGTATTATAAACAAAAGAATCTCATTAAATTATATTTTTTTGTTTGAGACATTTATAAAATTTAAAATTAAAAAAATTTTTAACGTATCAATAATAAACAAATTAAAAAATGTAAACTAAACTCCACTGAGAAAAGACATTAATATAAGACATTTATTGGGAGTATGTGTGTTTTTAAAGGTTTAATAAATCTCCCAAAATCGAGCTGAATAAAATAATCTAAGTTAGTGAATAGGTTATGTATCACATAAACATTGGAATTAAAGCATAGCCATCTACCGACAATACTTGCCAAAGAAATATTTAGTACCTGTTACTAAATATTATTTGGTGGAACTAAATATTTAATTCCATGTAATAAGGCTTTGTTCATATAAAGAAATCATTTATTAAACTGTAACAAATATTATTGATAGGTACAAAATATTTGTTTCTCTCAAATAAATGAATAAAAATTTTTTTACTAAATCAGTTTAGTACTCCGTACTAAATCCTTCTATCAGTGTGCTTTTGAAAAATTATTATTATTGTCTGAAAAAACCAACAAATTATACCAAAGATAGGTATCTTCAGTACTAAAATACAAAAAGAACGTTTTAATCAATAATAAAAAAAGTCTGATCAGATAACTTGCTAAATTGCTGCGACACAATTATGTATAAACCCTTTTCTGTCAAATTGCGTAAAAAATTAAAAAAAAATTATACAAATAATTTTTAGAAGAATGTATTTAACTACTATACATATATATGGTATATATCTATAAAATTTTGATAATCATTACTTAGAACCGAGTCAGAAAGTGGTGAGATTTGACATGGGATTCCCCATATATATATTTTTACAAAGATGAATGTTTATAACATGTTCATGAAGATTGGCATGTGATAGCAGTAAAGGCAATTTTTATCCGAGGCCAAGGACATTATGTGTTACAAGGCTAACACTTATACTAAAACAGCGACAGAATATAACATAGTTCTGATGATTACATTGTTTTTATTACCGTACAACGTATACAAAAAAGACTTATAACTCGTATCTAACTAAACATAACTATAGATGCTCGATCGATTACAAGCGTTATCGAATTCATTGCTAATTAAATTTAACAACCCGATATAAAAATGATTGGTTTAAAAAATTCTTTATTCATGAAATATAATATTAATGTCAAAATAATTCTCATTATCATTTATAGCGGAATATTGATCCATAAAGTAATAGCTTTATTTTTTTTATTTTTAAAATACCAAGTTTAATCAGTAAATTTCATCTATTGCGTGATCCTGCTGACGCACTCACTACAATAACTACCTTATTCATTTCTCATCAATAGATCAAAGTTTCGATACAGTCATTATACTTTATATGTTACATAAGACTTGATAATAACCTGATACAATGAATAACTTATCGTAGATTGATTTTTTAAATCGAACCTTGAAAATATACAAAGACGAACATAATAAGGGACAAATAATTCGTTTCACGTAATTAAAGGTTTATGTTAATGTATTGCTTATTGAAATTTAGAATTAATTAATATTTCATGATAAGAGCATAAACGAACCTGAGAGTTCTGATTCCGGGGAACCAGTTTCTTGAAGTTCAATATGTTCTCGAGTTCGTCCTCTTCCCCGACGAATAGAACCAACTTGAAGACCAATATTATCGACATTGTCGATATTTCCGAGGTCAATTGGACTACCTACGATGTAGGGACCGGAGTTTAATGTAACATCAGTGGTATTGTCTGCAGCTGTTGAATTCTGATTGTTTGTTTGATTTGACGTTGGAGTTGGGCTTTCATCCATATGAGGTATTGAAGATAAATCTGACGGTGTAAATGGATGTGATGAGTCCAAACTTGGCACACGGACATCACTCCGTGGTGTTTGCTGCATCGAATGGACCGGGAGCTGAAATAGTTGGTAATTTTAGTAAATTAATAAATAAATAAATAAATAACAATCAGTTAAAAGCTCAATTTTGTAATTACTAGCAAAGCGTATTCTATAAAATACATTTTTCATATTCAAAAATATAAGACCCACACACACACACACACACGCGTGCGCACGCACACACATAACAGTTAACTTAATTCAAATAAATAAATTCTGTACCAAGAAGATCATTTTGAAAAATTTGACTCTATTGAATCAAGTAAAAATGTTAAATTTTACTTGATTGAAAAATTTTTCATTTTGATTCTTCAGAATAATCTCTTTGGTTCAAGTTTTTTTTTTAAATCAAGTTAATTTTTTTTATCAATGTCCATGTATGCATCGAAAATAAAGTTTGCCATTTTTATTTACATGTATGCAGATTATTTTTTTCGAAAATAATAATTGATAACACATCTAGACGTGAAGATGAATAATTGTATTAAAGTTCATGTTTATATATGTTTTGTAGTTTATTTGTATAGTGAACCATAAAAAGTAAAATTTTTATCAATGTAGAAGCTTGCTTCTCTTTTGTAGTAATGATAATGATGAGTAGGTATAAGTAAAACTTTGGTTCAAATGATAAGAATTAAAAGAAAATGAGAAGAAATGTCGCTTCTGTATCATAATGAATAATGACAATAGTATGGTATAACTTTACATTAGCTGAAACGTAATAGAGACTTAATTAAAACCATTATAACTATATGTGTTTAGTTACATTATGCATACTTTTATAGTTCAAGCCTTGTACATACATCTTAAGGGGGTATTCTAGTGTAGAGACACGAATTTTAGGTAATTTTTAAAGTGTCGTAAAAAAAAAGCAATCAATATTTTTACTATTAATTTTTTTATCAGTTATTTATTAATGTTTCAAGAGTACAGAAAAAAATAAAAAAAAAAAAAGTCAAAAATTTAAAAAACTGGCAGCCGATGAAGTGGGGGGCGTCAAAAAATTGGCAGATGAGTTTTGACATGATTTCAACCCTCCTAGTCATCTGAAATGAAAAAATAAAAAAGATTATTAATCTGCAATGATGTCGCAAGAATCAGAACTAGCGATGAGTGAAAAAAAAATTTTTTGACAAAATGGCGACTGTTTGAAAAAAAGACGATTTTTTTTACCATTTTTTTGAGTTTCTCGAATTTTTTAAAAATAGTCAAAATTGAAATTTGGGGATGAGGCTAGTTCCAATTCTTGAGAGGTCTATAAAGAAGATTCTCTGAAAATTTCAAGTGAATCGGTCCAGTAGAACTCGAGAAATCGTGACAAATATATTAAAAAAGTCTGTTCTGAGAAAAACGCATTTAAAGTTTCGCGTAAAGTTTTTCGCTGTCAAAGTCATGAAATGATATATTATACTTACTTTTATTCAATCTGCCATTCCTGCTTCATACATCAGACCTTCTTCTACTTCAAAAAAACTATTTTCTGCGTTTCTCTCTTCCAATCGAGCAGTTCTGGCCTCCTTTGAAGCGTTGGATGTACGTATTTCGGAGCGTTCAATCCGGGCGTTGTCTCGTCTCACAGCAAATGAATGAGCTTCCGGCCCAATTTTCATTCCCATAAGGGTCATCATTTTTAAAATTGGAATGAAACCTTCATTAAAAATGCAAAGAGCGAGAAATGTTGCTATTTCAATTATCTTAGGTCCAGAATGAATATGTTTCGGCGCGAAAGTCCAAATCAACGAGTTTAGAGACTCATTATTGTTTTGAGCTTCAGAACCTAAACATCGAGTTAATAATTCCTCTGATGATAAACTGTCATAAATTGGTTTTATAATTTCTAAAACTTTATCACACAGATCCATATCGAGTATGCCTTTGAATGTCTTTGTATCACCATCGCCAATATATTTTACGTATTTCACTCCGTGTTTTTCAACTGATCTACAGAACATCTCCACAACAGCATCTACTTCCATTTTGCCGGCACTTCCTTTATGATTTATGGTACAAACTTCTTGATGATCCTCATACCAATCATGATACGCTGAAATATCTGAATTTTTTTTATTTTTCCAAATATTACAACCTTGACAGAAACTGGATTTGACAACAGTATCAACAACTTTCTTGCAATTTTTTGCTACTAGTGTAGTTACTCCAAATAGAGAATTAAAACCTCTTTTTTTCCAAGTCCCATCACCAGAAACTGTAAACTCCATTGGATTTGCATTTGGATCTAAGCTGAAATTAAATCTTTTTCTTCGTTGACAGCTTTGGAAATGACAAGATTATAAACTGCAGATGTAGCTAAATGGATATTTTCGACACAAGCGTAGTAAGCCCCGATTGATATTCCTTGACAAATATCCATCAGACTACAGAAGATGTTGATTCCTTCCCTGCCAACTCCCAAAACCCGCATAGCAAATATTATTTTTCGGTTCACTTCAAAACATTTTTCAATAAATGGGCATGATGGTATATATTGGTCATTTTCGCAACTACATTGTAATGTAATTTTAAAACCTACTCCACGGTAAGTCGTTCGTGAAAATTTAATTTCTTTATAGCAATTTGCACACAAAACTAGAGAAGAAAGTGCCGAAAACACAGTAAAAAACTCTAAAACACAGTAGCCATAATTATTTTCTGTTGTAACCTCTGCATCGTTTGATTTTCTCAACTTTGCTGCTGATGAGCTAGTAAAACTGGTGTCTGTTTCTACAGTGTGCCGATTGCCGTGAAACTTCCGTTTTGTTGGTCGATCTGCACGCTTATATTTTTTCGTTGTGGATTTTTTATCCATTTAATTTATAAGAATCAAAATTATTACTCGCAAAATATCCTTCGATCACTGCACATACGTCCACGTGTTTTCGAGGTTGGGATTTGACTGCCAGCAGCTGGATGTTAGTGAACACTGAATAATATAAAAGACACGTCACCTTGGGTTATTATATTACACTAAATACATACACACACATATATATTATATAAATCCTTTATATACATATATATAAAGGACAAAAGGTTTAACTGAGAAATATAGATTCAGGTAGACGGAGAATCCCTAATGTCTTTTGTTCGACTAGACCCAACCGAACCAGTTTGGAGGCCGGGTCATTAAAATGTCTATAGCTCCGAAAATAATTTAAATTTTCAAAAATCCTCTCGTAGACATATTCTTAAATAGTTAAACTTTGAAAATATAAAAAAAAAAAAAAATCGATTTTTTTGAAATTCTACACTAGAATACCCCCTTAAACTTGGAAATAATTGTGCACATAATGTAAGGTGTGTCAAAACAAATATCTCTAATGCTATCGGAATTTTTTATTATCTCACTAGCTATGTTAAAAATAAATAAAAATACATACATATGAATGTAAATGTATATTCCAACACAATATCGGTATTAGTATACTCTATTGTGACGTGAAATAACTATTTTAAAAGCGATAAATACTACCAAGTACTTTTTAATCATAAATATTAATCTAATACTTACAACGGTCATTCGAACTGGTCGAACAGAATTATTTTTAACCATTGGTTAAGTAGTTTCAATTTTAAATGTTTATTTTTACAAAATTTTTTCATTTTTACACGATCACTATAATTAATGATAATTTTATAACTTCGTGCATTTTGGTTGAAGTTTCTATTTTATAGTACATAAATTTTTAAGTGTCAATATAAATGATATTGAAAATTAAATTACACATAAAGTGTAAAATTATCTTATGTCAAAATATAACGGGTGCAATAAGTTTTAAAGCACTCCAGGAAGACACTTCAATAAGGCATGTACACAGTTTAAATATCAACAACAAACTATTTCAAAGTTATAACGGTTGTTTATAAAATTAATTTCCAGATACGGTACTTGTTTAAAACACTCGGCAACGTTTTTTTATCCTGTATGAATGACGTTTTTTTTTTCAACTAATTTTAACACTGACTGTCTTATTGATAATAATGGTTATAAAAAATATCAAAGATAAGATAATAATAATTAAGAAAGAAGTATTTACTTATAGAAATTATATCATTCGTTAAATATTTTAAAAATTTACTAGGAAATATTAGATTTTTTAATTTTGCTGATAACGTCAGTGTATTTTGATGACTGCTAAACATAAAATACTTAATAAGACGAGAGATAACCATTATTCAACTAACGCTACTACTGTGGAAAAAGTTGGTTTGTGTTTGATGATCAGACGTACCTCTCTGCGTTCAGTTTGACGCCTCTTACTCTCTCTTTACCCCCTCTTTTAACTTTTTAGTCGTTGACATACGCGCACATTTTCCTGACTTCATACATAGTATCTCTTCTTCCATTATTCTACCTCTATCTCAGGTAAAATCTGCGTGAACTTTTATCGAATATCAAAAATAATAATAAATAAATATTTAAAAAATGAAACAAGCTTGTAAAGAAAATAAGACCGGGTATAAACATTTTTTATCATTCTTTTGTTAATAAAGAATATTTATCTTATTTTTTTATAATTTTTTTTGTATAATTTATATCATTTTAATAATCATCAATTATAATGCGAACAGAACAATTGATCCAAGTTAATGATTATTTAAATACACGGCAAAAAGAAAAAGGGAACAATTACTTATATAATGTAACGCGGCACTTCATTTAAAAAACTGGAAAAATTACAGCTTCAGATTGTAATTTTTACAGATTTTTTAAGAATCACATTGTAAAATGTAAATATTACACTTAGAGTTATGAAAATTAACATTCAAAGTTTGAATTTTAAAAATGTTATTTCAAATTGCAATTTTTCTAGTTTTAAATTTGAAGAGACACTTATTACTATCTATAACTGCGTGAAATAATGTTTATATTATTAATATTTAGATCAATTTTATGGTTAAATTTTGTAATTTGCAAAAAAATTTATAGTTAATTATAATAATTTATCACACAATAACTAGTTAATTTTAATAACTAATTTCATGAGTAAGCGTTTTATTGTAAACTTTGAGCTTAAAATTTTGTCGTTTGTTGTTAAAAGCTCGACTTTTTTTAATTTAAGCCATTTAAAACTAGGCGTCGTGATGCCCAGTTTTTAAAAATGTTAGAATTAGTCAGGAACCGTACAGCATCTTCTAGGCTACAACCAATGCCTGGCCCACTTGTTAAACCCTTATATAAATGGTTTAAAAAAAAAATGAATGAAAAATCAATAATTCAATTTAATATCAACCTCACGTGATACGAAATAAAAAAAAAATTGCTAGATATATTTTGTGTGTTAAACATGTTTTTTTTTCTCCTTACTTTTAAAAGAGAGCAATAGCCCACGCCTTAACAATTTAGTGATTGGCAGGATTTTATGATTCGTCAATATTTAGTTTTACTTGTTTTTTTACGTGATCAATAAATTTTTTGAACTTGTTTTAGTAGATGATTTTTTTTTAATGGCTGGTAAAGTTTTAAACAAATTTTTGGAAAATCTTGAACACATCAACCGATTTTAATCGACTTTGCTTTGCTCAGTTTTTCATGTTTCAACACAGTTTGTCAAGTTTTCAATCTCATAAGTTAATGGATCAAGTATTATACAAGTTATCAAAATCAGTACAGTGCTCCTTCCCTAATATACTTTAGCTGTATCTCAATTTTTCCATTAGTTACTAACAAGAGAAAAAAAAGATAAGCTGCTATAACTTAGGGAAGGAGCACTGTAAGCCAATTTTGAAAGTGTTTTGATTGCATGTAATTCAAAAAATTGATTGATTCTAAGATTTATAAATAGTTTTTAAGAAAGTTTTTTGAAAATTTTTTGTTCAAGATATCTTTCGAACAAAAAAACCACTACAGAATATTTTTGTAAAATTTTCAAGAGATATTTATGTTAATTTTTTCAAGTACTGAATTTTGGAAAACTTTCTTACCGGGAAGTTAAGAAGTTTTTTTATACCACAAAGCACATATGAAAAAATAGTCGTCATATTGGAAATAATTTTAAAAAATCAGTTATACCTAAAGCTCCGGACGCTAGATTACAATAATATAAACTAGCGGTGGCTAGAATTGGAATTAGCTAATCCAGCATTCTTTTTTCATTTTTTGCGATATTTTCATCTAATATTAGTTAAATAAATATCCTAAAGGTTAATTATATTGGTAAAAAATCAATGAAGTAATTTTTTTTCGTTTACTTTTTTAAAAATCAAACTTGTAAATGTGATATTCATGCTAATACATGCTGTATAATTATAACTGCAGACAAATGGTTAGTAGGTGACATTTAAAAAGAAAATTTTCGATCGTAGACTACTCTCGAATGCTTTGCATAATGATTCGTAATCAGTGAAAAATGCAATAAAAATTCTCTAAGCATTTTATATACCACATAAACAGAAAATTACTATACATATACGCCGTAAATTCGTAAATAATTAGAATAAACGTATATAGATCATGAAACAAACGTAAGCACGGCACATGTGCTATATTTAACTAGACTAGAAGCTGGGTATACATATATTCTACCAATGTATTTTATGTATACTAAGAAATATTAAAAGGTAAGATTGCTTTCATAATCTTTTAGCTTAGATTTTAATACTTCAACAAAACCAAGACAAATTATGCCGTATTGGAAGGATTTGGTCCTAAACTTTTTATTTTAGAAGTTTACTATTTTTTTTTTTATTAATAGCTAAATCTGTTGATATGTTATAATTATGTGAGTGAAACGAGCCTCTACATCGATGAAAATTTTACTTTTTGTAGTACACGACAAAAACACTAAAACATCTAGCGTAAACTATTCATGTTTATATCTAGATGTGCTATCAATTATTATTTAAAAAAAAATTACTTTTGGGTGTTTTATATTTTTTAATAAATATTTTTTGATGTTTGTAATATATTTTAACTTTAGAAAAATATATTTAATCGAATACGCTTCCCGGGAAAATTGTCATTTAAACTAATTCTAGGTTGAAATTGAATAATATCATAAATTTTAAATTAGATTTATGTATGGACAAAAAAATTATATACTTTCATTATTATAGATTTACAAAACATTAATATCTTCGGATGTTATCGATAATTAACTTATAATAAAACAATCATTAAAATAGTAATAACAATACAACATCAATAATAATAATAATAACTTAAACAACTAACAGAAATAAATAAATAAATGAATAATAATATACTTACTACTTATTCAATTTGAAAAAACATGCGAAGAAAATTTTTACATATCATAACATCGTAAACTGTTTTTGCCGCGTTTTTTAAAGTTTAATGTGATTAGAATAGTCACTATTTAAAAATTTCTTTTTTTATAAATATAAAATATGATCGGAACCATAATAAAATAAAAAAAACATGTTAATTATCACTTTAGCCAATATTATTTTTAAGTCACATAACCAAACTATATAAAATACTTTACATACTTTCAATAAATCAAACTCGACCTCATTTTTCGCGCGGGGGTTGCAATTGCAATAATCATCGCGTCGTCGCATCGTGAACTTAATAACAACATAACCTCAAGTAAATAACTTTTTCATTTTATAGATCATATATTTAAACATTTATTTAACATCATGATAAAACAAGGTTTGCTATACATACTCACATAAAAATTTATTAACTGATTAAGTTTTTTAGTGTAATGAGTCAAATTTTTTGGAGTATTTTTGTTATTATTCTGGCTGCACTCGTAAAAATAACTTGCTAACATTTCTGTGTTGGAAATGAAAGCGAATGAATGCTGTAGGTATATAATGTCAACGCATAGTATAGCAATTGACAGAGAAGGAACGATGCTTTAAACTATACTACATAAAATGATATATAACGCGTACGTAACATACACTGATACATGTTGATAGTAAATAAAGGGCGGATGCCCGAGCTCGAATCTGCCGCTCGCATTTTCGGCTCTTATTTGAACTAGTATTATTATTATATAGAATGAGTTGAGTGAGAAGTAGAGCGTACGTAGCCAACCAATTGTACACTACACTACTGATCATGTTATGTATTAAAGAAAACTCTGTACAGATATATGTATCATACATACGAGGTATTTATATGAATTAAATTATGTTTTTGACATTATTGCTGCACACAATGTAAAAAAAATTATTTGATTTAGAAGAATATTTTCGTCAAAATGTCTCTTTTATTTCAAAATATTCAGTTTTCTTCATTCGAGAAATTAATTTATGAACCAATAAATTAAAACTCTCTGCAGAAAAGTAAGAAATTCTTCAAAAGCAAAAACAAAAAATCGTTTTCAAAACAGATACAAAAATTTTAATTCAACAATGTACAAATCTAGAGAATAAATTCTTGAACTAAGAAAACTCATTTTCTTTTTTTCAAAATAATTTTCATGATAATAAAATTAGCCGATGTCTGACCATTTTTTGATTTTTTGAAAAATTATATTGATAGTTTTTTTTTTAATTTTTTTTTTTTTTTTAGAATTTTCATGATAATAATTTATTTGCTAAAACAATCCTAAAAATTATGAGATGTCTGTCAATTTCAGAATCATTAATCTTCTCAGCTCAAGATTATTATTTATCTTCAATCAAGTTAATTTTTCAGGGGAGATTACGATTCGTAAGGCGCCACGATTTGAAAGCGAATTCTTATAGATCTCGACGAAAAAAAAAAAAAAAACGAAAAGAAAGAATAAAATTTTTCGATATCTCGCTTAGTTTGCGAGATATCAATACTTAAAAATCGAAAAAAAAACCACATAAAAACACATTCTAACCATGTTAAAAGGGCGCAATACGACGCCAATCGGCCTATTGGCGCCGAATGTATCGTAATCTTCCCATTTTTCATAAGTGAAAAAGAAATTTTTTTTGTTTTAATTTTTGATACAATTTTTGACCTTACAAAGATTAAATGTATTCACGAAGACACCATAACATAACCACAATAATATTATTGATGTTTTGCTTTTATTCGATTAATTTCAATAACTCATTTTTATTTTCAAGTAAACTTATATCATATCATAATCCTTTAAAAAAAATTGATTTTACGAATCTGATTTTTATAAAAATTTATCATCACGTTCAGGTTATTATACTTTTTTGAAATTGAAGAAATCAATGACATATGTAGAGGTAAGTCTATTTAGAATTTTTAAATATAAAGAACACTTTATGGATGTAGGGTACAAGAAAATCCTCAGTAAAATGCTTTGAAAAGAGAGTGCCAAGTTAAAAGGAGCCGACGAAATCCGAAGCTTCCCGATTGGAACGATTTCAATTCCATCCAACGCGCTATTTTAGACGTAATGTAACACATTCAAATTTTATTTTTGAGATTTCTTAAAATTTACCATACCAATTAATGTCAAACCTTATTATGGATTCTCGAGACTAGTACATGTGTTGAAGTTAAGTAGGTTGAAGAAAAAAGATTTCTTATTTATTTAATTTCGAGTAATTTGTTTTGTTGACTTTGATTGAATTGGTCATCTTGAATTTATTTTTCCAAGTAAAAAAGCAAATAAAACACTTTTTGCACATAAAAAATAATTATAGCAACATTAAAAACTCGAAGAAGTACTTATGAACGACTTTTGTGTGTATGTAGACGCTAACTTCTCTTACTAATTTTCTATTTAACTGATGTTAAAGGCCAGTTTTTCAAACCACGATAAAATTTTATTCAATAATTAAATATATCTACATATTTTAGATACATAGGTATACTGACAAAAATAATTATATCTTGGATAAAATTTTAGCCCGGATTGAAACTGAATCCATATTGGTTGAATAAAAAAGCTGTAAATGCAGTGTTTTCTATCTAGATAACTATCTAGATAAATTCAGCCACTTATAATAATTTACAGTGATATGTTTTATTATCTATAATATTTGTGAAATAGCTTTATAAATTCTTAGATTTTTTGATGTTTTCATATACACTCGGTTGGCACTGACCTAAAAGTTTTTTCTGCTCCATGCAACAAAATTTTTAGAATTCTTCAGAACAGAAAAGCTTTCAAATTAATAGAAGGAAACGTTTTAACAAAAGCCTTGCAAATAAGTATATTAAAAAAGTCATGGAATTAAATCCAACATTTAATTAATTCTTATGGTACTATACTTACATTGGTTCCATATGATTTTTCTATCGATATTGAAATAACCGGAATAAAATAGTTGATGCTAAAGTAGTTATTTCTAAAACCGTCAGTTACAAATAAATGTACAAAGAAAAAATCCAAATTGCTTATAAAAAAAATTTTTAATAGGAATCATCTATAAATTTTCGGCTTTTATAAAAAAACTAAAAAAAGAAAGTAAAAATAACTTTAAGTAATTTTTTGTTGAAAATTTCATCTGGCGAAAAAAAAAAAAAGTTATAAGGTAAAAGCCCCAATAGATCCTCATATACCAGTATATGATTACTCCATGTATTTATATATCTATATTTGTGAATATACATATACAAATACATGGAGTGATCATATACTGGTATATGAGCATCTATTAGGGCTTTTACCTTAATTGAAAACAATCTCTGAAAAGAATCAAAAAATAAAACTTTGAAGTGATTTATTTTGCATATAATGTCCTACGTAATTATGAAACGTTGTTAATTCCTAAACTTATTTAGATCTGAAAATATTTTGAAGTTATTTTTTCAACAATAGTTCCGAGTTTATGCTGAGTTGCAGAACAAGTAATTTAGGTACGATATGAGTGAGCTTCGGAATAATCTGATGAAACTCCTACAAGTTATCGGGCGACACAAAACAGTCCGAGACGAATTCTACAGGAAACCGATAACGTCTTTTGTTACTTTTCTGATTCGTAGTATATATGATATTTATGATCAAAATAAGAACATTATAATAAGAAAAAGTTACGATCGTGATTCAATCTGAGACCTTGCTTATTGCATTTTAATGATATGAATTTTTCAATAAATAGAAACGTTAGATGTTATAGGTAACAAAAAATAAATTTGTATTCAAACAATAAATATTTTAACTTTTAACAATATTTCATTCACGAATCAACTAATTAGAATGTTCTTCACAGCGATTAAATTTTTAAGCAAAAGAAATTTAGTTTTTGAGGCACTAGTAGAGCATGGCCTCCACGCGCTCGCATTTAAGACATGCTAAAATAAAATCAAATAATTCTATGCGGTCGAGTTCGATATTCTCTCTATAGCATGCTCTTAATTTTAGATGATATTTTTATAATAAACTATTGTAGTTTTTGTGATTGCTACAGAATGAATTTTAAGTCAATTTGATTCATTAAAGAAAAGATATTAGAGAAAACTCCATAATAAATTATTTTTGTTTTAAATGTTGTTGTCGGCGATTGAAAAAAATTGAGAAGTATCAATTAAAAAAAAAAAAAAAAGTTAAGAAATTTTATCTACATAAAAAATTTAATTATTATTGTAGAAATTAAATCTGAAAAATGTACAATTGTGTATTGTTTTCATCACAATTGACCCCTTACTGATTATCCAAGTTTAACAATTTAACTTCAATATAAACTTTTGTTTATTTGCATAGGACTGTTTTTTTTTCAACTCAATTGAAATATTAAATTCGCAATTTAATTAAAAATCATGAACAAAGCATAGATTAGAGTTAACCAGTGCACTCAGAATTTGATGTACGTACATCAGCTCATCAGTAGATCATACGCTTATAAGATACCTTTACATCTATCTTAAAATTATTACCAAAAAAAAAAAAAAATTGTAATAATAAAACTAATGGGATCATTCATAACATTTAAATAGTTTTACTGACATTATTGACGGAATTAAATAATTTATGTATTGATATTTACATTTTTTTATACTTAATATATAAAATTTAAGATCATCGCAATCATGAAGTTTTTGATCATTTTGAAAATTGTACAAATGCAAATTTTATAATAAATAATTGTTATATTCTATACGTACATTGTAAAAAATTGTGTCTAAAAAATATTTGTTTTAAAATTTACAATGTAAAAAATAATATTAATTATTTCTACGTTTTTATTTATTATAACTATTTGAAAATGATCGGATTAAATCTTTTTTCCTTTTTCAAACTTCAACACCTAATATTCGATCAACGACATACTCGTACCTTTGCGAGTTAGTATTTGTATTTTCTGAAGTCTTATCACTTTCGGCTCCTTCTATTAACTTATCGGATTTTTCGATTACTTTTGTCGAATTCACGGCGGGATGTGTATCAACTGGTTTTTCTTCATACATACCATTTGATGAAGATATTAAAATTTTATTATTAGACTTCATTATACTACTATTTGTTCGTGCATTAATTAATGCTGTGTTGATAGCAGCATTTTCTTTTAAAATTTCGTTAGCTCCAATTTGAGATTGTGATGAAAAGTCACCACTATTTGTTAAGTCTGAAGTATGTCTTCTGTATTGTATTGTAGATAATTCAGAGTTTGAATCATCAGGTGGTAGTACCGGAACGCTTAAATTAACACGAGTAAAGAAAGCCATTTTTTCTCTGAAAATTAAATAAAAAAAGTTAATCTTTTTTTTTTTTTTTTTTTTTTTTTGTATACGTATGTATGTAAATGGATTATAAAAGTACTTACTTGAAGGAAATAATATCTGGCTTGCCTTTTCCTACTTTGGTTTTTCTGAGTTTATATATTTCTTTAGAAGTTTTCTTCAACATTTTTTCGACTTTTTTATCTTCCAAACTTTTACCATTTTTAGTGATTTCAGCTTGTGCTATGAGTGCTTGAAATTTCTGATCCTCGAGTACCCAAGAAGCAAGATCCGCATCACCCTTTTCACGTGCCTGTTCTAATCTTTGTTTCAATTCACGTAACCTATTTAATTCGTCGTGAAGGTTATTGAGCTTAGCATGTTGAGCTTGAAGATCAAGCTCAAGATCGAGAGATGTTCTCGCGGTAGGTAATTGTGTAGTTTTCTTTGAAGCTGTTTTACAACTTAAAGCAGAAGATGGGCGTCTCCAACGAAGAGATCGCCTTTCTACAGAATTACGTTGAAAAGGACCTCCTCTACGGTAAAGTGGCATGCTACTGTCACTATCACTGCGATTCAACTGTAAATTTTAAAAATTTATGAAAAATTATTAATTACTATCTATGTTACCCATTTATCATACACTTTAACTGACTTACCCGACAAATATAATGATTCCTACTAACAGCAGCACTTGGAGAAAACGTTTGACTTCGTTTAATAACGATAGAGTTCTTGTCATCATGTACCGCGCCAAGAACAATTCCAGCAGCTGACAATTTTCTTTGTTTTCCTTGTTCTGGGATGAAAATACACTCAGTATTAGTTTCTTTATCCTGAGTTTGATTAGATTCATCTATCAGTCCTTCCTCTTCTTCATGTTCAAGAACATCTTCCAGTACGTTATCATCCATCATAAATTCAACCAGTATACCTTCTCCATCACTATCTTCGCTTCCACTGTCACTGTCTCTCTCTTCATCTTCTTCTTCAGGACTACCTAAACAATTAGCAAGTTCTTCTAATCGTAAAGAAACAACTGTTTGTAATTCATCGCAGCCTTGATTTCTTGTAAGAGTTGATGTCTGTGAACTTATTATTGTACTTTCATCACTACTTTCTTCTTTCGTATTTTGTAAAGAAACACCACTTCGATCAACAGAAATATCTGACTCTTGTTTGTCGTGTTTAGGGAGTTTAGATGATATCGAGCTCGTATTCGTGCTTGAACTATCAGATGCTGACAGTTGCATGAAACGGAAAGATAAAATATTATACCACTTTACGCTTGGTGATTCAGGACTAAAGTCTGCAAGTGAGACTTGGGCTGATCCCTAAACAAATAATCAAAATTATAAGATAGTTATTTTAAATTATCACAATTGAATTTGAGTGATTAATTAAAATCAAGAAATTACCAAGCACTCCTCAGACTCATCGCTTATACACCATATATTAACTTGCAATGTTTTCGTGTAAAGTTTATTAAGTGGCACAGCAATAGGAAAGCTCTCACCGAATGTTGGCTTACGAAGATCCACGATGGGTTTTGTACAACACATGTGGTTGATTGGTGGTTGCATTGGCAATAGAGCTGCTTTGATGTACCTAATGAAGAAAATAGATTACATAAATTAATTATTTATTATTTATTACTAAAATTAAATTAATAACGTGTTTAAAGTTTGTGAACTTTAAAATTGCGAAAAGTTTTGAGATTGATCTGTAGAACTAAAAGCTTTTTACTTTATGATATCTTTGATGATGAATTTTTATATAATGTTAAACTTGCAATTTATAATTATGAATTTTTAATTTGTATTAAAATAAACTTGTATTTATAATCTATCATGTATATAAGATGTAGTAGGAAAGAATTATACTAAGAGACAAACCTATTTATTTGAGGAAACGTATTTTTGACATAATATTAAAAAATTTGAGCGTCAAAAATAAAAAAAGGATAACAAAATTACTAAAATGTAATAGCATAAGAATGAGATAAAATGATAATTTAAAAAAAAATAATTCTTAAATATTTTTTACGCAATTTTAGTCTACTTCTTTTTTTACTGCTGAAAATATTAATACTTACACTTTACTATTTTCAGGTATGAATAGTGCTGCTAAATTTCTCGCTCTTTCAATTCCAATGTGGAGAAGTCCATCACTTACGGAATATCTAAAGGTAATGATAAAAAATTTTAATACATACGTATTATGCTAAAAAGATTAATTCAACGTAATTTTGTATGAAAATAAAATTTATTTACCTTAATTTAATTTGCACTTGTGCAGTTTCTAGATTCATATCTCCAAAGGCAAGAGTATTAACATTTAGTAACCCTGAAGGCTTCTTTCTATTGGAAGCTTCAAAAACTCCAGAATCTCCAGCAACACTTTCATCCGAAACAGCAGCAGATACAGACCTAGTATTAGTTCCCGAACTGCTTGCTCTGGATCTACTGCCCATAGGTGGTGGTGTTTCACTAATAGGTGAAAGTGGTTCTTGTGGTAATGAATGAGCGGGCCTTCCTAGTCCACTACCTTGAGACATATTTCCAGATTGCATATCAAGAGGTGGCTGTGGACTTGCTTTAAGGCGTTCAATTTTCTGTTCTTGTATAGCTTGCTGACTAATTCGAAGTTCAGTTAATTTATCCTCCAATTGAAAACGATCAATATGAGAAGTAGTAGTTCCAAAAAGCCTTTGTTGTTGTCTTCTTTGCATCTCTACTTGTTCATAAGCTGGTGGCGGTCCTACAGGAGCATTTTCATACAAAGGAGAAACTGGAGGACTAACACTGGACAAACTAGATCTTGGTGAAAGACTTGGTTGTGACCGACCGGATGATGGAGTTCCTGTGCTGCCTAGATTTTGTTCAGATCCACGTAAAAGTCTCTCAACGCGTCTATGAAGGTCTACCATGTCTACGGGACGTTCTTGTTGAGTTGAACCAAGACACTGTGGACTTCCATATATATCTGTGAAGCTAAGACCTGAGCTTAGGCTTCCTTTGCTGCTTGTCGTGCTGAGACTTCCTAAGCTTGAACTACTACTTACAGACAAGGTGCTTGCACTCAGTGTTTTTAATTGACTTTCTAACATGGTCATTGATCTAAGGGCATCACGTAGCTGTTGTAGTAACAATTGTCTTTCTTCATGAAGACGCACACGATCAGTTATAGTTTTATTAGATAGTTCTAAAGCGTTAGTAAGGTCCTGCTCTAATTTACGAATTTCACACTGAATTTTCTTCATATCTTGATGAGTTCTTGTACGAGGTGTAATGCTTTTAAGTTCTCGAAGAAGCTGTTCTTTTTCTTGAAACAATAAAAGCTTATCTTTATCACTTTCCGTTTGACCCGGCGTAACTTTTTCCTCCAAATCAGCCAACTGTTGTTGAATATGCTGTACTCGCTTACGAGCTTCATCATATTCTAACCTCATACGTGCCATTTCAGCTAATCTCGTTCCAATAGATCCTAATTCACCAGATAAATCTGTTTGAGATGCGGTACTTAATTTATCCTGTGGTAAACTCAGTGTGCTAGCATCTGGGCTGCTTTCACACAATTGTAATCTTGTTAGCTCATCTTTCAATTGCGCTAAGGATTGCATTAATTCAGCCTTTTCTTTTTCACCAGAACTTAAAGACTTTTGAATATTTCTTAACTCGGTCATTATAGCTTGAGCTTCCGTTATATTGTAACAACCACCTTGATGGGCACTTAGTTTTAATTCCACACTGAAAAAAATATTTAATGTTATTTTATTGTAAAATATATGATAAATAATTATTTCCAAGTACGATAAAAAAATAATACATAATGCAATAACGTTATTACCTTGCTAATGTGTCAACTCCGCGTTGTGTACAGTTCATTTCAGCTCTTATCTGTTCTAATTCTCTCTTGAGTCTTGATACTCGACTCCTTGCCAAAGCTACGTCAGACTTGAGAAGATCAGGATCATACTTTGTACTAAGGGAACTTGAACTTGAGCACACTATAAAAATTAATTTGATTTTTTTTTTTCAATAAGTTGATTCTGGCGGATAATTTCAAACATACAAAAAAATTTAACTAAAAAACGGATTCAAATACTTACAACTTGTACGTGACGCTCCAAGGGTAGTGAGAGCATTGTTAAGGTGATCATACTCATCTTGAGCTAAACAAAGCCTCTGTTGCTTGACATCATAAATTTCTTTCTTTGCCTGAAACAAAACATAAAATTTATTTCTTAGATAAATTATTATATTAGATGTGAGCAAATGAAGATATTAAAAAAAATTGTATGATTCGTGAAGTGATGAATCAGGATATAGAGTATTTTCAGCATAAGCCGATACAAATTGTGCTGCCAAAGGTAGAGCCAAGTATACACTTATGTCCAAGTAAAAGAATAATAATTTATGTATTCTTCTTTAGCTCACTACATCTTGAATTAAATTATGTAAACACATAATTTAAAAGTTCAGTTTTTAAAGAAAAGTGAAATTAAAAAAGGCGTCTTCCATGATCTTATCTACTTTGACATTGGATCACCTCACATCTCAATTATACGTATCATGCATTTGACTTGATAATGTAGAAATAGTAATTTTACTATAAAAACACTTTATTTAATTTATATTGTTAAATTTACTAAATTGTGTTATCAACCATGTTTAGAATACGAATAATATGTACTTTCATTTTTATAGCTACAAATATAGTCTTTTTATTCTAGGATTTATCAATGAACTTGACGTAAATAATTACTGAATACGTGCGTAACACAATAACACAAAAGATTTAAGAACTATGTCATAAATGGATAAGGAGTCACATAAACTATACAATAATATAATCAATAATACACGTGGGACTTTTTTTTAACCGATTCATTTTTTATGTTTGAAGATAACTGTAACACCTGGGTATTAAAAATCAAATGACATTTGAAAAATTGAGTTATGAAATGTATCTCTCAAACTATTTAATTTGTTATGTTGATGAATCTAAATATCATATGCCTTCGAGAATCAGTTTCTTAAATTACATTGAATCAATTTAATACGTTTTAAATCCACAACTATTTAATTATCTCATCGTTATAGTTAAATGTATCAAGTATTTACTACAAAAGTTATGAATTTTCTAAATTGTGAAGTTATCTTAACTTTTTATTCAAGTGATTTTAAAGATGAAACCGATATATTTTATAACTGTGTTTAGATTTTTATTAAAAAAATATTTAGATGTTACTCCAAATCCGATCGAATTCAATCAATCCATCCGTTTGAAAGACATAAATAAAAAATTACAAGAAAAAAAAAATTAGGAAAACGGTTGACCCTAAAGGCCATCCCTGCAACTTCCCGCTCATTTCGTACTTAAGCAACCAAACCTACATTTATTACGTTTTTGAGCTCTTCAAGCTCAGAAAAATAATTTTCGTATCATTTTGAGCTCTTCGAGCTAAAAAATCTGTTAGAAGTTGAATAAAACACTATTTTTCGATTTTTAAACCGCAATAACTTTTGAATGAATGAACTGATTTTTACGTGGTTGGTGGCATTTAACGCAGTTTTTGAAGCTTTATAAAGAACTTTTAAGTTTAAATTGATCGAACAAGGAATTTCAAAGTAATTTGATTTAAGTAATTTGATTAAAGTAATTTTTTAATTCAAAGTAATTCAAGAATTTCAAAGTAATTAAGAGCTGATTAGTTTTTGGAATTGATCGGTCAAGCCATTTAAAAGTGATTCCAAAAAAACCACATTTGAAAAAATTTTTTTTTGAAGTTTTTTTCAGATTTCTCAAAATCTACCGGTTCGAATCGATCCAAATTATGGTCAAAATCTAAGTTTAGTCAAGCCCTTTCGAATGGTGCCAACCGCGATAAAATCGGATGAGCCGTTCAAAAGTTATGAGAGGTTTACATACGGCCGCACACACACACACACACACACACACGCGCGCGCGCACACACACGCACACACACATACATACATACATACATACAGACGTACGGACATCATCGCGGAAACATTCGGGGAGGCTTCCTAGGACCTCAAAATGTCAACATCCGTTGAAAACTCGATTTTCGAAAAACGGGGTGAAACCAATAACTTCCCGATTTTTGAAAATTTTCAATTTTCTTAGCGGGAAGTTAAAAATTTATTCTTAACATTATTTTCAGATTTTTCAACTGAGATTTTTAAAATCAAATTACTTCTTGAACTTAAAAAAAAACTTCATTAAATTCTGTCAACAGATATAAAAAAATGTTAAGAATTTTTTTTTTGTAGTGAACGTTAATGCTAGTTTTAGCACAATTTCAATGAAATCACTTTTTTCTAATAAAAAAATTTGACTCAAAATGTATTAAGTAGATATTATAATATGATGCAACTACAGAAATTATATACACTGAAAAAAAATTAACTTGATTCAAGAGAAAAATTCTTGAACCAAGAATATAATTTTGAAGAGGGTAATTGTCTTGAATCAAGACGAAAAATTCTTGAATCAAGTAAAATTTCCTTAAATCATGAAAAGTTTCCTTAAATCAAGAATTTTTCTACTCAAATCAAGAATATTAAGTTCTTTAAAATTATATATTTGATTCAAGAACATTTTTTTTCTGTGTAGATTTACTTTTTGATTTTTTTTTATATGAATATTATAATGCAGTGCACAGATAAATTCAAATACTGATTATCACCAAACTTAACACTGGTTATCACAAAATTTACAACTAAAATATGTCAAATAAAACATGATAAAAATTTATTCTAGCATCAATTATTTGTCACTACTAAGATCATCTTTAAAGTAACTAAAAACAATTAAATGCTGATTTCTTATAAACTTCATTGATTAGATCATAAAAAAACATCACACAAACAAAGGTATAAATTGAGCATGAAATTTTTCAGGTGATTATCTAAAAATATTAAAGTAAGAAACTCAGCTCCCGGTTGAGGCTAATATTAGATAACTTCCGATATTCTTGTATTTATAGAATAATTATATTATAAGTGATCAATTCTTGTATATTAAATTGCACTTTTTTTTTTTTATCAATTGCTTTGTCCGTAATCCTTTTCAAAGGAAAAACAAAATAATATCCATGGTAATTATATAATTAACGTTGATTGAATACGAAAGCTCTCCCTTGATACCTTAATATATACATGATATAAAAAAAAATATTCTAAAAACACCGCTTACGTATTCGCAATAGTAGTAGGCTGTAGAATCACTATCATTTTGCCTGTAGCATTGTTCCCAGTAAAACCTTTGAATTTGCTCATCATTTTCATAATCATTATGATAACACACTCTCATTCGATAATTAGATACGATATTTTCGTAAATCTGTTCTTCTTGATGATTTTGATGATTATGATGTTGATGATAGTGTTTAGATATGTGTTTTTGGTTTTGGTTTTGATGCTGATGGAGTTGATGTTGTGGATGATGATGTTGTTGTAACTGATGGTAATTCCTCTGATATTGTCGTTGATGATATTGGCGTTGATGTTTTTTATTATTAATGACAGGGTAGCCCAAGTTGTAGTTATCGACATATGTACGGTACTGCTGGGCTGGGACAAGTACGCACAATGTATACTGTGGGTCCATGCCGGTACGTGACTTTTGAATTAGTACACTTAAAGTAGTTATTCGCAATGTGAATCCACGTAGTGCGGATCACCTCATCTTCGCGAAGGTTTCCTCCAGACTGTTCGGTTGTGGGCCCAAAATTCCAATCCCCACTTTTGGATTTCAATTTTTAAGGGATCCCCTTTTTTTCTCTTTCTTCCCTCACTTCTTACATACTCGCTACATCCTCCGATGGACAACAAACGAGAATGCCTTCTCTCGATCCAGACTCCTTCTCCATTTACTCCTTCTCACTGATCTCTGTTTCTTCTCTCGTCCTTATATTCCTGAAATCCCTTTCTGCCTTTTACTCTTTAGTAACGATATCGTTTCTTCTCTTTTACTCCAACATTTCGCATTCGTATTCACTCCAACTAACACAACCAATCTGGCCGCGCGTGTGCGCAAGCGTTTTCCTTGCTCGATGTAAAAAGACAAACCTCATCTCAAGTTTGCAGGCTCGTACCCTGCTATTTTAAAATACCCCGAGTAATTTCACCCAAATAAAAATTATTTTATCCGTCAATACCATTTTATTTATAAATAGTTAAAGGAGTTAACTATTGAAAATTTTTTTTTAAAATAGTTCATACAAAAATTAGTTCACTTAAGTACAAAAATGAATAAAGTTTATTCAAATAAACAGAAGAGGGGATCAGTTATGTATAGTATATATTTATTGCTGCGTTGGAGGACCCATCACGCTCAAAGAATGCGGATTGACGGGTAAAAAGAGTAGCATTATTGTACGGGTAAGATGAAGTAGACATAGGGCCCGACTAGGTCGCGGTTCGACCCTGTACCTGGTCAGCGATATTTGCGTCGTAGTAGAGTGTAGTAGTAGAATCGACCTTGAGGTTGCGGGCATCATGGCACCGACCACGATGGAATTTCTGAATATGTCCGCATGTTTTCGTTTTTTATTTTCTATTATCCCTTACATTTACGAGTTCTTAATCTAACCTTCTAATCGTATTTTCAATTTTATTCGACTTATATTAGTTCTCATCATTGAACAAAGTTTTTTTTTTATTTTTGTTTCTGAAAATTTTTTTTATTATTTTAAACCCATAACTAATTTACCTTTATATGAGCCTTTTTTTTTTTTTTTAAACAGTAATAATCTTTGAACTGAGTATAAAATTTATTATAATTACAGGCTTGCTTAGTTTGCAGGAAAACGATACTTTTGTATTCAAAGTATTTTTGTTTCTCTTTCTTTTATACTAAAAAATTAATTCTTGAAATTGAAATGTTTATGAATTAACAAATTGTTCTTGGCTTAAATAAATTTTGCTGAGTTCCAAAAAAATTTTTTTTTTTTTAATCAAGTAAATTTTTTTATCACTGCAAGAAAGATTATATAATATCATACTTTTAATCACTCTTTAATGATCATAAAAAATAATTAAAAATAAATTATATTTAAAGTATTCTGAATTTTCTCATCATTATCATCATATGTATAAAGGACTCAAAAAAGCAATAAAATTTCAATGATTCTCGATAAGTCAGGAATGTTAAGCTCCTACAAATACATATATGTTACAGATTTATGAATTCTCAAAAAAATTTTTTTAATCCCCATGATTAATGAAAAATCATCTTTTCTGTCTTTAATATTTTTCTCTATTTCACTTTCTGTAACATACACCTTTCAATCTAGCAAACGAGACTACCTTGGTAAAAATAATGAATAAAACAAAAAGAAACAGAAGAAAATTATGGAGAGAGTGGGAAGAGTTAAGAGCACTGGGTATTCTTGTATAAACGACAGCAATTTATGGATTCCGAGCTATTTATACACGAAGCGCTCTCTCACGCACGACGTACGGGGTCCACGAACAACCTGACTGTTCGTCCGACTCCTGAATTCCAGAGCAATCTCTCTGCCACTCCAACTCAAAGAATCATCACGACAAAGACCAGGAACCATTTGAGGCATTTTTTCCTTTTGAAATTCTATTTTTCAATAGCTATGCACTTTCATTTCAACTGTTGAAAAAGTAAATTCGTGATAAATTTTCAAGCTGATGAGAATTTACCACTTGGAATGTGATGTTTAGTTGTACACAATATTAAACTCTCTCAGAGTTGTAAGTTTTATTTAATTAACAGTCATATTTTGTACTTAATATATTTCAATCTTATATTATACAACATATAAAAAAATTCGATAATTTTTTTTTTCCTAATGATCTTGAAATTTTGTCAGACAATGGCAAAATAAAGACTACTAAAATTTCAGTTCTTAACTAGACAAAGAACCTAGACAAAAAAAGAATTTTGAAAAAAACGCTCAGCTACGGAATAGATTTTTTAATTATCTATTTCGTAGCAGAGAGTTTTTTCGAAATTCTCATTTGTTTAAAAGAAAAACATAAAACTGCAATGGCTTTGTAATCATGAGTGCAACAAGGATAGTACCGTTTCTCGCAGTGAGTACGACGCGAGAAAAAGAGGAGACCGGCTGCTAATATTAATAATTTTAATTTAAACATGGGAAAAATCGATGGTCTAATTAACAATTGGTCTAACTCCTTATTTTTTTCGAGGGTGATTTTTTAACATTTTGATGTAGCAATAATCCAACTATAAATTATTTGAATGATTTAAACCAAAATATTATACCTGTATTAGATATTAATGATATTAAATGGTTTTTTAAAGTGATAATAAATTTTGAACTAATTGTTTTTTTCGTAAAAATGGAAGATTCTCTAAAATGGAGTTAGACAATTTGCTAATTAGAACGTCGAAATATTTTTTGAACTTTGGAATTTTATATCTTATCCTACAAATAATGTATCGAGAAACATGATGCATATTGTTGTAGGAAATTGAACGAACTAAAGAAATATGCCTCATGTTTTTTTGATAATTCACTGTTTCCAAAATTAGTCAAGGTTAAAGTGAGATATATCCTAAAATTTCAGATTTTCTTTCATCTTCGGAAAAATTACTATTATTGTTAAGATAAAAATTTCTCATATATTTTGAAGAACATTTAATTCTGACTGTATTACAACCAAAGAAGAAAATAAATTTCAATTAATAAAGAATAGTTTGGTTGTATTTACAAATTTGCAGTTTTAACATTCAAAATTTACAACTTTAAAAGTTTTTACTATTTACATTGAAAACTAGTAAACGGTTTTATTTCAAGATCTTTTTGGAAATTTTATTCTTTCAATTTTCTTCTCATACATGAATAAATTGATATGGATTTTAAAAAGTGATATTAGTAATAACTTTAATATTTTTCTATAAGTAAAAGAAAACTCCAAAATATAAATCTATGGAAAAAACTTTTAATTTCAACTATAGTTTGTTAGACCATCGTTTGTTGTGAATGTAAATATTAAATATTGACATCTATTAATTGACATTACATCGTCCTGACACCCGAATCTTTTTGAAGGGTGAGTTTTTTTAAAAATAAAACAAAAAGAATAGATACGATTATTTCTTTTGAAACAGACTGACTTGGCTTAAAAGATTTAAGATATCACGCGAGGAAAAGATAAAGTATAAAGCCAAAGAGAAAAAAACGGAAAGAAAGAAAGAGAGCAAGAACGATTTGAGATTATAAGTGAGAAAGAGGAAGAGAAGCAGAATGTGAAAGATATCGTATAATAGGAAGGAGGTCCGTTCCAACCGGGAGAAAAAGTCTTGGAATGCAGCCGAGTGAGGAATTCCGGCCCCTCCCGCATATTTATCTGCGCACAGCTCTCGAGGGCCTTTCGGCCAAGTGAGATTCTTTTTATAATGCGCAGATACTGAGTAGAGGTGGGACAACGGTCCACGGATATACGCCGGACATCAGGCGATACTAGTGTGAAGCATTCCAAGAAGTAGGGATGTAAACGATGCTACCACTTGGAACAGTAAAGATACACTAGATTTAAAGAATGTTTGCTTATCATCCGAATAATTTTAATTAATGTAACTTGCTCAATCTTACACCCACTGTAATAAACTTTAATTTTTTTTCGAACGGTACTCAATATACATTTATTTTTTGTATTTCAATAGACAATGTAGTTTAAAAAATAAACGGGATTTTTAATTTTTCCTTCCTAATATAATGAAATGAGAAAAAGACTTGAAAAACGAAAGAAGAATTAAGTTGATGTTTCTGGTAGGAAATTTTACTCCAATTCTGCAATTAAAAAAAAAGAAGATGTCAGTGTTTTTTTTGTGGAAAATCAAAAAATAGTTTTGCTCCTGTTGAGAAAATAATAAATTTTGTAAAGTCACATGTCGTTATCCTTATGAACAGCGACATCTGCTGTTTTTGAAAAGATTAGAAAGGTTAATAAAATACCTATAAAAGACTGACATCTAGCGTTATTTTCGCGAATGAAATATTTCGTGGAATTTTTTCTTGCCTTCAAAGGATTCAAATGATGGTAAAAACAAACAGGTGATAAAAAAGAAAAAGGATTTCAGTAGCACTTTTTTGATTTATTGTGATTTTATTATTTTATTTTAACGCAATTAATTTTTTTGCATTCTAAATTAATTTATTTTTATGTTTTTCTATCCTAATTTTTTTTTTTTAGGAACCCATTGAGATTTTTCTATACTGATTTATTACCGTGTCAGCAGTAGTATTTATTTCAAATAAAACCCTTACAATGGACGGAATCCTATCGATGTTTTTCTAAATTTTTAGCCGTACGTACCTTTTTAACGAATGTAAAAAAAAAAAAACTATAATATTGGTCTCGATTCTCGATAAATTTGAGTATGGAAACAATAACTTTACTGAAGATTACCTTCATCAATTGAAATTGACTTTTTTTCTAGAATATATACAGAGATTTTATAATTATTTTGAACTACAGATTCTTTTGGTGGAAAATTATTAGTGTTTCAGATTGCATGAAATTTTTTTACGTACAAGAAGTTCAAATTTAAATCAAATCATGTAAATAACATGTTGTCAAAAATATTGCTTTTATTTTTCGATAAAATATATATTTTTAACTTCCCGCTAAGAAAATCGAAGATTTTCCAAAATCGGGAAGTTATTGTTTTCACCCCGTTTTGCAAAAATCGAGTTTTCATCAGATCTCGACGTTTGAAGGTCATAGGAAGCTTCCCTGACTACTCCCGCGAGGTTGTCACGGTGTCTGTATGTATGTATGTATGTGTGTGTGTGTGTGTGTGTGTGTGTGTGTGTGTGTGTGTGTGTGTGTGTGTGTGTGTGTGTGTGTGTGTGTGTGTGTGTGTGTGTGTGTGTGTGTGTGTGTGTGTGTGTGAAAGTATGTGAACCGCTTATAACTTTTGAACGACTCATCCGATTTTATCGCGGTTAGTGTCATTTGGAAGGGCTTGGCCAAACTTAGATTTTGAGTATAATTTGGACCAATTCAGATCAGTCGATTTTGAGAAATCTTAAAAAAAACTAAGAAAAAAATTTTTTTCAAACATGGTTTTTTTTGGATAACTTTTAAACGGCTCTACCGATCGATTCCAAAAACTAATCAGCTCTAGACAATGAAAAACCACGTCGATCGCCACCAAGCTGGTCAAAATCGGTTAACTCGTTCGAGAGATATCGTGAACGAAAGATAACCGAAAAAAGTGTTTTTCCGGGATTACTCCGAAATTTTTGGTTCGATCAATTAAAACCTAAAAATTCTTATGAGGCTGATAAAACTGCGTCGAATGCTGCCAACCGAGTGGAAATCGGTTGATCCATTCAAAAGTTATTGCGGTTTGAAAATTCCAAAAGTAGTGTTCTGTGAAACTTCTCGAAGATCTCAAATGCATATCAATACTATTTCTTTGAGCTCAGCGAGCTCAAAATATCACATAAATTATATTTTGAGCTCAAAAATCTCAAAAACATCATAAGTACATTTTAAGCGCCCGGGTATGGAATTAGCGGGAAGTTGCAGGGATGGCCTTTAGGGTGAACCGTTTTACTAATTTTTTTTTTTAAGAATTTTAATTTAAAACGATAGTAAAAATCTAGGTATTTCAAAGATTATAAGAATTTCTTGGAAGATAAAAATTTTTTCACTAAATTCTTGGGGTGCCTTATTTTGCTCACTCCCTACTCTATTGTGCCTCGCTAGAATATTCGTAGGTATATTATTTGTATTCAAAATAAATTAATAAAAATTTTTTGTTCTTAAAAATGTCAATTTTGAACCACTTTTAAAGACCTTTTTGAAAATGTTCTACACGCAAACTTCAGATGACTCGAAAATTAGACAATTTTGATTTTCAAAAGATAAAAAAAATACTATTATCAAGTACTTCTATCATGAGTATAAACATTTTCAGTTATTTCAGTTTTTATAAACTGTTTTAATTTATCCTCACGTATCGCATTGTACTTAAGAAACTAACTAGATTCGAGAGAAAAATTCTCAAACCAAAAAAATCATTTTGAAGAACTTCATTGTTTTGATTTAATAAGTGTAAAAATTTTTGAACTGAGAAATTTTTCTTGGCTTAAGTAAATATTAGTTGATTTAAAAATTTTTTGTTTGTGAATTTTTTTTTTCAGTATGGGTATATGAGATACCGAGAATTGAGTCCATATTTTGAAGATTTTTTTGTTATTATCTAGAGCATTTTCTTTTTTAACAAATCGATTAATTTGATCATAAAATAAAAATTATTAAAATGGACGGGTTTATCATGTCCATGTCCGCATAAATCGGAATGCCATGATAGTGCGCCACATGTAGGTATCTTTTGGACAAATCATATGTCAATAATCGGTAAGAAATATTAGGCATCGATGATCCGCTGTTCGTTTGTGAAATGCAAATATAAGGTGAAAAATGTGGCACGTTGCATGGTCATGTGCAAGAATACATGAATAATCCCGTTATACCAACTAAGATTCAATAATATTTTATGAATTCCATCTGAGGGAAATACTTTTGCGTTAAAAAAAGAATTTTGTTTAATTGTTAATACTAAATATTGTTATTATCAATGGAAATTCTTCAAACAGCATTAAGAAATATGAGCAAGCAAGACACAGAAATCTGATTAATTTAAAGAGAGTATGTAGATTTAAATTCAGAACGTGTTATTTTTATGTTATAAAAATTGCGTTAAAAAACTTTTTTTTTTCAATGATCGAAAAATTAACGTTGTCAAAAATTTTATCTTTCTCTTATAATTTCCAAGTTAAAAATTTAATTTACTCTAATAAATTAATAGGGCCAGGAAGTTGGCGTTTTTTCTTTATTCAAATTTGAGGTTAAACATATGAATGCTCATTTAAACAACTGCGAAAGTCCTGGCCCTAGGACTTTATTTTTATGAATGTATCAATTGATATTTCTTAAAACGTAGACAAATAGATTATTTAAAAAAAAAACTTCTTTATATGTAAATTTATCGATGTGTTACGGTCAGAAATTTGTGAAATCACGATACTAAATAATTGTCAAGACTTTTTCGGAGGAATTTAAAAGATTGGTTAGATTGTTAAATAATCCTAAAACGTAAAACTCATGATTTAATTAAAGTTATTTTAGGATTTAAATGATCAAAATTCATTGAATTATGGAAAAAATAGACCCTGATTCTTTATTAGTTTAGATGAAAGCGCACACACACAGCTCAAAAATTATATTTCTAGTCAACTACTACTTGATTTTGACAAAATTCTAATATAAGAAAAAATTAATGTTGTCCTAATCACTTACAATTTGCACAATAGATGGATGCATATTTATACTATGCTAACCAAAACGACGCTTATATTATAAGAGACATTGAAGACAACCCTGATAGCATATGTGATTTATTGAAACCGGTTAATCCATGTGTTCATAACTGCAGAATTCTATAAGGTAAAAGCCCCAGTAGATGATCACGTACCAGTATATGATCACTCCATGTATTTGTATATCTATATTCACAAATATAGGTATACAAATACATGGAATGATCATATACTGGTACATGATCATCTATTGAAGCTTTTACCTTATCATTAAAGAGTATATTCAGATAGTAAATATTAAAGATTAGAAACACTCGAATTTTCGAAGGCAAATCGAATTAATTAACAGATGAATTGGCATTTGAAAATATTCAATTTAAATTTATTGGCCAGTAGAAACAGAGAATAGAATTTAAAAATGAAAATTTCAATTAGTAAATCAGAAAATCTAACAAAATGCGTCTTAGAATCGAAAGACCTGTTAAAATGTTTTGTTTCACCCATAATAAGTACAACAAACCTCGTAATATCAATTAAAAAAAATTATTTAAGCTAACATAAGATCAATTCGAACAAATAGTTTTAATTTATACAACAATAGTAAGAAGAAATAATCATTTGTAGATAAATGATTTTTAACCGAATCACATAAAAGAAGGAATACAAATAACCTATTTGTAGGAATTTAGAACGAAAAAGGGCTTCCGATGCAAGCGTTTAGGTCGTAGCCAACCAATCACGTGCATTGACCCTCAGGCTAACAAGGTCACGGTGTCATTGTACTACAGCCATTCACTTGACATTTTTTCCTCCAGGATCTTCTATATACTGTATTATACTGTTAATAAGTATATACATCCTAATCATTCTTTAACATTGAAACATCTTCTTCACATACTGTTTATTTTTCTCTGTATGTTTTTATGTCTATTTTAAATGAATTCACGGACAACAAATGTATTTAGTTATTGTAAATATATATATATATAAAATTCTCGTGTCACAATGTTCGTTCCCATACTCCTCCGAAACGGATTGACCGATTCTCATGAAATTTTTTATGCATATTCAGTAAGCCTGAGAATCGGCTATCTATTTTTCTAACCTCTAAGTGATAAGGAATGTTCACCCCAAAAATTTTTTTTTTATTTTTTTGATAAAAATTTTATTTTTTTATTTTTTTATTATGTGGCATCAAAAAATACATACAACTCTAAATTTTCACTTTTTTATCACCAACCCTTGCTTTTTAATAGTCATTTTCATAATTTTATCATTTTCTATCCCGCTCGATAACATCAATTATTATCACTTGGTAAGTTATCCCCTCCATGTGTCTACCGGTGTCACTTCTCACCTGTAAACAGCACGGAGTAGGGATGTTACCTCTACAGTTTTCGGCTATTATTAGTGTTTATGCTTCAAGCGTTCCACGTTCACGTAACAGGATATTGGTAGGAAAGGATTGAGAAAGGAATGTGGAGAGGATCATCTTAATGTGAGTTTATAGAATATGCGAGAAAAAATTATTAGATAGCTCGAACTGGGATTCGAACCCAGAACCTTCCGAAGGCATGTCGGCTACTCTACCATTTGAGCTATCCGGTCTATACTAAATTTCGTTTCGCTTATTCTATATACATTAAGCCACACCGTCCATCTTACGGTAAGCATTTTTTATAAGAATAGCTGTTACCCGCCCGCTCCGCTGGGCACTTAAAATTATATTTAAAATTGAATAGAATTGTATTTTTAGATCTACACAGAAAAAAATTTTGCGTCATTGCGTCAAAAAATTTTGTGTTAAATATTTAACACTTTTATGGGTAAATTTAACATTTATTGTATTAAATTAACACAGAAAAGTGTTAAATTGGCACAAAAAAGTGTTAAATATTAAACATAAAATTTTTTTGATGCATTGACGCAAAATTTTTTACTGTGTAGACTTGAAATTTAATTGGAGTATTGTTTTGACTTGCACAGATTCCAAATTCCATCGGATTGGCCTATACCTTTTATCCATGTGATTATTCTGGCTAATATTCATTGTAACTTTCAATGTGCAATCACTATAACATTCCCGTGGCTATCTTCCAAAAATCAATAATGATTGACATAAAGAAAAAAATATTTAAATCGGTTGACCTTGAAGGCCATCCCTGTAATTTCCTGTTTCTCAAGATTCTATCAAATTTTATATATGTAGGAACTGTATTTGAAGAATATGAATTTTTTGACAATTATCACTCCCGCGCTCCTATGTTGAGAAAGAATTTCGTACGATCCTATTCGAGATGATTTCTATATTATAAATAAAAAGTTCCAACAAAACTTCGAGTCCATAGAAACTATTGTTTGAAAATGGGAGATTTTCATTGTTAACCCCCCCGCAATCCCTTTCAGGGTAAGAATTCGAGAAAATCCATTCTCAGCTGAACTTGGCATTATCCACAAAGATTCCTACTAAATTTTGAAAGGGCTTGGCCAAACTAAGATTTAGAGTATAATTTGGACCGATTCGGATCAGTAGATTTTGAGAAATCTTACAACTAAGAAAAAAAATTTTTTTTAAATGTTTTTTTTGGATAACTTTTAAACGGCTCCACCGATCGATTCCAAAAACTAATCAGCTCTAGACAATAAAAAACCACGTCGATCGCCACTTAGCTGATCGAAATCAGCTGATTCGTTCGAGAGATATCGTGAACGAAAGATAACCGAAAAAAGTGTTTTTCCGGGATTACTCCGAAATTTTTGGTTCGATCAATTAAAACCTAAAAATTCTTATGAGGCTGATAAAACTGCGTCGAATGCTGCCAACCGAGTGGAAATCGGTTGATCCATTCAAAAGTTATTGCGGTTTGAAAATTCCAAAAACAGTGTTCTATGAAACTTCTATCAGACTTTTGAGCTCGAAGAGCTCAAATGCATAGAAATACTATATCTTCGAGCTCAGCGAGCTCAAAATATCATATAAATTATATTTTGAGCTCAAAAATCTCAAAAACATCATAAGTACAATTTTAAGCGCCCAGGTATGGAATTAGCGGGAAGTTGCAGGGATGGCCTTTAGTGTGAACCGTTTTACTAATTTTCAACTTCCCGCTAAGAAAATCGAAGATTTTCAAAAATCGGGAAGTTATTGTTTTCATCCCGTTTTGCAAAAATCGAGTTTTCATCAGATCTCGACGTTTGAAGGTCATAGGAAGCTTCCCTGACTACTCCCGCGAGGTTGTCACGGTGTGTGTATGTATGTATGTGTGTGTGTGTGTGTGTGTGTGTGTGTGTGTGTGTGTGTGTGTGTGTGTGTGTGTGTGTGTGTGTGAAAGTATGTGAACCGCTTATAACTTTTGAACGGCTTGACCGATTTCATCGCGGTTGGTGTCATTCGAAAGGGCTTGACCAAACTTAGATTTTGAGTATAATTTGGACCGATTCAGATCAATAGATTTTGAGAAATCTTCAAAAAACTAAAAAAAAAATTTTTTTCAAATGTGGTTTTTTTGGAATAACTTTTAAACGGCTTAAAGGTTCAATTCCAAAAACTAATCAGCTCTTAACCTCAAAAAACCACGTCGATCGCCACCAGTCCGGTCAAAATCGGTTGATTCGTTCGAGAGATATCGTGAACGAAAGAAAACCGAAAAAAAGTGTTTTTTCGGAATAACTCCGAAATTCCTAGCGCGATCAATTCAAAATTTA
Source organism: Cotesia glomerata (assembly GCF_020080835.1). Classification (NCBI taxonomy): domain Eukaryota; kingdom Metazoa; phylum Arthropoda; class Insecta; order Hymenoptera; family Braconidae; genus Cotesia; species Cotesia glomerata. The sequence continues at coordinate 19,821,374 of NC_058160.1, forward strand.
AGATTCTTTGTGAGGCTTGAAAAACTGCGTCGAATGCTGCCAACCGCGTGAAAATCGGTTTATTCATTCAAAAGTTATTGCGGTTTAAAAATTCAAAAAATAGTGTCTTATCAAATCTCTATCAGACTTTTGAGCTCGAAGAGCTCAAAAGCATAGGAAAGCAATCTCTTTGAGCTCGGAGAGCTCAAAATAACCCATAAATTGATTTTTTAAGCTCGAAGAGCTCAAAAACGTTATTGGTGCAATTTTAAGCGCCTAAGTATGGAATTAGCGGGAAGTTGCAGGGATGGCCTTCAGGGTCAACCGTTTTTCTAATTTTTTTATTGTTAACCCACCCCCGCAATCTTTCTGAGGGGTGGTTCGTCGTAAAATCTGCTTAGATTATTTCTACATCACATATAGAAGATTTCTACCAAATTTGGAGTCTGTAGAAGTTACAGTTTGGAAATTAAAATTTTACACGGTAAAAAGTAAACTGTAATATTCACTCGGATTCCGGTTAATTTTTATAGTTTCAAACAGTAAAGCAGACATCGGGTTGGCAAAAATATAAATATTACAGAACTTAATGTAGAAAGTATAAAAGCCACAATTTATAATTTAATATCTAAAATAAGTGATTGGTAGCTGTCACTATAGTAAATAACGACTCTTTCACCTTAAAAAATTACAGTTTCAAACAGTAAAAATTGTCATTTCAATATAGAGTCCATATTATGAGGAGAAGGGGAACTTAGATAAAAGAGAAGGGGGTCTCACTCTAGGAGAATTTAACATTTGAAACAGTAAAAATTATACTTTTAAAATATACACGGAAAGAACAATAACCCACTGTACATCCTCGTATAGTATACTCCGTGGTATTTGTAGTGAAAAAAAAATTTCAGACTATAGTCAATATCCTTCAAAGTATACTAAATTATTTTTGGACTGTACTCAGTGGTGTCCGATTTAATCGATTAATTTTTCTGTTTATATCGCGTAAAACTTCACGAGATATAATCTGAAAAATTATTTCGTGTAAATTAAAGTATACTCTATTGAAATTTGGATTATGCCCACGGTGACTCCGCCAATTTTTTTTCTAGCGCCTGCGCACTTAGCATTATCATATCTATTATGTATTTTAAATATTAGGTTAGTCAAATATTGTTTTAAATAATTATTACATATATTAAAAACATTTAAGGAGCATTAAAGCACAATTCTTCCGATAAATTAGGGTTAAAAAATTGTTTTTTCATTTCTTAGACTTTTCGAACTTAAAAATGTTAGGCTAAGAAAAAAATATTTTTACATATCAAAATATATAAATAGTCACACACTCATATAATTCACTAATTATATTTTAATTAATAACCAATATGCTGATTGACTATAACTCACAAATTATAAACAGCACTTTACGCGCAGGCCCTAGAAAAAACAATGGCGGAGTCACCGTGGGCATAATCCAAATTTCAACCAAGTATAATTTAATTTACACGAAATAATTTTTCAGATTATATCCCGTGAAGTTTTACGCGATATAACCAGAAAAATTAATCGATTAAATCGGAGACCACTGAGTACAGTCCAAAAATAATTTAGTATACTTTGAAGGATATTGACTATAGTTTGAAATTTTTTTTCACTACAAATACCACGGAGTATACTATACGAGGATGTACAGTAGGTTATTGTTCTTTCCGTGTACATTTTACCAGTCCAAGCAAGTCAATAATTACAGTTAGATTTTTAGCGTTGCGTTTAAAATTTACCATTTTACTTTGTAAATATTGACGTTGCTTGTATTAGAAATTTACTAACTTTATTTTATACTTTTTACATATCATAAGATCATTTTTGATTATTTCTAAATCACATATAGAAGACGGCTACCAAATTTGGAGCATGTAGGACCTATAGCTTGGAAATTTAAAACTTTCATTGTTAACACCCACCCCCACAATCCACATTGGGATTAGGTTGTCATAAAATCCGCTCTTAGATGATTTCTACCTCACATATTGCAGATTCTTACTAAATTTGGAACTTATAGGAGCTATAGCTTGGAAATTTAAAATTTTCATCGATAACACTCACCTCCGCAATCCATATTGGGAGTAGGTCGTCATAAAATCCGCTCTTAGATCATTTTCACATCACATACAGAAGATTCTTACCAAATTTGGAGCTTATAGAAGCTATAGCTTGGAAATTTAAAATTTTCATCAATAACACTCACCTCCGCAATCCATATTGGGAGTAGGTTGTCATAAAATCCGCTCTTGGATCATTTTCACATCACATACAGAAGATTCTTACCAAATTTGGAGCTTATAAGAGCTACAGCTCAGAAATTTTAAATTTTTATTGTTAACACCCACCCCCGCAACCCCCTGTGGGTGTGAAATATCGTAAAATTCGTTCATAAATTATTTTGACATCACTTACAGAAGATTCGTACCAAATTTGAAGTCGGTAGGAGGTGTGGCTTCAAAATGAAAAATTTTCATTGTTAATAGCCACCCCTGCAACCCCCTGTGGGGGTGAGATATCGTAAAATTCCTTCATACACGGAAAAAACGAGATTTAACTGGTTTCCATGTTGGACGGAACCTAGTTCTATCTATAGTGAAAAAAATTTACAAATGCTTACTACTTCTATGTAAACTGTAGTAGGTACAATTTCCGTTTATTTCAGTTCAATTCCAATCTCTAGGGCAAGCTTGTTCGCCTTTGCTCAATCATCATGCTTGTTCACTATTTAAACACAGACTAACTAAATGTGTTGTAAAATGAACTATATATGTATATATGTAGATTAGGCCGCTTCGTTTGAACACCGAAAAAATAATTACTCTAAAATATGAGCCCTCAATTTTAATGCTTAGTATTTGTTTTATCATATTTTTATTTTTTCCATTTAAAAAGTATGTATCTCAAGTTATACGGTTGTAAAAATCTTTTTTCCAACATTCCAGAAGGTTTCAGGGAAATAAAATTTTCATTTTGATTTACGAATTTTTGAAGTATTTCATTTTGCCTTTCTTTCTCTTCCTTATACTTTTCAAAATGTCTCTTATCGAATAGCATACTAATAATATGTGTGAATTTAATATGATAATATAATAAATCGTTTAACAGGCGTCTAGATGAAGTTATAATACATTTAGCTCGATAAGTTACGATTTTTTTTATTATTTGAGATTATTCAATAGCTTATATCTTTGAAACTGATCATTTAAGCGATATGAATATGAAACCAATTTCGTTGAAAATTGAATATATACTAATTGTTTATTTTCATTTTTTTTATGAGATGAACTGTTCTCTTAATATTTTCAAAAGAAAAAATTCGAAAAAACAATGTGACTTGAAATACATGCTTTTTATATCGAACAAATTAAATTTAAAAGAAGAAGTACTTGGCATAAAAATTAAGAACTCAAATTTGGAAAGTACTATTTTTTCGATGGTTAGAACAATATTTCTCAGTATGGGTAGAAAAAATAGTCGTTTCAAATGAAGTACCCTAATGAACATATTCTCGTTATACATATGGGGTATTCCATGCCAAATCGACCACTTTTGAACTCGACCCCTTTAAATTTTGCTGAAACATTTCCATTCTTTTCTACCCTTTGAAAAACACTTTTCAGAATTTTTTCAAATTTTTTTGGCCAACCCAAAAAAAGTTATGAATTTTTCAAAAAAACGGCTTTTTTATTTTCAAATAGCCATAACTTTTTTAGGCATCTACTTTTGGGGACCTTTTTTTTTAAAAAAATTTTTGTTTTTAAATGAACTTTTTGAAAAAATATATCAGAAAATTAAATATCATCAATTCTTCAAAATAATCGGCTTTTTGACCAAAACCGTTTTTTTTTGGAAGGTCGACGGTTTTTTTTTTTTTTTTTTTTTCTCAAAAAAAACTTCAATTAATATGACAACTTTTCCCGTCCATCTCGGAGTGGCTCGGATTTTTTTTTAATTTTTTTTATTCAATTGAAAAAAAATTGTCAAATTTTGAAAAATGGAAAAAAATTTTTTTTTTCTAAGTTATTTCTATAATAAAATAAATGTAATTTAAATGTTTTGTGGTATAATATCCTTAATTTATAAGCTTATAAAACGATAGTAAATACTAAGATTCAAATTTGAACATATCAGTAATATCGATAATCTAGGGTATGACAATTATGGACTTATCTATAGTCAGTATACTAAAAACTATACGCTAGTATGTTTCGATTCATAAGTAAGGCTGTCACGCTCATATCCAAACATAACCTGTTAACTTTTTGTGTGATGTAGTGAGAGATTTGTCATTCCATTTTTAAATAAGAGAATTATTGTTATAGTTGATTTGACCTTGTTTGAAAAAGATAATTATCTTACTTCTACTCATCTACAGTGATTGGAATAATTTCATCGAGACATAATGGCATCAAAAATATTTTTCGATCGTTGTTGTAATCCATTTGATTTAGAATCACATTTTAAAAAAGTTTACGTCCAGCGACTGACATCATGAAAGTCACGTTGGGATTAAGTGATAATTATTTATTATGCAGTTCGTGTCGAAACAAAGCTTTAAAATTGGTAAAGGAACAAACAAATACTAGTAATGATACTACCGTTGATGCAAGTGATCATGAAGATGATTCTAGTGATAACAATGAGAACAGTGATGAATTGCTGACAGTGATAGTAACACAACTGCCACAGATCTCCCGTTGTCCTCATCATTCCGTAAGGTTTTTTAAATTATTTATACATTACTTGAATGCATTTTTAGCAGCTATACGATTCATTGTTTTTTAAGGTTCCTTGTCGTTTAATAGTGAACCCAAAGATTCATAATCAAGCTCGGCATCCCAAGTTGGTGCTGCAACTCAATTGCCAGTATAAACGATGCATTGCGACTATTAAATCAATCGCCAATTCCTTCAAAAAAATTGAATGATTATCAATTTTTGAGTAATAAAATAAATCAGACGTCTGACAGCTTGAAAAAAATTTTGCTCTCAACTGCTGACGAAGGATCAATTGATGAGGATGGTGAAAATTTTCGTTCATTAATTGAAAAGCTGCACGATAAATTCAATGATAAAGAAACAGAAAAGTCTTTAAAGATACAAATCTTAACCTTGTTACCTGAAAAATGGGGTGAAAGACGTATTTGTAAAACTATGAATACATCAAGACATTTATCAAGAGTAGCAAAAAAGTTGGTTGAAGAAAAAGGTATACTTTCAACACCTGAAACAAAATTAGGTAGGTATAGCGTAAAATCAATGGCTCTAATACATCTGAAGATTGATTCACTTAACATTTTTTTATAGGGACGACAATTACTGATCAAATATTATTGAAAATTGCGAATTTTTACAACGATGATGAGTATAGTGCTTTGATGCCCGGCATGAAAGACTTTGTTTCAGTTCGAAATGATGATGGTAATCGGGTACACGTCCAAAAACGGCTTGTTCTGTCTAATTTAAAGAACTTTACCAATGTTTCCGTGAAATAAACCCTGCAGAGAAAGTTGGATTTTCGAAATTTGCTTCGTTACGGCCGAAACATTGTGTGTTAGCAGGAGCAAGTGGAACGCATACTATCTGTGTATGTACTATCCATCAAAACTTTAAGTTGATGATGCTTGGTAATTATCCAATTTATTAATAATCATACGTGCCTAGATTTTCAGTTTACTCAATCACTTTTATTTCAGGTGCAAATGTTCATTCTTTAACGAGGAATACAGAAAAGTCGTTGAAACACTATAATGATTGCTTGGACATGATAATATGTGAGACTCCAACAGAAAATGTTATTTGGGTGGATGTAACAAGTGTCCAGGGGTAGATGAGTTGAGTAACATTTTACTGACATGTTTTGAGAATCAGGAAATCGAGAATGTCACGTACAAGCGTTGGGTATCAAAACCAAGGTGCAGTTTAGAAACTTTTATACAGCCTGCCAGAAGAATTTATTGAAAACCTTTGTAGTGAATTGAAAGTTCTTCTAGCTCACTCATTCATTGCAAAAGAACAAGCTAAGTTTTTAAAAACATTAAAGGAAACACTAAAACCAAATGAATATGTCATTATTTGTGATTTTGCAGAGAATTATGCGTTCGTAGTACAAAATGCAGCATCTGGTTTTCACTGGAATAATGATCAGGCGACAGTTTTTCCGGTAGTTATTTATTATAAAGTAAATGACAAACTTGAACACAGAAGTTTAGTGATTATTTCAGACTGTAATAATCACGATGCTGTTGCTGTTCATGTTTTCATCAAAATAATAACTGATTATGTGAAAAGTCTTCCTGAACGCTGTAACAAGATTTATTACTTTTCTGATGGGGCTCCTCAACAGTTTAAAAACTTTAAAAATTTTGTTAATTTGTACTACCATGAAGATGATTTTTGATATTTCTGCTGAATGGCATTTTGTTGCAACTGCCCATGGCAAAGGTCCGTGTGATGGAATTGGTGGTATCCTCAAACGACTTGCAGCAAGAGCAAGTCTCCAGCTTGCGGTAGATAAACAAATAACAACACCTATAGGACTTTACGAATGGACTTCTGATCCGGATAACTTGCCAAATATCATAGTCAAGTTTTCTCCAGAAGAAGACTATAATACAGCATTGAACGACTTGAATGACAGATTTACAAAACAGAAACCAATTGTAGGAACTCAACAACTACATTGTGTAATCCCCGACAAAAATGGTTGTTTGTATGTAAAAAAATTCTCAAACTCTAATGAACATAGAATTTGTAAAATATTGAAACGCCAGAGAGAACATTAATGATTAAATTATTATATTGTTTTTGTAAAATCATTAAAAATTAACAATATTAATTAATAAGCTTAGTATTTACTATCGTTTTATAAGCTTATAAATTAAGGATATTATACCACAAAACATTTAAATTACATTTATTTTATTATAGAAATAATTTAGAAAAAAAAAATTTTTTTCCATTTTTCAAAATTTGACAATTTTTTTTCAATTGAATAAAAAATTTAAAAAATCCGAGCCACTCCGAGATGGACGGGAAAAGTTGTCATATTAATTGAAGTTTTTGAGAAAAAAAAAAAAAAAACTGTCGAACTTCCAAAAAATAACGGTTTTGGTCAAAAAAAGCCGATTATTTTGAAGAATTGATGATATTTAATTTTCTGATATATTTTTTCAAAAAGTTCATTTAAAAACAAAAATTTTTAAAAAAAAAAAGGTACCCAAAAGTCGATGCCTAAAAAAGTTATGGCTATTTGAAAATAAAAAAGCCGTTTTTTTGAAAAATTCATAACTTTTTGGGTTGGCTAAAAATTTGAAAAAATTCTCAAAAGTGTTTTTCAAAGGGTAGAAAAGAATGGAAATGTTTCAGCAAAATTTAAAGGGGTCGAGTTCAAAAGTGGTCGATTTGGCATGGAATACCCCATATATAGAAAAAAAATTTCTTACCTGGAGGATAAGTTTTCTAAAAATTTTTTCTAGAAAATGTTTATTTTGACTAAAATTATTTCTTTCTCCTTTGAAAATTTTCTTGGTTCAAGTAAACCTTCTCTTAGTATATAGATAGTTGTGAATAGTATGGACTAAATTGTTAAGAATTCCAATAATTCTCTTTTTTTCAAGATCTTATTAAGTAAAAAAAACAGCATTTAATGCCGCAAACCACATTGAAATTATTTGATTCGTCGTAGAGCTATCGCAGTTGAAAGTATCAAAAATTGTGCTCTATCAGGAAAACTACTAGATTTATGAGCTCGGAATATGTAATAGAGCTATTGCTCTATTTTTGAGCTCGAAGGGCTTAAAGCTTTGTAGTTAGAAATTTTATAAGCATTTTGAGCTTGTATTTAGCGGAAAGTTTCAGGGATGGTCTGTAGAGTCAACCATTTTTCAGATTTTCTAAGCTGATATTTGATGAGCGCGTGATAAAAAAAAAATGTTAGATTGGATATTACTCAACATGTGCGGTTTTTTTACAAAGATTTAGAACGTCATCATAACATAAAATTGGCAAGGTATATTACAGTGTTAAGTAATTACATTTTTTTTTTAGAATTATGGTCATATCTAAACGTTAGATAATATTTGAAAGTAGCTAATTTTTAATCACTTTTTTCTGAGTTCCTAATATTGTCAGAACAGTTTACGTTTAGATTTATTTACGGATAAGGAGTAATCTGGAATAAAAAATGAAATACTAACCTCAAGTACATCTTGCGCAGTTTGCAAATATTCTCGAAGCATAGCTTCTTGGATAGCTCTCCATTCTTGTCTTGGATCTTCAAGCTGGGTTGTTTCTGCAAAGTATAGAAAATAAAATAACTAAATTGTTTCAAACAAAAGAAAGTATAAAAATAAACATCTTGGCTAATCTGTGATACTTTTAATATAAGTTAGCATGGAATTGGACTTTGATAACCGTAGAAAAATCGTATACGTAAACTACAAAATAGGCAAGTAAAGATAATAATTTAAATAGTTGTAATAATAAGACAAGAATACTTACGATTGACATGATTAATATAATAGGCACCGACATGTTTGTCGCAAGCTTCTTCCCATCCAAGGGGTAATTCATTTCCTATGCAGTCCGCAAAAGTTTGAGGCTTCGTAAATCTGCAATAGAAACCGAATTGGTTTTGAATTAAACACTTATTTAATCCAATAATATATTCAATATAATTTTTTGAATTCATTGTACTTTAAATTAAGAAACTAAATTATATCTAAGTGTAAGCATTATATATATATCGTTATAAAAAATGCACAAAATCCAATTTTTTCCTAAATAATTCAAAAATAACATTTCGAGTTCAAAATTTCAGTTCGAATCAATAAAAAATTTTATTCGTCAGATGAACAGTTCTTGCGGTTTATCGTAATTCAAAAATTAAAATTTAAATCAATGTGTAGAAACTTTTTAATAATAGTCATAGATTTTTGTCACATTAATTAACATAACATAAAGGTTAATAAATTATTGATAGGTATTAAGACTTAAGAAAAAGATTACCTATAGTTAACTTTATATTACGGCTTGGCAATATGGCAAAATTTCAACTCCAAAATACGAAAAATTCGATAGGGAAAAAGTATTATAGATATAGAACAGATAAATCTTAGTTTCAAATAACTAATGGCTAGTACTCTTAGTTTTACAGAAAAAAAAAATCTATGAAATGAAGAGTTTAGTTAAAAATTAATATTTCTTTCATTTTTATAATGTCTACATATAAACTAAAATGCAAGAACTTGATACTGCTTAAAGTAAGAGCCTCAGTAGCTGCTCGCTCATGTACTAGTACCTGCTCACTCCATCTATTTGTATATCTATATTTACGAATATAGGTATACAAATACATGGAGTGAGCAGGTACTGGTACATGAGCAGGTGCTGGGGCTTTTACCTTATATAAGAAAAGCTCTGGAGTAAAATTAAAAACAAAATCAGTCAATTGCAATAAAAATAATCCTTATACTTTTAGAATTAATTGATTGTCTGCAGTAAAAACTTTGAGCCAATAAAAAATTTTAATGCAATTTTTTTTTTTTTTAATCATAGACAGAATAAAAGGTTTACGTAAACCAAGAAAATTTTTCGGAAAACTTAAGTTTTCTAAGTGATTTCGAAAATTATATTAAAGAAAAACTTCTATGGTTTAAGAAAATTATCTTAGTTAAAGAATATTTTTGAGGAAAAAATATTTCAACTCATATAAACACTCTCTTTGTAAAATGTCAAAATTCTAGAAAACTGTTTTTTCAATGCTTTCTTATTTCATAGAAAATTGTATTTAAAAACAGAATTTTTTCATAGTGAAATAGATTTATTGAATTATTTTGAAATTGAAAAATCTCTTATTTTTGTCGTTATTATCTTCCTACTTATACTCTAGGTTTATAGTAGAGGCAAGAAGTAAAAATTTTGATGAGAAAAATGTTACTATATACAGAAGTCTGTATTCATGTATTTTTACTAATCACAGTAAGCTCTACTGTTCCTCAAGGAATGTAAATAACTGCACTAATGATTGGTTTAGCTAATAAAAAGGACAAATAGAATCACCAGTTTTCTTGCGTGATATACTTATGAAAGCATTTATATACGAATATTGTCAAAATCCTTTTCTAGAAAATAGTTATTAATGTTTTTTTTTTTTTTTTATGAAATCGGTTCAAAGGAGTAATGAAGCGTATTTATCTACTCTCAGGATTGCTAAATAAGATTTAAAAAAAAAAGATGAACGGAATTGCAGTATTTTTCGTACAAGAAAAGTAATTTAACTTTAAAATCTACCGCAATCAGTTGTTTTCGGTGTACTTTTTTGGATAGGATATTTAGATATTATTCATGAGTCTAGCATGAATAATAAAAAATTCTTGCCACATAAATAGTTGAAAAAAATACTATCCGCGGGAAAATTTAAACGAGCTTAAAAATTTAATTCTGAATAAATTAATTTTTTGTTATTTATTTGAAATTGACTTATTATTAAAATTATTTTTTCAATTTATTCTTGTAGTATACAGTAGATAATTATTTTTTTTTCTATCGATGTTTGATATAAAATTTTAAAAAATTGAAAATAGTATTGAGGTTATTAGCGAAAACTGGGATGTATTTAAACTTTACTTTGACCAACTTACGTAAAACATGGGCACTTAAAGCATGCACAATTGGATTTACCAATATTTTTTTTACTATCATATAGGCGCTAAAGAAATGCGATTTTGGATTTTTCAGACTTTTTTAACATTCCCTATTTTTTTCCTAACTGTCGAAAAAATTCAAAAGTGCTTTACATGATTCTGAAATTTTGCGTCAGATTGTTCTTAAAAAAGTTTTTTTCGTATATAACTCGTAAATTTTGGAGCTTGAAGAGTCTTAAATTTATAAAAGTTATATTATTGAGCTTGAAGAACAATACAACATTTTTCGAACACTTTAAGCTCCAATATAGCGAGAAGTTCTAGGGATGGCCTCTAGAGTCAACCGTTTTCGGAATTTTTTTTTTTATGATTCATAATGCGAAGCATCAAAGAGTTCTCTACAATCAAATAATACTTTTTTAACAAAATATTGGAAAATTGATTCTATTTCATCCATGTTATATGAAAATATACCGATTGGTTAATTTTTGATAAGCTTTAAAGTATTAAAAAGATTATTTCCACGGATGTGCGCACTCTGACTGTGAAAAAAAATAATTCATATCCCTTTATTTATAAATGATGACTACTTTTTCGGAAAGTCAATATCATCTACAATACATAATTTATTAAAAACAACAATATAATAGTTACATTTAGCTAGATTCACATTAGTTCCTATTCAACAAATAATGTACACAATTTTTTTCACTTGCATGAATGGATGTCATATATCGGCCGTATTTTGAAAAATATTGTGCGAAAAACAAAACCCTTGTGGGTGTAAGTACTGAAGACATAACTTTTATTTACTTAGGTAACGAAAATACAAAATTTTTTTTTTCTTGTAGAGTCGAATTTCTTTAACAATGTAATACTGTCAGTAATAAAAATGATTATTTTGAAGTGATAATATTAAGAGCTTAAATTTTGGATACATTTTTTTTTTTTAATTCCATACCAGTCACGGTTTAAAAAAATATTCATCAGAATGACCCAAATACATTGCAGCAATCAGAAAAGTCTAAGGTTTTAACTTAACAAAATTTTGAAATAAAATGAATACTATAGTTTTAAGATATACAACTATGTATTTTTAAAAACAAAATCACGATTCTGATTTTTTGACAGTTTTGATGTGCGTGAAGAAAATTTATTCAATCAATTTTTTAGAAAATTGATTCAATTTTTTTTTGTAGCTGTTGAAAAACTTATTTGTTAGAAATATTGTGCAAAAAAAAATGAGATAATTATAATTTTATCTGGTAAAACTTGAACGATTAGTGGATTTATAGAAACAATTTTCAAGCAGTATTTTCGAGCTTGACAAGTTCAGAAACATATGTCCAAGAATACATATAAGTTTCGTGAGCAATTAAACTCTTAATTAGTGAGTTTAATAGTTTATCCTTACTCATATGAAATTTTTTACGTTGATAGACATAGATAAAAATAATATAAATGAACAATTTTTAATGCCATAGGCACAGAGAAATCGAAACACCGGCCCTGGCGCTTGGAATGCGGGCGCGGCGTACAATCGCTTGGCAGCATGTGTGCGTGCAATAGCAATCAACGATACATTGCCACTTACATACACACAATATAGTAAGCAAAGGAATGAAGACGATATATACATTATACAGTCGAATCATCTTGATACTCATTTGACATCTACTTGCACAAGTTTCGAATGCCGGTTCCGAAAATTAAAAATATCTACTGGCATTATTTAATTGATATTACTATTATGTGATGTTAGTGAATATAATTCTGAAATGAAAAAATAGGCATATGTAATATAATGAAATAAATATAATTAAATTTACCTATCTCTGGGATCGATCCAAGTAGTTTTTCTGGTATTATGATCAATGAAGTATACTTTTCCATCAAAATCTTGAGCAACGTCCCACCCTTCCGGAAGCGGTATTTCCCCATTTCGTCTCCTTGGCATATTTTACTGCACTCTAAATCCATTAAAAAAATATATATACATATATATTTATAAATAAATAAATCTAAAAAATAACACTATCATCAACCGGTTTTCCAACAAACATACGGAATTTAACGAGTGAGACAGAGAGAAAGGTAAAGGTGGTGGGAGATTAACTTGCACATTTGTAACCATACATTGGTGTACACAACACGTGTACACGCGGTCTTATTAACATTCACATACACAATCACATAACATAACATTACATACTCTTTCTTACGACGGGTTGTACTAAGTTTTATAAAGGCAAAGGCAAAGGCAAAAGGCACGGAAGACGGATAGATAAATAAGAGATATGTCGAGAAAGAAAAGGACAAGGACCAGATGAGGAGGAGGAAGCAACACATCACTGAGAGGGATACTCTCTACACACTCTTACTACTCCGCCATCATGAATACCTCATTATCATGAGCGGAGTGACGTCAGAGTCCCCGCCTTCAGATTCTTCTAGAGCGGAATTCCACCATTAACATTGCCGGGATATACACAGAGTAGATAATATATAAAGAATGCGAATGAGTTAGAAAGGGAAAGAATTAAAGAGAGAGAAAGATAAAAGAGCGTGTGCGGATCTCTCACAAAACGATCCAACACACCGATGCAAAAACCCCGGAGGACACTTGTCTTACTTGCTCAGTCTTCCTGCACTTTCGGTTCCCGTGTTGCACTTTTATTTATTTTTATTTTTATTATTTTTATATCGTGCACTTTATCACTTCCCGGTGAATTTATTCAAGATTCCACTCACTTCACCACACTTATGCACTGCATTCTCCTATTATATTATTTCCCATCAATTATATTATTGTTAATTCTTCTTTTATACTCATTCTGAATATCTCCTCCATTTGTTTTTATCAACCTGCAACATACGAGTAATTTTAGTTAATGACAAATAAAAACCATATTAATTTTTTTTATTTAAAACTAATAAATAAATTATGACACCACCACACATCTTTGTCATTGATAGTTAATTATTATTAAATTAATTTTATTTTTATTATTTAACAATTTCAAATGGAAGCGTTGCACTTGGTATATAATATCCAAAGCTTCACATCACTAACCTCTATTCTAGATCATTTAAATTTATCATATTTTAGAGTATTAAAAAAATAAATAACAAGATAAATATACATGTAGTATATACATACGTACACTTTTTACAAAATCCACGCACTGTCACTTGAAAAACTCGTTCGAGTAATCTTGTTTCCACAAGTGTCTCTCAAGGAGACTCTTTCACTGTCAAATGTGAACCATTTAGATACTAAATAAAAAGCACTTACAAGAACAAATAACACTGACAATAAACTCTTGGAGCATTGCAAACAATAATATTAGATTATAAATAAATAAACTTATTGACACCTGCAGACAAGTTGAGAAGATGATAAAACTGAGAACAGAACATACTACACAATATTCCTATCAGTCAGCACCAACGGACATGGCAGGAGTTCGAGACATGCCTGAACGTTCAATGCCGTACCAACTAAGTATCTCTCTCTTTTCCACCACTTTTCTCTCTACTCCCTTCTCACTTACTCTATTCTACTTTATTCCAGTCCTATTAACTTTTCTCTCTTTAGCTGAAACATTTGTGTCATATTATCTCACTTACTCTAGGTATTTACGCTCAACCCCACTGTTTTTCTTGTCTCTCGTACTCTTGTGTCTCTGACCGCTGTGCACGAACATCCGCGGGAATACACGACATTATACGAACAATCAGCTTCATGTCCTTTCTCTAACTTGCCCAGAGTTTCGCATATTTTCTACAACCTAAAAATAGTAGCGCCACCGTCCATTCAATTTAATATTTTATAGGCTTATTTACAGTCGAATCCAAGTCGCACCAGTACATGCACCTCAACCAGCTCAAGTAATGTATTTCAATGTACATACATCAAACATCAAAAGGAAACTTTTAGCAGTGTATGTACCAAAGAGAAACAGAAAGAAGAAATTAACTGTCAAAATTGGGATAACGAATAACGATAATAACGACATCTTTCATACTATTCTATGAATCTCACCTGGCATGCGGCGCGTGTCAATTTATTTATTTATTTTTTTTTTCTTAAATCTCCAGCTGCCCTTGAGCCACGCACATTCTGTTGAAATGGTTAAAATCCAAGGAAATGACAAATCATCACCAGAAGGCCGTCTTTAATTATATGGTGGGAATAAAGGAATGTTATACGTACTGAATATATTTTTTTAGTGAGTATTTAGAATTGGAGCTTTACCTATTTTTGAATCTAAATAAAAATCGAAACATTTTTTCATGAATGCAATATTTTTTTTTTAATTCTTTTACTCTACGACAGATTTATAATACGAATTAAAAAATACTAATTTTTATTTTTTTAACTTAAAAGTTTAAAAGTTAACGATTTGGGAAATTTTTCAGAAAAATTTTGTTAACGTCATTTTTTTTATCTTAAAGAAAATAAAAAAAGAGAATTAAGAAAAAAATTAATTTATATCAGACAGATTTGTTGAATTCAATTTTGACAAAAAAACATAAAAGCACATTTATTCCATTTTTTAATTTAAAGTTCGGAAAAAAATATCAAGATTTAAATGTCAATTTTACAAATCGCTAAGTAACGTTAAAACTGGTAATTTGTCGATTTTTTTTACACTCAGAAATAGGTAGAGTTACAGTTTTGTACAATTACCCCGTTTTTTTTCGGTTTATGTGACGACTGTTTAATAAATCCAATAAAAATATAGAAAAATAAACGGGATTTCAATAAACGTTATATGTTATTGTTACTAATGATTATTTTACTTATTTTATCGCCATTATTAAAAAAAATTAATTAGTTGAAAAAATCAAGAAAAATGTCATGCAACAAAATTAAAATTTCTAGAAAGTATTATTAGTTGCACAAACTGATATGTAATGAATAATGAATTAAAAAAAAAAGTTATTTAACTATCGTCTTGGTACTGCAGTCCTATAATGATACATGTTTAAGAAAATCGCATCAAGAGACTTTCTTCTATGTTTTTTTAATTGAAAATGTGTACTTGACTTAACACCTTTATTCACTACACAGACGAATTACAGTAAATAAATCAAGTATGTAGTATGAAATATAACACCTTCTATATGTTGCAAATAATCGAGAACAATCTGAAATTATTTTTCTTAAAGATGTTACGTATAAAAATTTTGTATTTCCTAATTATTTAATTAATATTAAAAGTATTGCAGTGTAAAATTATTTATTATAAAAGTTAATACATAAATATGCAAAAAAATTAAAACTCGAAGAAATGTGACGTAATACTTTCATCCACTTATGATTTTAATTATTAAAAAAAAATGTGAAAACTAAATTTTTTGTAATTTTGTTCTACTAAAATATATTCGTTATATTTATCACTTTATTTTTGAATACGTTGAATATGATTTTTAAATGAAATTAAATTGTTAGAATTATGTGTAACTTACACTAGAAATAATGGTTTTTTTTTTTTTTTAAATTATTATTATTATTATTAATAAATATGAAGGAAAATTTTCGTTCAAAAATTAAATATTCCAGAGGCTATTGTTAAATGAAGCCATATAAATGATTCGCTGCTCATGATTTAATTGATAATTATCTTAAATTATAATCAAAGAAATCTAAATTTCTATTAGGAATAATTTCATCATTTAAGTATTCTATTCGCTCCGTGCACAAACATACCAATACAATTTCATTAAGCGTGCAATGTATTCATGCATACTGACAGCGCCGCCAAGAAGGGTGATCGGCGTTTTTGGACGCTATAAGGACACTATACATACACACAAACACACTTACTTTCAAGGTAGAATTATACGCATTGAGCCAATACATGTATTCGTCGTTTTGATTAAATGGTAACTTAATTTTATAAGAATTTCGAAGTGACCGACGATAGTTACATAAGTAAAAAATTCTCTATGTAATATATTGTTATATCCGATGATATAGTAGATGTCGAATTGATGCATTACGCGGCAAATTCACTATAATTTGAATTATTTAACTTAATTTATAATAAATTATATATTACAAATAATGCATTTTGTTTATATACAAAATTGTTGTAGCACATAAGTTAAAGTATAGTAATCTCCTTAAATAAACAATCAACCAACTAACTTTGTCAACATTTCTCAGAACTATAAAAGTACTTGAATAAAATGCACACGTGTTACTTAACAACTAGACCTTTGTGAAAACTCATAAAAAGGAAAACACGTGTTAAACATTTTATTAAGGGTTTTTCTAACTAAAATCATTTTAGCTAAATATTCTCAAGAGGTCACAAATTATGAGATATAATAAATACGAAATAGAAAGCATAAAGCCTTAAAACAACCAACACTAGGACCATTTGTTAGATAAATAAACAAATACTTTTAGAATATCTTATAATTATTAAATAATATTAATGTTTTAGTTTAACTAAAGGATAGTTTTTATATGGATTAATAACCAAATAATGATAGATTCATATTAATATTAATATGATGTATATATTTGTATCGACATGGGTTTTCCTGTGGTTTCCCCATGTCACTGTCTTTAGAGCCTAAAGAAAGGTGAGGAACAGGGCAAATGCGATACAAAAGGCACAAGTCGGACCACAGCCGCAACACTAAAATATATATAAAGAAATATTATAATCTAACTTTGTTAATATTTAATAAGCAATAATACATGCAATTATAATACTATAATAATAATAGTAAAATACTGACTAAGAATAATATTATAATAAATAATAAGGGTAGAAATAATTAGTTAAACACCAAAAGTAATAACTATTGTAACTAACAAATATAAGAATCTAAAGTATAAGAATAATATAGGATAGCATGACAGCCCTCACATATGTCTGTGTGTGGGTACCTAGTTAGTATACAGTAAACCTACATATAAAAGTTATAAGTATTAGTGTGTATTCGAATATATGTTATTGTATGCGTTCTGTAAACGTTAGATGAAGACATGTATATGTTAAGTGTATTGGTGTGAACCAGAGAGGGAGGAAGTGAAACTGGAAAACTCGGACCTAAAACCGAGACTTCTTGTAATAACACTTCTCCCTGAGAGCCGTAACCGAGCACTTGCTGTAGATGAAACCACTGAATAAAATCAAGCTCTCTGATAATTATTTATTTATCATTTAAAACAGTCCCCCTAACTAAAGTTTCCCCCTTTTCTTAATTTAATCTAACAAATCCCATTATCAAAAACTGAATTAATAAACAACAACAAATTTAAATTGATCCCGCGTGACTACAACTCACACTTCAGTCCAGAAGAGGCGTTACGAGCAATCTAGTGACCTCGCTGGACATAACAACTGGTGACAGCGGTGGGATAGTCACAGTAGTCGGGATTCAGGTGAATTAATTAATTCACCCCATTCAAATTTAAAACGCAAAATTTCGGTGACAAATTCGATTTCCATTGGACACATCTACGAAACCAAAAATCAGGGGTCATCGAAATCATCGAGGAAATCGAGAATCAAGGACCACTGAAATAATCTACGAGGTCAACGATCCAGGAAACCAAGTGGAAATTGAACGAGCCAATCCAACCATCGAGGGTCATCTACTAAGGAACTGCTACCTGAGATACAGCCATCTGTGTAGTGAATTTAGCGGTAGTGCAAAAATTAGTGTTTAAAAAGGGCAATTTGTGAGTGACAGTGAATTTTAATAGTTATAAGTATTCTGCCTGTATCACATCTGCAAACTGTAAGTTATAATTGTAAGTCATATGATATGCTAGCGATGAAATCTATTGATTTTAAAATAATAATCTTATATAACGTCAGTTAAAGATTTTGGTAAAGTAGCAATTATTATGACATCGAGATCGACAGAAGCTTGATAAATTTCGGGACTATTTGATAAAATTGACTAACTGTTGATACTGAAAATTATTTTAAAAATTTGCGATCATAGTTTTGTTACTGCATAAGTAAAATTGCTCTTAAATTTTATTAAAATTTTATAAAAGATAAATTATACTAAAAGCTGTCAAAACACCTGTCAATCTCAATATCATTTAACGACAAATTTGAATTATTATCATTTTATCCGAGGATAATTGGATCCATATTTTATTTCAATTTATAAAATTTCTAGTTAACTTAAATAATTTAGTAAGAAATATTTAGGTTTTACATCTCAATGAACGGCACCAAATGTCAACTTCAACCCCTTCCACAAAAATCATTGCTATAGAAGAAACCCCTCTCACAGTACCAGAAGAAGTAGTCGAAAGTATTCCTATTAGTAACAATAATACTGAAAGTACGTCTGGCCTTTCCTCGGCAACTTTTGATAATTCTATCCCAATTACTAATACTTTCAATAATCTTACACTGCTCAATACACCTGTTTTACCTAGTAAAAATAATGAACACAGTTATGCTACAAATAATCTTCAAAGATCAAACGATCTTTTTCACCCTCGCTTATATGAATATCAAAGATGCAGTGAGTTTAATTCCTATTTTCAATGGAGAAAATATGCCGGTAAATAGTTTCATTGAACTTTGCAAACAAACGGTAAATTTGATACATCCATCTGGTAAATTGTATTTGACTCAATTAATAAAGTCCCGCATTCAAGGCAAAAGCTAGTAGATATGTTTCGAGTGAATCCAGAATTAACTTTTGAAGAAGTTCTGAACAACCCTCAAAATTGCTTTTAGCGCCAAGGCGCACATTGTCTCAGTGGCAATCACTTCTTTCTAATATCCATCAAAATGAAGGCGAATCTATTGTAGATTTTGCAACTAGAATCAAAGAAATCGTCCAAGGTACTTCTGAAGTAATTATTGACAAACATTCGGGAGAAATAAGAACCGGGTTATTAGCGAGCACACGAGAAGGAGCGCGGGACAGTTTTGTACGCGGTTTAAGAGGACAGTTAAGGGCTTTGGGTAGCGAGTCAAAAACCTTTAACTTTATTACAAGCGATCGATTTAGCTTTAGAATTAGAAAAGGAACTGGAACAGAGGGATTCACTTTTCAATACTCGGGCTCATAATATGGGAACTAATGATACATCAGGTTACATTAATTTCACGGGCGGTTACCAAGGAGAAAGAGAAATAATAATCATCACAAGCCAGGTCAAGGCTCAAGTTTTAAAAATCATCCTGCAGTTGCTGCCGTACACGTGGCTCAGACATACAATGACGAAAATTTTCATAAATTTAACCGGAAATCTAAGATTTGCTACCGATGTGGAGGTCAAGGACACATTAAGTCGGAATGTAGAGCTTCAAATTTGTTTTGTACAGCTTGCGGTAGAAGGAATCACGTAGCTTCTGTTTGTAGACGAAAACATACTATGGGTGTAACAAATAATTCTAACCCAAACCAAGCCGCTATTACTGATGGCAGCGATCAAAATAACGGTACAAATCAAAGTAATAAAGTCGAAACGGAACGGTCAACATCCCAAATTGAAGCGTCTATACAACTTGCCGAATCAAACCATGTTACGCCACCCCTGCATCACTATTACCAGTGATGAACTATTAAAAATGCAAAAGTACTGACTACTAATAGACTCAGGCGCAGACGTTAATTTGATAAAAATATCTTGTTTATCACCGAGCTTAAAAATCGACAAAAGTGTTAAATATAAACTTTCAGGAATAACGTCTGGATCAGCCATCACCCTCGAGCAAGTTTCTATTAATTTTAATTCTATTTGTTGTAAATTTCAAGTTATTGGACCGGATATACCCCTAAAACAAGACGGAATTTTGGGCTTAGATTTTCTTCAAACTTTCAAGGCCACCATCTGTTTCGAGGACAATGCTTTGAAAATAAATCGTAAACATATCAGTATACCGTTGGAAGAAACATTATGTCAAAATCCCAGCAAGATGTAGGATGCAGGTTGCAGTTAGAATAACAAACCGAGAGGTACAAGAAGGAGTAATACAAAAACTTAATTTGGAGCAAAATATATATGCTGGAAGTGCCTTAGTTAGAAATAGAAACAGGATCGCCTGGATTTTTGTAGTAAATTGTAATGAAGAGGAAAGGAAGATAGAACTACCATCTGTGACGCTGGAGGAAATTGAAACTGAAGGTCTAAACAAGAATAGAAAAAGGGAAGAAAATATAAGTGATAAAACTCGAGATGACTTGACACGGGAAAGAGTCCAAAAACTAATACAAACACTACATCTTGACGAACTAAATACAGAAGAAAGAAACAGCATAGTAAGAATAGTTGTCAAATTTCCATATCAATTTTATTTGCCTGGGGATAAATTAATAGGAACTAATGACGTGAAACATAAAATTATAACAACTGACGATATACCAATTAATACAAGACAGTACAGGTATCCACAAGTGCATAAAGAGGAAATTCAAAGGCAGGTAAAAGAAATGTTAGAAGGAGGGATAATAGAAACAAGTAACTCTCCGTATAATTCACCAGTATGGATAGTCAGCAAAAAACCAAGTTCATCTGGCGAAAAAAGATGGCGAGTTGTCATTGATTTTCGTCACCTTAATGAAAAACCGTCGGAGATGCGTATCCCCTGCCAAATATTGTAGAGATTTTAGATCAACTTGGTGGTGCTAAATATTTCTCAGTATTTGACTTAGCCTCCAGAATTCATCAGATCCTCATGGATGAAGCAGACAAAATTAAAACTGCTTTCTCTACCCCCAACGGTCATTATCATTTCAAAAGAATGCCTTTTGGGCTGAAGAACTCCCCTAGTACATTCCAACGATTAATGGACAATATATTGTCAGGGTTACAAGGTATTGAACTATTTGTTTACCTTGATGATATCGTTGTTTACGCTAGTTCATTAGAAGAGCATGAAAGAAAAGTAATTAAGTTGTTGGGAAGGCTACAGACGGCTAAGCTATTGTTACAAACGGATAAATGTCGGTTTCTTCAAACAAGCGTCACTTACCTAGGTCACATAATTAGTCAGGATGGGTTGAGTCCCGATCCTGGCAAAATAAGTTCAGTCAAAAACTTCCCTGTCCCTACTAATGCAAAGAAAATAAGAGAGTTTTTGGGCTTAACAGGCTATTATCGCCGGTTCATACCTAATTTTGCATCAATATCTCGCCCCTTTACTCAACTATTGAAGAAAGGGCAACCTTTTCGTTGGTCTGACGAAAGACAAAAGGCCTTTGAAAATCTCCGAGATTTGTTATGTCAAGAACCCATTCTAAAGTTTCCCGATTTCACAAAACCTTTTATTGTAACTACCGACGCATCTTTCTATGCTCTCGGTGCTGTTCTAAGTCAAGGTGAGATCGGCAAAAATCTTCCTGTTGCCTATGCCTCAAAACTCCTAAAAGGAGCAGAGTTAAACTATTCCGTTATCGAAAAAGAGTTATTTGCAATTGTTTTTGCGGTAAAACACTATCGACCTTA
The DNA here is from genome assembly GCF_020080835.1 of Cotesia glomerata. Lineage (NCBI taxonomy): Eukaryota > Metazoa > Arthropoda > Insecta > Hymenoptera > Braconidae > Cotesia > Cotesia glomerata. The sequence continues at coordinate 19,843,492 of NC_058160.1, forward strand.
CTTGTATGGTAAAAAGTTCTATTTAGTCACTGATCATAGACCTTTAGTTTGGGCTCATAGAATTAAGGACCCTACCTCACGACTTCTACACTGGCTATTGAAATTACGAGAGTATCAGTACGATATCATTTATAAGCCAGGCCGATTAAATGCGAATGCTGATGCTCTCTCTAGAAATCCTGCTAATATAAATTTAGTTAATATTTTATTGACTAAAAGTACAAAATTTAATGAACCACTTCTTGAAGATGAGCTCAGCAAGTTTAAGCAGTCAAATGATTTAAAGACTGTTGAGAAGAATGATTTACCCCAAAGATTGTTTAAGGCATCAAAGTTAAAGTTAAAGCCAGAAAAATTCAGAAGGAGAGTGATGCTTTCCCGACGACCTGTCGACCTGACGTCAAAGACGAAGTTGTTGCCCCGAACGGAGCCAGTACTCTGGGCTCAGGGAGACCGGTTGTTGGATCCAAAACGAGCATACCCTTCAGAAAGGTCGCAAAGAGCCCTGGCATGGATGCATAACGCACCCGCAATAGTTATACCAAGCTCAAAGTTAGCATGGGGTTGTGAGCTCCCCATGCAAGAGATGCCAGTGAGGACGTCCTCCCTCGATATGTCTGATGTAAGAGAAATATTGAATGTGCATGCTGAAGTACTAACATTTGAGTCATCTAAAAGAAGTGAGATAGAGTCAAATGGAGTTGAAGTTAAAGAAACAACAAGTGTAGATAGTTGTGAGCGTCAGGTTTCTTTGTATCCTGCTGCAGCTAGTGAGACAGATGATTCCGACAGTGACGATTCTTTTCCCGAACCCGTTTCTGATGATGATCTTTACTCCTCTGACGAAGAAATTGATAAAATCCCCGAAAACGCCACCCAACCTCCAAAGCGTTTAAAAGGGTAACATTACCCGACGTGTTCTCCGAAACTAGAGATGGTATATTTATGAAAAAAGATAATATTGCTCATTTTTGGTCAGCCGATTTTAAATCAAAAACCCAAATAACTCAAGAACTTATAAATAAAAATTTTATTAACGTAGCGGAATTTCCTGACCAGGTAGAAATAGGTCAAGTAATAATTTCTAAAAAGAGAAACCTTCACATTTTTACGGTAATAGTTAAATTAAAAATAGAAGATAGGACCCAGTTAAATGACGTTCTTACGGGTATAACTAAATTAAAAGAAGCAATGGACTATTTTGATGTAAAAACAGTTAGAATAGCAAGAACGGGGGATGGATTAGATAAATTACCATGGGGTAACATAAAATCACATTTAACTAAAACATTTCCAGAAGGGTACTACATAACACTTTGTTTAAACCAAATCGAAGTTCCTCCGGTCGAGCGCAGACCAGAAATTATACGAGAAACACATGAATCAGCAGTAGGGGGTCATAAGGGTGTCATAAAAACCTACGGTCGTATAAGGCAACAATATTATTGGGAAAACATGAAGACTGAGGTTCAAAATTTTATTAGACAATGTATTTTGTGTCAAAGAAATAAATTAGTACGTGTTAAGACAAGGCAACCCATGATAATAACTGACACACCACAAGTTGCATTTGAAAAGATTGCTCTCGATATCGTGGGGCCACTACCGATAACCAACTCTGGTAATAAATATGTACTAACCATTCAAGATAATTTAACTAAATATTCATTAGCCATTCCTTTAGCAGAAGCTACCGCTGAAAATATTGCTAAAGTCTTTGCTGAAAACTTCATTTGCATATTCGGTTGCCCTGAATCTATTCTCACGGATCAAGGTAAAAACTTTACAGGACTAGTTATGAAACATTTAGCAAAATTATTTAAAATCAGGAAATTCCAGACCACTGCTTTTCATCCACAAACAAATGGTTCTTTAGAACGAAGTCATTTAGTATTGGTTGAATATCTTCGACATTTTATTGACCAAAATCGGGATTGGGATACCTGGTTAAAGTATGCAATGTTTTCTTATAATACCTCCATCCATGAAGGTACAGGATTTACCCCACATGAATTAATATTTGGGGGGATTGCCAAATTTCCATCAAGCTTTATTCGCGAGAGTAACGATAAAACTTACATCGATTATTTAGGAGATCTAGTAATAAAATTAAGAGAAACACAATCAAAAGCTGCTGCAAATTTAGAAAGAGCAAAATTAAAATCCAAAGAGTATTATGATCGTAGAGTCAACCCTAAAGAATTTACCGAAGGAGACTGGGCATTTTTAGTAAACGATTCGAAGACAAATAAACTAGACCCCAATTATACCGGCCCGTATAAAATTACAGAGGTTTTCAACAATGGGAACGTAACAATCCAATTAACTCCTTCCCGAACCAAAGTAGTTCACACTAACAAATTAAAGCTGGCATATCTATGATTAGTAAATATAAAATAGTACAATGTTTCATGTATTAAAATATATTATATCTTTAAGTTATATGTTTACATGGATGTATGTGTAAAATTGTTGTATGTGTATGTCTATATACAATCATGTACCTAGAAATAAGTAAACACTCTGTCCTGTCTGTAACAATACCTATTGACTAATAATAAAAAAAAAAAAATAATAATAATAATAATAATAATAAAAAAAAAAAAAAAAAAAAAAAAATATTCAAATAAAAATTTAACATTAAAATCGAAGCACCGAGTGGATGTAACGTATAAGCAATTTAAATGTGTGAAAACAATTTTGGAGAAACTCTCGTTATTCTTTTCATACTAAATTACTAATTCATTACCCAGCAGTTTCATTTGGCTTTCAATTACAGTTATAGTTGAAGAAAATTCGACATAACATGTATGTCGAATTTTAATTTACGGGGAAGGTGTTATATCCGATGATATAGTAGATGTCGAATTGATGCATTACGCGGCAAATTCACTATAATTTGAATTATTTAACTTAATTTATAATAAATTATATATTACAAATAATGCATTTTGTTTATATACAAAATTGTTGTAGCACATAAGTTAAAGTATAGTAATCTCCTTAAATAAACAATCAACCAACTAACTTTGTCAACATTTCTCAGAACTATAAAAGTACTTGAATAAAATGCACACGTGTTACTTAACAACTAGACCTTTGTGAAAACTCATAAAAAGGAAAACACGTGTTAAACATTTTATTAAGGGTTTTTCTAACTAAAATCATTTTAGCTAAATATTCTCAAGAGGTCACAAATTATGAGATATAATAAATACGAAATAGAAAGCATAAAGCCTTAAAACAACCAACACTAGGACCATTTGTTAGATAAATAAACAAATACTTTTAGAATATCTTATAATTATTAAATAATATTAATGTTTTAGTTTAACTAAAGGATAGTTTTTATATGGATTAATAACCAAATAATGATAGATTCATATTAATATTAATATGATGTATATATTTGTATCGACATGGGTTTTTCCTGTGGTTTTCCCATGTCACTGTCTTTAGAGCCTAAAGAAAGGTGAGGAACAGGGCAAATGCGATACAAAAGGCACAAGTCGGACCACAGCCGCAACACTAAAAATATATAAAGAAATATTATAATCTAACTTTGTTAATATTTAATAAGCAATAATACATGCAATTATAATACTATAATAATAATAGTAAAATACTGACTAAGAATAATATTATAATAAATAATAAGGGTAGAAATAATTAGTTAAACACCAAAAAGTAATAACTATTGTAACTAACAAATATAAGAATCTAAAGTATAAGAATAATATAGGATAGCATGACAGCCCCTCACATATGTCTGTGTGTGGGTACCTAGTTAGTATACAGTAAACCTACATATAAAAGTTATAAGTATTAGTGTGTATTCGAATATATGTTATTGTATGCGTTCTGTAAACGTTAGATGAAGACATGTATATGTTAAGTGTATTGGTGTGAACCAGAGAGGGAGGAAGTGAAACTGGAAAACTCGGACCTAAAACCGAGACTTCTTGTAATAACACTTCTCCCTGAGAGCCGTAACCGAGCACTTGCTGTAGATGAAACCACTGAATAAAATCAAGCTCTCTGATAATTATTTATTTATCATTTAAAACAGTCCCCCTAACTAAAGTTTCCCCCTTTTCTTAATTTAATCTAACAAATCCCATTATCAAAAACTGAATTAATAAACAACAACAAATTTAAATTGATCCCGCGTGACTACAACTCACACTTCAGTCCAGAAGAGGCGTTACGAGCAATCTAGTGACCTCGCTGGACATAACAATATGTAATACACATTACAATAACTTATAGGTATGTGTGACATATATGTTGTAGACCATTGTTGCTATACATTCGTTCGGACCAGGAGTACTTCAGCATAAATTGTTGCAAATACAATCATGCTTATAAATTTTATATCATACATACTTATACAATTTGAAATTTTTCATCCAGTGACAATCAATTCAAACAATTGTGACGTTAGACTCTGATAGGATGACAATTTTGCTCAAAATATGTCCTATTTCCGTTCATTCCTACTGTCTGTAAGAATAGTTGAATATCGATACAAGCCTCATTTGTTCTTAAAAATTGTTTCATTATTTTTTACAGTTGATTAATTACTGACGGTAAAATTTTATTGTTGAAAATGATTAAATATTAAGTTGTCAACTTGACTCAACATACTATTCCTCGTCAGCGTTTATTACTCAATGTTTTCGTATTAGTATACGTACATACATACATACATATATTTACATACTTATACGTAAATATGTGTATGTAAATACCTCTATACTTACATACTTGATGTTCATCACGTGATTTTCTATTTATCTCCAACATATTTATTTAATACGTTCAAATATTTCATAAAAATGTACCAAATAAAAAAAAACAATAATCCTGATTAATAACAAAACAGTAGTGCAAACATTATATTTGAAATTAATTCATTGTTACGCATAACATATAATTATTATCATCAATATCCATTTTTGACTTGAAGTACATATAATTCCGATGGCAACCTCCGACAGTGATAATTTTGAAAGTGCTGATGAAGAAATAGAATTTCGTGATGTATTGCCTCCAAAATCTTCACCAGAATGGGTAGCTAATTCAACAATTAGTTCTGACTCTGATGATGATGTTTGTGTAACGTCAGTTAAACAAAATTCATGGAGCTCTAAAATAAATAATAAAAATTATGACAATCTAACAGATGCTGATGACACGTCAAATGTTTACAATACACTGCACAATAAAACTGGCCAAGAATCAAAACAACGAACTGTTTCAATCGAATCATCATCTGTTTCAAATCCATCACTACCCAAATCTTTGACAGATGATAATCAACAAAAGGGATCAATTTCTAATCAAGAGCCAATAGTTACTGAAGATATAGAAACAGATAATATTGATAATATTGTTGAAAAATTAAACAAGACTGAAATTAATAAATGTGATACCATCATCAAAGATGCATCTTTAGACAAAGTAAATAATGTTTTGTCTCAAGTTTATACACTAGATAATACAGATAAAAAAGTTAATAAAAATTCTGACAAAAGAGAAAATACACAGATCCAGAAAAAATCAAAAGAATCTTCCAAATCTAGAAGCTATGAAGTTAAAAAATTAGGATCCAGAATAGGATCTTATAATACTAAACGAGTAACTAAAGAAGTTGATTTTTCTAATGTAGAAAGTAAAAAATTTGAAAAGGAAGGAAAAATTTTTTCAAATCAAGAATGTTTTGAACTAGATGATGATGGAGCAACAAAAATCTTGGAACGTGAAAGTTCTAATCATTTTCCAGCAAATTCGTGGAATAAATCAACTGGTAAATCTTCTTCGATAGATGAATTAGATGAAGTACCGCCAGAATTGAAATCTAATAAAAAATTTAAAGAAGTGTTTGGGGCTGGTGATTGGGAGGATCTCAGCGATTCAGATAAAATAATAAATGAGTTTGATACTGAAAATTTAAAACCTGTTCTTGATAAATTAACAACAACGAGCAAAGAGAAGAGCAACGTAGCTAGTGGAGGTTGGGGAAGTTGGGGTAGTTGGGGTGTTACGACGTTGCTGAATACCGCTTCTGTAGGAGTTTCAAATCTAACCAGTCAGGTGTCATACGGTCTTTCTGTTCTTGAAGAAAGTATTAATGCTCCAAGTACAACGGACCATGAACAAAAACAAACATTGAATGAAAAATCTGTTGGTAAACTATTTTTTACTTTTATCATAGAAATAAATTTTACTATTGGAAAAATAATATAAAATCATTGTAATAAAATGAACGAGATTTTTGAATGCATTTTAACAATTAAAAATTTATGGTTGAAAAGCAAAAGATACTTTTAAATTTTTTATTAAGATACAGCTTTTAAAAAATCAGTAAAAATTAAAGAAATTTTTCTGTTCCTTCAATTGTTTCCAGTAGTATATGTATGACTATTAATTTAGCTATAAAAAAATGTGTATATATGCATTTTTTTATGTTACAGAAAATACAGAAGATTCAACGGAGCAAATGTCATTGAACTTCAGTAATTTAATATCTGGAGTCTCTTCAATAACAAAATTAGTTGAGAATACAGGTACTAAAGTTATAAATACTGGTTTAGGTACTCTAGAAACAATTGGAAAAAAAACTATGGAAGTGCTTCAAGAAGGTGATCCTGGTTTAAAAAAGAAAAGAGCATTTTTCATGAATGAAAGTAATAAACCTATCTTGTCACATATGTTAAAAGAAGCAAAAGAAAAAGCTCTAAACGAACAGAAAACTTTTGAAGAAAAAGAACAAGCCAAAAAGGTTCATTTTGAAAGCTTGTTTGATGATTTCCAAGGTCTTATTCATTTAGAAGCACTGGAGATGCTGTCTAAACAAAGTGATATGAACATTCAACAACGATTAATTGCTCTAAATTCGGAAGAAGCTATTTCTATTCAAGAAACCTTAGATGAAGTTAAAGAGCTTTGTGATTTGGGAGACGAGAATGATCATGAAGAAAATGATAACGACAATTTGGAGGAAAAATTAAAAGCTCTCTGTGCAGACCTTAATATTACTCTTTCATTCGATGAATTATTTAAGGTATGTAATTGTTTATTTTCATTTGATATAAAAATACTTAACATAAATTAATTTCATATTTGCTATTATTATAGATTCTGAAAGAGACACAAAATTACATAACAAATATATCACAGCCAGAATCGACAGTGTCTGATCGAGAAATTTTTCAAAATGCCATTTCAAATTTGGCACAATTTACCGCCTACTGCATGGAAAGATTTCATAAAACTGCTGAACTTATTCTTATAAAAGATCGGCGCAGTACAGTTAATGAAGCTGATGCACTTGTACAGTTAACAGTACTTTTATCTCAGCAAATCGGAGTAATTTCAAATTTATTTTGCAAGTGTCTTAATGAACGGGCTCAAAAATCGGAGAAATCAAATGATTCTGTTGACATTACAACCATTTTTCTAGAAGTAAGTTCACAAGTTAATATTAAATGATTAGATTAATTAAATTATATAAATAAAATATTAATATTTTATATTTAATTTAGGCTACTAATGCTACTTCATATATAAAAGAGGCATTTCAACTTTTCATTCCCATTCTCCAAGTTGGCGCTATTTGATGAAATGAAAACTTTATCACTTGGTATAGAAGGAAAAAATTTTATTTTTGTAAATAATATATTTGTTCTAAAATTTTTTTTTCTTATAAAATTTTAGACTAAAGAATTTTCTTATATAAATTATAGAAAAAAACAATCTAACTTATATCTACATATTTAAAAATTTTTGAGTATTCATAAATATATCATGATGATAATTATAAAAAAAAATAAACAAGATTTTAAATTAAGATTATTAATTTCCATTTATAAAAGAAATAGTTTTTTTTTTTTTTTTAATTTTTCTTATTAATATTGTCATATTTACTTTAAAAAAATACTTTAATGAATTGTCATTAACATTTTAGTTTTTAGTTACTTTTATTCTTTAAAAATATTAGAATGCAGTCGTAACAAATATTTTCAAACAAATTTTTATCTAAAAACATGTGTTTAATTCATCATAATCATTCACAATAAAGCATATTTTGATTAGAATTTTTAAATTCATCCAATCAATATGCCCTTCATTTATATCAGTGTTTTCCACGTTTATTACCAATTGGTGGTTTTTGTAATTGAAAGCATGAAGTTGATTCATTTGTAGACAACGGTGCAGTCAAATTCAAAGGCGGATTGAAATTTAAACTTGCTGTTGGCGGTTTCATTGAATTATTTATTGAAATATTCGTCGCAGATGGTAGTGTCGATCCCCAAACTAAAAAATAAAAATTGTTAGTATAATTATGAGTCGCAATTTATAATAGTATTAAATGAAATTGTTTTTTATCAATAAAATGTTGAATTTTAAAAACTGAGCTTTATTTTATTCATTGATATATCGTTAGTCAATTGATTAACCATTCAATTTAATTTTTAAAAATAAGAATAAGGAATATATTGCGTTACTATTTATAAATTAAACCAATAACAATGACGTATTAAAGCACTCAAAGCAAATCATTACTATCATTGTTAAAAATATAAAATACAATTATATCAGTGAAACAAATCAACGAAATATACTGATAAGATTCAAGGTTTCGATTATGTTGAATTTTTAAAATTTAGTACAGTAAAAATTCGGCAATATTATGATGAATTTATCTTTAATTGGTTACATCTAGAATTAAACAAAAGTGATTGCCTTAGAATTTAAATTTCAACTGTCAATGGTTTTTTTTCTTGTTACTTATCGACATTATATAAATAAATTAAAAAATAAAATATAAATCCACAGTTTGAGCTTTTAACATCAGACAAAATACAGACTTCATAATTAGTAATGTACTTCTCAGTGTTTTGCATATTCGTACTTTTAAAAAATAAATGATTTTTAAAGATGTGAATGAAACAATAAAATGTGGTGCTTAAAAGTTATTGACGAATGGAAGCATACAGACCGTAATAAAAAAAAATTATCACCACAACCAAAAAAAATTTGATAAAACCAATTTTGCACACTTCAAATCAGTCGATATTACATTAAAATTGAAATTAAATTTAATCAAATGATAATGTTAAAATTATTCATATTTATACTATGTAATTATTTTTTATAAATTCAATTTCTCGCCTGTTCGATAAGTTTTCAATCTCTAAATTCGAAGTGTGCAACAAGTTTTTTGATTCTTATATTATTGTGTAAGTTACAACTTAATTATCTATTTTTTTTTTTTTTTTGTAGTAATTAAAAAATTATTAAAAATCAAAACGTTAATATATTAATGATTATCTCCTAATTATAAAAAATAAAATAATTTACTAATTAACATTCAATATGTTTTTTTTATTATTTTAAGCTTGTGTGTGTAGCTACAATTAAATGAATAAAATAGTGGCAAAAAGTTCAATACCTCAATAACTACAATACGCCTTTTTTAATTTCCTGCAAAGGCAAAATTATAGTATGAAACAACTTATGATTTAAACTATTAGATTAATATTAAAGAATTTAAAAAGTCGGCCAACTTAAGTTAAAAATATGATTATTAATACATTTTTTATAAAGTTTATACTTGAAATATTCTCTTAAAATTGAGAGATATTATTTTACTTGCTGAAAAATTTGATTAATATTCGAAAGTAAGAATAGATTAAGTTAAGAAAAAATTTCCAAATTTCATCAGTAATAAATTACTGCTAATATTAATTTACACTATTAATATATACTCAATTGAATTAACATCAGCGTTTATGTTTAAGTTCTTGAAAATACTTAAGAAAATCATATATGAAGATCTTAGAGATTATAATTTATGAGCTTACCCATAGAATTTGCAGATCCATAACTTGGTTGCCTATTTGCATTTAATGTTGTAGATGATAAAAAACTTTTATTTCCTATAATTTTGTTTAAAATGATATTTATATAACGTTCATATGAAATCAATGAAAAAAAAGCTTTCATTATTTATTGCTCTCACCTGGACCAAAAGGCGTAGGACCTGTTGCAATTTTTCCTACACTGTGGCGATTATTTTTACCATTAACTTTGATTTCCTCAAATACATTTGTACTATCTTTCAGAATATATTTCCTTAAATTAAGATATTGTTCTTTTTGTTGTTGTACTTTACTATGAACATTTTGAAGTCTGCCAGCAACTGCTATTAGTGATTCGTGAATTTTATTCATTGCCATGGTTAATTCTAGAATAAAAATAAATAAACTTGAATAATTTTATCATTTACAGTTAGTTGACAATCCGTTATTATTAATGGTGTTAAAATGCATCAACAATGAAACATGAATTTAATCTGAAAAAATTATTTGATATACCTTGTGGTGTTAATGCTCTAGGAGTCATCATTGTGTGAATATGTTTCTCCGTGGTCTCAATTTGTGATCTAAATAACATCAAATCTTGTTCAAAATTTTCGACTAATTCTAGGAAGAACATTAACGGAGCAGTATTTTCATATTGAAGCCCAGCTGGTGTATCATGCGTTCTTTGGGCGATTTCAGCATTTTGCAATGCTTTAGCAGTGTCTTGTTTAAGTTTATCTGCTAATGCACGATCTCGTTGTACAGATCCACCTAAAGTCGTTAGCATTTCCATTAATGATGCCGTGTCTTCAGCACAACGATTAAGTGGACGAGCTGAACCTCTTGCTATATCAGAACTGAACCCTTTTTGAGTTTTAACATATTCTCTAAAAAAAAAATTCCAAAGAAACAATCATTAAAAAAAAAATCAAGACATTAAAGTAGATGAAAAAAAAGTAACATACTTGAAGCTCTCAATAGTTTGCGTAAGTTCATTTGGAATAAGGTTTTCTTTTGCTAATGTTGGACCAGTACCACCCAGTGAAAAACCTTTATTGCTTAAGGAAACATCTAAACCACCTAATCCTTTATTAATGCTAGTTGTTGATGATGTTGGAGCAACTGATGTTCCCAATGGTTTAGTTCCAAATAAATTTCCACTAGGAGCACTACCGAGTAATGCTAAAAAAATTCATTTTTACTAAAAATGTCATAAATAAATTAAAAAAAAAAAAAAAAATTTATTATATACTAACATGAAGAGGTAGTAGCTGTTCCAAAACTTAAACCAATTGCTGGAGCGCTTGTAGTAGCTCCAAAGCCTGCAGTAGTTGATGTAGCAAGAGTTCCAAAATTTAGGCCCGTCAAAGAAGTTGTCGAAGTTGCTGGAGTACCAAATAAACTAGGAGGGGCTGGAGTAGTCCCAGTATTTGGCGGATTTCCAGTAGAGGTAACTGTGGAAGGTGTTATTCCAAAACTAAAGTTTGACGTTGGAGCACTTGTTGCTGCTGGAGTTGCAGCAGCAGTTCCGAATGTTAAACTTCCACTTACTGGAGTTGCTCCGAACGAAGGAGCAGGCAATCCGAATCCTGTTGCTGGTCTATAAAATAAAATGTTTACATTTAAATATTTAATAATTATAAAAAAACATGGTATTTTAAATGATATAAATACTTTGGAGTGCTAAACGATCCAAACCCAGTGGCAGCTGTTGTAGTAACTGGTACACCAAAACTAAAATTAGCCATTTTTTTAAGTTTTTACAATAATCTTTATATAATTTTCTCTTAATCAACTACTTCAGTATTATTTTCTAAATGAACAGATCAAGTTCAAATAGGTTAGTATCAAAACATCTTTACATAGTTTAGTAGCGACCTCATTGGAACTAAATACTTTGGGCCAATCAACAAGTTATTTTGGATGGAATATATGTATTGTAAAGACTGTAAAAGAACCTACTTCGGCTAATTTCGGTTTTAGTTCTAATTATCAAGAGTAACATCGATCTTTTTCTTACACTTCAAAAAGTGAGGCGTTCTTTGTCACACTAGATGGCAAACAAAAATTTCTTTGAAATTTATTTAATGATTTTATAGAAATCGTTCAACACTCTCAAATTAATTAAAATTTTTTTGAATAAACCTATTAATGTGTTTTGTATATTTAGATTAGAATTTGTATTCTTTATAATACTAAATTATTCAACATTTTTTTTTCTTTGTATTTTATTGAATAGATAAATTAAATTGCCATAAAAAGTTATAGATGTAAATGTTTTATAAATCTTAAATTTTTATAAAATTACTAAGTTAATCTCTATTGAAAATTTTTAAATTAGTCAAAATAAATAAATAATTAAAATAATTGTTTTCTAATTATCTAATGTCAATTTTAGATAAAATTTTGATTTTAAAATGTCTATCTCGATAGAATAAAAATAAAAAAAAAAAAAAAAATACATATTGATTTCCTACATAAAAGAATATTTGAAAATTAATGATCAAGGAAACATAAATTATTTAAAATCTGATTAATTTTTTTTTATCAATGAAACAGTTTATTGATATTACAAAAATCTTTTAAACTGATTCTTGAACTGGTGGTTCGTAGCCTTCGGGTCTGTCGACCTTTGATCCAACTTCGCCAGGTTCGCTGGTCTTGCTGCCTCCATCACCGTGTAACTCAAGTAATTTGCTGAGCTCAAATCTTGGCTTCTTCAAAACCTTGACTTTACGGATATAAACGTCATGGAGTGGGTAGATTCCCTGGCATGCTTTTTCAATATCCTTAGCAATGGCATCGGGAAGCAATTTGCTAACAACACCCTTCAGATCACTTTTGGTAATGTCATCTGTGATTGTTGATACCATTTTACGTCTGATGTTCCTGACCTAGAAGAAATTATAACATTAATTGTTAAATTGAATAATGAATAATCCTCAAGATGACAATGAAAGAGAGTAAAAATAAATTTTGATTCTAAAAACGGAAAAAAAATTCATAATAATAATAATAAGAATTTAATAATGAATGTCGCTACACAATATTAACGCCTTATACAATTAACTATTAAAGGCGGGGTAAGAGTGTTCATTTATCTACGCAATTAAAAATTATCCACTGAAATTAAATTCATGTCAATGGAGTCTCAACTGCGAATTAATTAAAATTTTAATTGTTTTTTTACCTGAGCATGTTGAGCGTAGCAAGTTTTTCTCTGGCTGAGTTGATCTTTGTTGGTGAAACCAATGCAGAATACTCTTAAGAGGTAACCGTCAGTTGTTTTTACGTCGACGTTGGCTTCAATCAATGTTTGCCATTTCTTTACCATGGATCGGAGTTTGTCAGTTGTCAAGTCCATGCCGTGGAAGTTTGTGAGAACACTTCTTCCTTGAACATCTTCGGCAATTAATCTGAATTTACGGAAAGACCGTTCCGCGTCTTGATCATTTTGCAAATCTGCAAGTGAAACTTCGAAGACACGAGACTTCAATCCTTCAGAAGCGATTTCTAAAAAAAAAAAAAAAAAAAAAAAATAAATAAATTAATAATCATTATTAATTCCAATGAATTGAAATAATTCATCAATTTAAGTGAAATGACAAATTACAATAATTAGGTGGCAGCTTATTATAATGATGTTTCAAAAGTCAAACATGTTTCAGTTTTATAAAATGACTATATACAAAATAAAAATATTCAATAATGATACTAGAATAATATTATAAATCTTAAGTTTAAGTTAAAGATTTTTTTATTTATTATTGCCCTACTCATTATGTGAAGTATCAGAGTGTTCTACGATCGAAAAATTATTCTTATTTATATATATTAAATTTACCAAGCAACTTGGTTTGGAGAAAAAAAAATAAAACTTACTTGTGCCCTGAGTTCTGTTGACCAAGGTTTTTCCAACCTGGCGTGTCGTGAACATGGACGGTGCTTTGACATCGTACCAATCTTTTCGGGTGAACGGGTCAACACTATAATGTAATAAAAAATATGCATTGTAAATAAATGATATTCAATTCCAATTTCCAAAGTGATAAATACAATATTTTTTGTTAATTAATTTGATAAAGAAGCAGTATACCGCTAAACACGTGTATAGTAGTAGAGAAACTAACCAAAAAAAATATCTACCAGTAATATCAGCATCACAAATTATTTATGTAAAATAAAATCTCGATAATTTAAATTTAACAATAGCGAATCATTAAAACAATATATTTATAACTCACATCTTCTTTTTAACTCCTTTTTTGCCTCCTTTGGACAGACCCTTATTTTTCCCGACTGCCATTTCAAGAGCAGTGTTATAAAAGATCAAATATGGAAACCGTCGTAACGCAGAAGACTCGATATTCGTGAACCTCAAGCTGCGTGCGTAACAAACTAATACTACTTAACTAACAGTGAAATGTGCGCACACATACTAACAGCGCCATCTAAAAACATGGTGGAACTTTTTCAGGTGCTTATACAATCGCGTGCATTAATTCGGGTAGGTTTCTATGTTTACAGTTTTTTTGCCACTTCTAAATTTGGCCGTTTCTAAACTCTAAACTTTGAAATCTGTAAATTTAGCCGTTTGTAAATTTAGCGAAACGTAAAAAACGATATTACTAAAATAAGAAAAATATAAATAATTTCAAAGATAATTTATGCCTATGATAAAATTTGACAAAAGAAAAAACGTCCATGTAAAAAAAATAAAATTCCTAAATAAAGCCGTTAGTAAAATCAGCGAGTTAAAAACTTGGAATTATTAAAATAACGCTAGCTTTAAAATAGCCGAATTAAAAAAAAGAATTATTAAAATTCTTTCAAATTAAAATGTAAACAGTTGTTAAAATGTAAACAATAATAATAATAATAATAATAATAATAATAATAATAATAATAATAATAATAATAATAATAATAATAATAATAATAATAGGCGAGAGGTGCATACATCCAGCGTCACAATGCTGCCCTGAGAGTACTGTACTACTATCTTCGTCACCGCTACGGTATTGACGTGACACCGGTGCTGCCTTATCTGCCAGGAGATATTCCCCAGGTTGTTGAGAATGACAGTTGCAAAATTTATTGGAACATGCCGTTTGCAACAACTCGGCGGATAGATCACAACAAACCTGATATTGTGCTCTTCGACAAGGCTACTCGTGACATTTATGTCATTGAGTTCTCGGCCCCGGCTGAATACAACATCTCAGCCAAAGAAGAGCACAAAAGACAGATATATCAGGATCTCCTGTTTGAAATTGGCAAACTTTACCCAGGTTACTGTGTCAAGCTCGTCGTCCTGATTGTTGGCGTCCTCGGAGGGATGAAACAGTCTTTTGTATCCTCACTTGCCAGAGTTCCAGCTTGCTCATCAAAAGCTGAATTCTTGGCGGTCAGGATGCAGAAGGCTGTCATACTAGGTTCCCTCCGTCTACTTAGGAAAATGACTTTGGCCTGCTGTGATCACTAACCGCCTTGTTGTGCGGAGTGGTCCAGCAGTAATGGATGGAGCTCAGGCTGGGCCCTCGGAGAATCGGACTCCGGGGACAACCCCCCTGAGCATTTAATAACATAATAATAATAATAATAATAATAATAATAATAATAATAATAATAATAATAATAATAATAATAATAATAATAATAATAATAATAATAATAATAATAATAATAAGATTGTTTAATAAATTATGAGGTTTATAAATGATATAATTTTTATGATCGCAAGGTTTAGAAACGGCTAGTTTTTAGAATCCTGAGGTTTACAAACGGCTAATTTTATTAATTTCCAAGTTTAGAATCAGCTAATTTTATTAATTTCCAAGTTTAGAATCGGCTAAATTCACGTAGCGAGGTTTTCAATCGGCTAAATTTATTATTTTCCAATTTTTTAATTTCATTGTTTTAAATATTTCTTTTTTTCAACTGTTTACATTTTAATTTGAAAGAATTTTAATAATTCTTTTTTTTTTAATTCGGCTATTTTAAAGCTAGCGCTATTTTAATAATTCCAAGTTTTTAACTCGCTGATTTTACAAACAGCTTTATTTAGGAATTTTATTTTTTTTATATGGACGTTTTTTCTTTTGTCAAATTTTATTATATGCATAAATTATCTTTGAAATTATTTATATTTTTCTCATTTTAGTGATATTGTTTTTTACGTTTCGCTAAATTTACAAACGGCTAAATTTACAGATTTCAAATTTTAGAATTTAGAAACGGCCAAATTTCGAAGTGGCAAAAAAACTGTAATCATAGAAACCTACCCGAATTAATGCACGCGATTGTATATACATTCAACATATTCATTTTTAAAGTAGTGTGTATGTGCATTCAACCAATTCTCGCACTAGAGGCGCTTTTTTCTCGATTACATCAAATGCCATCTCGAGTCATGGTAGCAACTTAAATCAATTTGTATTCAAAAGTGTAAATTTATGAATTCCAGTATTTAATTAGTTTATTATTTTTTTGCTAATATGTATCTCGAAAAATGAATGAGAAATATAAGATCTCCATATACTTTCAATGAATGTGTTTATTTTTGATAGTACTGCTGAGGCCCAAGTACCGTCAATTTTTAAATTGATTCAACAACTTAATGCCATCTAGTATATAGTGTCGCAAAGTATTGGTAATCTATATTGTTTCAGTAACAAAAGAGTTTGCCTCGGGTTTTTTCGGTTCTTATATTATTTTTATTTCTGTTTTGTGTATAGAGTATTAAAACACTCGAGGCCGATGTTACTGCATGAAGCAGTTCTCTTATTAGTTTGTATATATGAATTCATTCAAGGTAAAATTTTTTTTTAGTGTAATGCATACAGCCATAACTTATTATTTTTTGTGCTTTAAATGCACAGGGACTGTTGCTTAAAATTCATCATAAACTCGAGACTGTTCTGGTGTCAACATAGCATGAATAAACTAATGATAAAAAAATTTTAAACTTCCAAAACTTAAGTCATTTGGGCTATAATAAGTGACCCCATTAATCATGAATCTGCAAACGCTTTTTCAAGACTTTAATCCAAGGTAATTAAAATTTTTTGATAATAAAAATTGAATATTAAAAAAGGACATTTAGTTTCTAAAATAAAAAAATTTACATATGATTAAATCTCAGCTACTTAATTTTTAATTACAGTTGTAGAAATTATTATTATTGTTATTATTTTATGAAGATGTTACTATTAATATGAATCATATAAATCAGCAAATTATAATATGCAAAAATTTTTTTTTAAACCTTGCATCTTTTATTATTGCAATGTATAAATGATAATGAAAACAACTATCAATTTTAAATGTGATGTAACTTCAATCAAGATAATTTTTTTTTAATTAGTTTATTTTTATTTAATAAACACATATTATTTTTACATGATTTTAATCCGTTTTATTTTTTCAGTAAATTTTTAGTCCACTCATGTTTGATGATATTCACCGCATTATTTGCATTAAGACTGGATGGATTTATAGAATGGAGTTATTGGTCGATATTCAGTCCTATTTGGTTGTGGAAGGGTATGGTAATTCTAGGTGCTACAGTAGGCAGTTATGTTTGGTGGAGACATCCTCATGCAAGACTTGAAGGCGATGCTTATGTTCATTACAAGGCTATGTTAATAACTCTTGCCTTACACTTAATTTTATTAATGTTCGAACTATTAGTCTGTGACAAATTAGAATCAGATAGACATTTATGGATATTAGTATTCATTCCTCTAATTTTTATTTCGATTGTCTCCATAGCTGTAAGTTTTTATTCACATTACATACATCAAATGATAAGTATGAATATAAAACTATTATTAAATTATTTAATTACAGGTGTGTATTTGGGCTGTAAAACACGACCGATCATTTGAACTAGAGTTATTTTGTGCCGTCAATGTACTACAATTTATTTTCTTAGCTTTAAAACTTGATCAATTTATAACATGGAGTTGGGAAGTCGTCTTTGTTCCTCTTTGGGCACTTTTGTGTTTATCATTAGTGGCTGTACTATACACCATAGTGTTCGCAGCTGTATTGTTAAGGGCACCACAAGTTAATGCTCGTGTTAGAAGAACTTCATTAAATTCTGCTTTAGCGTATACGTTTCTCGTCGTGCCAATATTAGTATTTCAAGTAAGTAAAATTACACAGTTTTTAAATATATTAAATCCTAGAGTAAATAGTTTTTTACTTCGTTTTTTTTTTTTATTCTACTCACAGTTTTGAATAGTTTAAAATGTTTTCCTATTAAATTAGAATATAACGGTTATTTGTTTTAAAAATACATTTTTATCATTGTAGAGCCTGGGTAATAATTCAATGATTTACGATTAAAATGGTTGTTTATTCGCTTTTCTTTCGTTTATTGAGATGAGGTAATTACAAAACACTAATTAAAAACAAAATATACAAATCCAATTACAATATCTATACAATATCTCATACAATTTATTTTAAAAATCTTTATTATATAACAACATATCAATGATTTTTTTATAAAGCATTTACATAGTAAAAAATGAATCTTTCAATACAGTATACAACCGGAAACTTGTTTGATTTTATTATTATTTGTCTAAGTTGAAAGATCAAAGATTTAAGGTCAAATAAAAAAAAATTTTTTTCATAGTAAATGATATTTTCTACAAAGATAAAAAGGTTTTAGAATAGTCAATTTATGTAAATAATCAATATTATTGTCGTTTGAATTTTTTCATACTATTGCAATAATTTGAGGGACATTTGTTTTAATTGACATGTTATGATAAAGATTTCTAATAGTGTATTTTTTGCGTCATACTGTCCTTATTTATTAAGAGCTCGTTATCGAATATATGTCAAATTCAATTTCAATTAGTTGTTTGTTTGGAAATCATATTTGTTATTATTAAATGTATTTTTTATTGACTGGTTAATTAAAAGACAATAATGATGTGATGAAAGAATATTTTTACAATTATTATTATTAATGATACATGTTTTTACTTAGACTATTAAAATAATACTGTTCACAATCATTGAAAGAACAAAAAATTTTTCGTTGAAAATCATTTTAAAGTTTAAAATCTTTACTTAACTTAAAAATTTTTGTTTTACCGTTCAATAATTACAAATCGAAGTAAAAATCATTTTTTTACTTAAAAAAATGTCTGCAAGTGTAAAATTCTCTAAATAAAAATACATGAAAGTTTTGAAGTTAGTCATTAGTCGAAACTCGCAAAAAACGGTTCAAGATTCATCATTGTTTAAAATTAAAGTACACGTTATTCAAATTTCTAGTAATGTCTTCAAAATTAATCAAGAATATTTAAAGTTATATCTAAATAGTTAAAAAATTAATTATTAATCATAGTAAATTTACTCTGTCTCTAGTTATTTAAATATTGAATTAAGAAAATGTTAAGATTCAAAGTTTTATCAGATTAAAATTTTGTAAATTAAAGATTTTAAGTTTTTAAATTACATTTTAAACATTATCCAGTAATTACATGAATTATTTCGTTCTCGAAAATTTTTGTGAACAGCATATTTAAACCGTTAAGTTTCGTTAGTGAAAATATAGCAAATAAAATTTCCTATTTACCTAGCAATAGTATAAACAAAAGTTATATTTTTCATTAACAAAAACTTTAATTAAAAATACCGATGATTAATTCACGTATCTAAGTACATACAGTATCATATGATTGATCACATCGGTTACATAAAGAAACAGCGAAGAATTTTTGTATGAAATATTTCACTAGATTTTGTTGAACAGATTTTAGTTATTTAGTGTTTTTTGCTGTTACCTTTTTTGTGTTCATACTTCTTTTTTTTATAATCACCACCTTTTTTACCATGATGCAAATGATGAGAATGATGCTCTTCGTGTCCATTTTCACCAGAATGTCCTTTATGTTGTTTATCATGGTGACCTTTAGCTGAGTGGCCTTTCTTATCATGATGCTTGTCATGATAACTTGAATGATGATTATCTCCTTTTTTATGTTCTCCATGTGCCTTTTTATGATGCCCTTCGAAATGACCATGCTTGTCGTGATGGCCGCCTTTATGTTCATCATCATAAAATTTATGTTCTTTGTGATACTCATCTTTCTGGAATTTGTTATGATACCCTTTTACTTTGTGCCCCTTTTTATGTCCTTTTTTTTCACCAAATTTTCCTTGTTTGTGATTTTTTTCATGTTTATGCCCATGTTCATATTCTTCTGCCTCATCGTGATGTTTCTTTTCATGTCCGCCATGTTTCTTGAGAAAATCTTCATAATCTTCTTTTTTATGATCGCCTTTTTCACCATCACCATGATGATGATGGCTATGAAATTCTTTACTATCTTTCTCGCCATGTTCGTCATGATGATCTGCATGATGCTCTTCACCTTTACCACTGGAAAATTTATGCTCGTGATGAGATGCCGATGGTAAAAGATCGTGATCTTGACGTCTTGTAGCTATTTGATCTCGATATTGAATCCATGTAACTGGTATTTCACGTGAATAACAAAATAACTGATAAAAAGATGACAATAATAATATAGATATAAATAATTTGTTAGATTTGGTCATCTTTGTAAACATTTTTAAAATCCATACCCCGATCTATTTACAATTTATAGGAACTATGATTGTCAATTTTTGTACGACGCACTCAAATAATCTTTCAAACGTCCAAGTTCACAATGTTCTGCTATGTCCAGATTATTTATACTCAATTATCTCACTCACTTTCTTTATTGTGGTCAATCATTTATGAAATAAAAAAAAAAAATTTATCTCAATAAAAGCTTGAGAGTTAAGTAATAGTTTCTTATCTCGTCGGTTGCTAAAGATTTGGTAAATTTTTTCAATGATTTTCTCTATTATATAAACATAAATCTCTACTTTACGGTAATAGATTAGTAAAAACTTTTCTTAAATTACTCAACTTTCTATATTTTTTTTTTTGCTCTGTTACTATATAAACTGTTATAATAAATGGTGAAATGTTCAATACTATAGATATAAATTAAGAAACATTTTTAATACAACTTTTGAAATTCAGTAATTACGATATTTTATACCAATAACCTATAGCGATATGTTTAATATATTGTTAGTTATTGTATTTGATACTATTTTTGCAGTTATGTCTTTGCAATAACGAGTACTTAACTTATAAAAAAAAAATGAAATAACTGTTTAATAAAAAAAATTTTTTTTTTTAAAGGTATTACTAGCAAATAAATTGGATGGAGATTTATCATTAAATTATACAACTATAGCTGCACCATTATTACTCTCTCATATGACACTTATCTTCATGTCTTTTGGTGCTAAAGGTGGAAATAGATGTAAGTTAAAAAATTCAATTACTTAACAATATTAATGAAGTATTTGACAAAAGATTTGGGGGAAAAAAAAATTTATGCATACTTATATTTCTTTAATTTGAAAAATAGTTGGATTATAATTACTCTGCTAAAATTTAATATTATAATTTATAAATCAATAGCCCAAAAATATACTGGGTAATAATTAGTTAAATCAACAAAATTATCCGTTAATTTATAATTTGAAAATTTTTGTTTCTAATATCTTGAAAAACAATTTTTTTAGGGTGGTTTGGAATACGAAAAGACTTTTGTCATTTTCTTTTAGGCCTCTGTCCGCTTCTCCAAGAGTATGGGAATATTTCTTATCAACCAAGAAGTGATCACGATCAACCACCATCAGAACCAATGGTTTCAGATAAGAATGAAAAGCATATTAAAAAAATCGACCTAATGAAGCCTGTTGTGCCTATTATTTCTATTGATATGCCCGATTGATGGCTAAAAAATTCAAGGATTGTTGCAGAAACTTTTAAGCGATTATAATTGTGATGAATACAAAAACAACAGTCAGCACTGTGTATATATATTAATTGTGAATAAGATCTTTGATGAATTATTCAAAGTAGAAAGAAAAACATCAAATACAATGTGAAGATATATTGGAATAGAAAATTTACAGCAAATTTATAAGTTAAGTTTTAAATATAATAGATTAATTTTTGCCTCCAAGTTATGAAAACGTTAAATGGCTTTCTGTTAATCGTATCTATTTACGTTATTGAATATATTTTCTTTATTAGCCTATTAACCCGTCCATTTTGTTAACAGGATCCTTATGCTTATTGGATCTGAAATCGATTATTTTTTGGCGAGTAAATATTAGAGAATATTAAATCTATTTGTGTTACGACATTAAGCATAATAACAACTCAATAATTATAAATTAGATTATGTCGGTGCTATATTATTGGAAGTTCTTCCAATGTTCTTTTTTTTATTGTTAAACCTATTTAGCAAGTTAATCGACTGTTATAATTAATCAAATGTTTTTTCTACGAAAAATATTTTATGACGTCAGTACTCCATTTTTTTTTTATATTATATTATTGGATTAAATAAAATTTTATTAATTGATTCAAGAGAATAATACTAAAATTGTAAATACTAAATTGAAATTCGTGAGTCATTATTCAATTTAGTTATTAGGTAAATAAATACCTGAGGTAATCAAACATAATTAATATTCAAGATTGTGTCATATTTTACTTAACATAGTTATACAGTGTGAACCGTATACCCTGGAGTTGGTGATCAAAGTTAATGAATTTATTTTAATTAGTTAACCCTATTGAAATTCGACAATATATAATTATTAAATTATTAAGATGGCCCGAAAAAAAAAAAAAACAAATTTTTCCAGCTTCACGTCTTTCATGAATCTTGTAAGAATAAATAAGATCCAACAATATTTAAAGGTCTTAAAAATTTTTAATTTATTTCTAATGATGTTTGAATGTTTTCAAATGATTGTTGAAAGTTACAGTTGATTTTTTCACATTACAGTACATAACAATGAACAAAAAAAATACGAAAAAAAGTAAATAAAAATGAGTAATTGATGTATGTATTATTTTATAATTCAGAGTGAGAATATGTTATCAAATAATAACGATTAAATTTAATTACTTTAAGCAATTTAAAAATTTTTCAGTTATTGTAAAAATTGCAATAATGATGATAATACCGATAAGAAACAAATTTTGGGAAAAAATCTATTCAATAATTTGAGAAAAAAATTTAGTTAAACAATTTTAAGTTAACTAAAACTGATCGATTTTAGTATACTATTTGAAATACATGTTTGTTATTCATTTTTTTAAGTGCCTTACATTCTACTTTTATTCATTTCCATGTAATCTAATAATTAAAGGAAATATAGGATTAATAATGAAATTTAAAAGTCGTTTGAAAACGTTCAAAATGTCATAATTCAATGAAAATATTAATCTATTTTTCTGAGCTACTCGTATATATATATATATATATATATATATATATATATATATATATATATATATATATATATATATATATATATATATGTGCGCATGTAATATAATATAAATATAAGTAATTGAATATTTTAACTTTAAAAAATAAATTTTTCAAAATGTAATAGCGAAACTCCAACCTGGTGTAAAAGAGTTTGTCAACTACGGCACAAGACTGAACACTTTATGTGTAGATTAGTATTAATAATAGTTAGTTTTAATCGATCATATAACACATATTTGAAAAAATGTTAAATTAAGTTTATATCATAAAATAATAATTGTAAATTTCTGCTTAAAATATTGACGTAGCAAGTGGCCAATTGTTCATTAAATTAAGTAAAATACTATTAAATTGTACAGACATTACCTAGAGTTTTTCAAACCTAGATGTATACATTTAAAGTGTATGTATTTAACAATTTATACATATCGATTAAGGACGTTTAAGTGATGTGTTAATTTCATTTTATAATTATATCTCAAATGCATACTACAACAACCTAATAAACTTTATATTTTTTGGTAATAATTATAATATAAATATTTTATTTAAAACCTTTATTAATTATACATAATAAATAATACTATTGATTTGAAGAAGAATTTTAATTACTCCTCGTTAAATTTATAAATAGGTCTATGAATAAAAAGTACATTTAAAAAATAATGTCAAAATCAAATATTGCAACAAATAATTTAATATTAATAAATAATTATACTTTCTTTAGTTTTCAAAGTATTTATAACTATAACTATTTATTTATTTATTACCCATAAATTTTTTTAATAAAAATACATTGTTTGATCAATAAAATTATATTATTTCTATAAAATTAAATGATAGGTTGTTTCTATTATGTTAATTCAAGTTGCTACCAAAATGGAATGCTCTCTGGTATCCATGGTCGACCTAGAAGACATGAAACTCGGGAAGCTGTTTCATCTACATTTAAATTTGAATCTTCCATAAGGCATGTTTCCCATATCAAAAGTATTTGAAGACGTTCTTTACAAATCCCAACGAATTCCACGAGACCAGAACATCTGGATGTAAATTCATAAAATTGAAATTTTTTTTAATAATCTAGAAGTATAACAATCTATTATAACATATTCACAATAGGAAACTCACGTAAATTCACAATCTCCAAGGCTTATAGCTGATAATTTTGGACAACCTTTAGCCGCAGCAATCAATGGTTCGTCAATAAGGCCAAAATTATACGAACTAATAATAAGTTCTACAAGTCGTGTGCAACATTTACTAATTCTGCCAACAGTTATTTCAGGCGGAGATCCACTAAGAAATAAATGAGTAACTGGAATTGGTGTTATAAAGAAATCATTACAATTATCTTCATCTGATAAATACGACGTTCTGAAATGATAGAATTATTTTGATTAATTTCACGCAAAGTTTGACGTATTTTTCTACGTATAAAAATTGAAAATAGTCATTATACTTAAAAACAAACGGTTACTTTAATGGAAAATATGTTGTATATCTAAAAGTATAGTGTTTAAATTGAATCGTTATTACTAATTTTTAATCGTTTTGTTCAAATAGGATGAAGATGAACAAATGGGGCATTCCACATTAAATCGACCACTTTTAAACCAGACTTCTTTCGATTTCAATAAAACTTTTTTTTTTTTGTTTTTTATCTATTTGAAGCTGTTTCTTAGAATTTTCTCAAATTTTTTTACCTAACAAAAAAAAATTACGGATTTAAAAAAAAAGTCTTTTTTTTTTCAAATGTTCATAACTTTGTTAAATATTTATTTATCGGGCCGTTTGTTTTCTTTTTTAATTTTTGAAGGTTTTTTTTTCGCTTTTCAATGTAGTTTTCGGAAAAATGTTAATTTGAGTGATTTCTATTTTTCTTCTCTTACTTTTATTACGAAAGAAATTAAAATTTCTTTGACGATGAACGCTTTTAATTGTTTCTCTCTTTCAATTCTGGTTCTTCTAATATCTTCATAAATTTTTAACAAAATTATGGATATTTCAAGATTAAAAAGCTTTTTTCTTAAAATCCGTAACTTTTTTTTAGTTGGGTAGAAAAATTTGAGAAAGATCTGCGGAACACCTTTCGTCAAGTAAAAAACAAAACAAATTTTCAGCGAAATCAAGAGGAGTTTGGTTCAAAAGTAGTCGATTTGCCGTGGAATGCCCTATTGATATTAATCGGTACAATCCAGTTTTTAGTACTTGTGTTATAAACTGACAACGACAGTTGGATATTACTGAATCACACATCTTCGCTAATATTAAATTAATATTTTTTCAATTGATGATATCTTATTAAAAAAAATCATGTAAATATTACATAAAAATTATTTAATTCAAGAAACATATTTTCTTCGAAATTTCATTCTTGTTTCAAAATATTGACCTCTTATGATAATTACCAATCAGAGATTCAAAGATTTGAATCCAATAACTTATAAACTAAAAGAATGAATTTGTAAAATAAGATAGTCAATTTTCGTTAAAATAGTTTCCTCAGTTCAAAATGATGTCTCTTAAATCTAATTAGTTTGTCTATCAGAGTAGATCATAATAATAATTTCGTTATTTGAAATAAAATTGAGTTTGAAATGATTTTTAAAGGGTATTTGATCATTTTAATTTCTCAAAAAATTTTGCATACAAAAAAATACAACCACATTGAAGACATTAATAGAAATTTTTTTAATTTTTAGAATATTTTCATACAGATCATAATTATTAGGTGATGGACATTAAATGGTATATTTTTTCTTTAACTCATTATTTTTTTTTATGGATTAAATATTTTTTTTTAAATATGTTATTTGATTATAATTGTTATAATTAATACTTACAAGACAAAATTAAGATCAGGTAAATGATTTTCTAATGTAAGCCACGTTTTATCGCTAATGTGTGGTAGTGGTTTTTCATCAGGGTAAACTTCAATTTTCATTGTTTTAAGATTTATTCGATCATCACACGATAATGCTGTGAGTAGCTCATCACTGAGCAAAGAATAAGATAAAGATAGTTCTTGAAGAAATTGATACTGACTAATGGTTTTTACAATATCTAAACAGAAATAAAAAAAAAAAGTATAAAATCAAAAATCAATTTAAGAACTTTTCTCACTAATTTTTATAACCTTTTAATAACAATTCTGTTGAGTCATCAAGATGTAATTTTTGAACATTTGTTACATTTTCACATGTGTTGACTGACTGTAAACTACAACTTGTCGATATGTCATCCGTCCTTAACGATTTAAAAAATAATTCATCCGATGATTGTACTTTCGTAAAAGGTGTTACATCCAAATAATAAAAATTATCAGAAACTGATAATGAATTAGTTAATGAAAGCATCTATAAAGAAAAATTTATCTAATTATTTTTAAAAATCTACATTCTATGAAAATTTTTATAACAAAAAATAATTCCTAAACCCTGACCCTAGTATAGAATTTAGGCAACTTTTCTTGTTCCACTAGTGAAGATAATACTTTTTTTCATAGCACAATAAAGTGAAGTTTATATTAATACATGTGATCAAAGTAGACTAAGCTTGAAAGAAAACTCGGTAAGCAAGGACCTCAAGCCGTTGATGAAACCAATTGACGGAGTGTTTAGGGTAGGGGAGAAGGATTTGAAAGGATTTAATTAAAAAATTCAGCAAATGATAATTCCTTAGTAAAATCAAAAGCATGTGAGACCTTCCATTGCAACACTTTTGCTCTATACTAACAGAGATCTTATGCCAATCCAATATAAAATGTAGTCAGAATTACCGGTAAAAGGCGATTGTAAGCAAGTAGGCCGTTCACGTGAATGGCCCTGACATGTTTGGAGAACAGGCGTACTGGATCACGTGTGCATTAAATAAAAATATTAATAGAAAGGTGAAATAAATATTTTTGAAGTGGTATTATAACGAGAACATGTGATTTCATAAAGTGCTAATTTTGAATTAAGATAAAAATTTAACTATATATGGACAATTTCAACCTTTTTTAATAGATCTCAAATAATTTTGTCCTAATAACTCGGTAGATATTAAAAAATAAATCTAATATTCTTTTGAAAAATGTCCGACGACAAATTAAAAAAAAAATTATAGTATCTTTAAATAACTTCAAATAGTTCAAAAAATTACATCGATCAAAGTTATAATTTGAATTGAAATTTTAGTGATAGATAATTACAACAATTTGTTTATTCTTCATCTATATATAATGATTTAATGTAATTTGATATTTATAACTCATTACAAAGTTAGGTATTTCATTTTCAAATGTCATAACTTGTATTACTATGTTTAGAACTAGTATTTATAAAAAAAATTTAATACGTCACATAAGTGCGCAATTTTATCTGATTGCGTCTAATGAGTCCTGAAGACACGTGTGATTTGATCACGAGTATGCATAGAAAGTATAAAGCACGTGATTTTAACTTAATAATCAATATCAAACACACAAGAAAAAATTATTTTATATAAATGATTATAAATATATAAAAACTAAAAAAAATTTACATTTTATGTCACAATACATAGTTAAAATCAAATAGATTAATTTGATGTCTACACATTAATTTTATATAGAATAAATATTATGAAAGGAATAAAAAATTATTGATGAATTAAAATTTTGAATTGAACTGAACAAAACAATATTGAAAAGATAGTAATTTGAAAAAAAAAAATCAGTTTTTAATTTTTTTTTACTGTGTTGCACCCAATCAAATAATTTGAAAAAATTTCTATGAACAGAAGAGTATAATAGACGTTTTCTGATAAAGTTTTAGAGATTGCGTGTTTACAAAAACGTAATTAAAAAACGATTTGAATTTTATTTCTTCTGTTAAAAATTGACTTTCAACTTAGGAATTTGAAATTTTGCAATTGGAGAAAAAAAATCGATTTTTTTATTATCTTGGAAACTAGTTGAGATGAAGAGCTGAAATTTTCGTTGAATTTAGCATGACTATCAGGCTGTACCCTTTATCTTTATTTGTAATTTTTTTTAATATTTGAATATCTCAGTGTAATTCAGGATTTATTCTAAAGCAATTCAAACTGTTGTGGCACAGGCACGCAGCTTGCTGCTGGCGCCATTTGATTGAAAAAATTCAAAGAGCAGTAAGATTAAATAGTTGATTTTTTTTAGTTACTACTTTTTTAAGTAACAGACTGTAGTTATTTATACGTCAACATCAATTTTTGAACAATCATAAAAGAGCCATCGAAAAAAATTATTGTTTGTCTTTCAAAAGGTTAACAGGTTGCCCCGATGAATGATAACAACAGTTCAGCAGCAATAGTTAACAGCCCACACATCTAAGTTTGAAGTTCTGTCTTGATGCCCATGCTTCAATGATAAGATAAAAATGACAGCAATGTATGATAATATTGACATATTCGAACCTTGGAAAATCAAATTAGTCCAGGAGGAATCGGCGCATGAGTACCGAAAACTATTCCACCTCAATTTTTTTATGCGATTCTCTTCAAACTACCCTACTGATGATATAAATGCATGTTGCCAAGGGGCAACCCCGTGCCATATTGTTTAAATCGAAATTGTTTAAACAATTGCAAGGAATTGTTATTTTTCAACCGGACAAATTTTTTTTGTATTCTTTATTAAAATACAATTAAAAAAGGTCCTATGACTTTTCACGATAAAGTTAATATTTTTAGAGATATAAATTTTGAAAGGTTCGAAAAATCTTAAAGTTGGGTACTTTTGACCCATGAAAAATATATTAAAAAAAAAAATAAAATATAAATAATATTTTTTTTTTAAATTCTTTATACAATAGTTAACAATAGCCTTAATTGCGATTTCTAAAAATTTAATTATTTATACCTGTTTTTAATTGTCAATTTCGCGCGCTCATAAGTATGCGTCACTTACCTATAAGTATCGCTGTCTCTCTCTGACTCATACGCTGCGTCGCTCTCTCGGTGTCCTGAATCATTATTTTTAATTTATCTTCTAAACAATGAACTTAATCAGAATTTTTAAAGAAAGCAATGTTATCAATAATAAAATTATCTACAATTTGTTCTCAACAAATTTTTTTCTAAAATCAATTTTTCAAAAGTTATTTAAGGTTGAAGCCGAACATATAATTAAAATTACTTTTTTGTCATTATAACAGAAAGTACTTACATAAAATAACTCCTCCAAGCAAAGGTTATACATGTAGAAGTATGAAATAATGGAACAAGATTTAAAAACAAGTATTTATTTATCATCAATGTCATTTTTATATATTATATTCTTACATTCTTCTGAATCACAACCACATAAAAGTATACAACTAACATTATTTTTTCTACAATAACATGCTTTGGTTTTACAAGCTTTCTTACAATTGCACGGTTTTTTAAGATCTGTTGGAAATGAGCTTTTGTTTATAAATAAAGGTAGCAAAGTATCATTTTCTTTTTTATATCCGAACTGAGTAAAATCTAATGTTTTATATTGGGGATTTAAAGCTTGTTTCCAAACGTATGTTTGAGCAGAAGCTCTAAGTGCATGCAAATGCAAGGAATCTGATGTGCATGGAATTTTTGATAAATTAATATTACTACCAAAGCAACGAGAAAAAATTATTTGTCTGGCTTCGTCCGCGGTCTTACCTTTTTTACCCAAAATATTAAGATATAAAGTTTCTAAGTCTTTCAACTCGTTCGTACTTAATTCTAAGCCATTGCCAAGAGGGACTAGAGCATCACGATTTTCTTGTATTTTTATCATTTCTAAAGCTTTATTTTTTGTGCCAATTTTACTAGTCGTATCACAACCCGTAAATGCGTGTAAAGCAGGTAAGATTTCACAAACCGGGGACGTCAGAGAATCAGCTGCTTTGTGACACGAAAGATATCGTGATTTTTTATTATTAATCTCCATCCATAGTCCGGAACAACCACTTTTTTTCAAGCGTGACCAATAATAAATACAAAGCACAAAAACATCAGTGTCTACACTGTGAATTATTATTTCAGAATTCAACTGAATATTGTATGCAGCGTGACAAAAAATTCGAGTATCAGCCTCAATGTGATTATTTAATAATTCCGGTACCTCTGCAATTTTTCCACCTTGAATACTATAACATTTACAAACATCATCAAAGCCACCAGAAATAATTAATTCTTGATTATCTGTAAGTGAAACGTACTGTAAAACATTGAGGCATAGAAATCTTAGTAACTCTAGCTTATTTTTCGGACTTGACAGAAATGCTGAAATATTTTTAGGAATTTTAGTATTGGGCCCCTGAATAACTATTTCACATGCTTTTATATTTTTGGCTCTTAATGCAGCTTCTAAATACTTGATACTTTGATTGTCATACCTATCAAATACAATATCAACACGCGTAACTCTCGGCTTTCTAAAATATGATGTAACGTAATTAAAGAATGCTCTAATATCATTGAGTATAATATTGGTATAATATCATTGCTGTAACATGTGTTGTATTTTTTCCGCTTAAAGTTTCTTCTAAAAAATCGTTATTATCAATAGCTCCATGAAGAAATAGTGACGAATCATCCACAATATTTGTAGGCCTTCTTACAGCATTACAATCTTGTTCATAAATAATTTTTTTAATCAACAATTCATCTAAATCTAATAAATCTCTGTAGCTTATACAGTATCCTAGTTTAAATAACATGCTTATGATATGTTTTGATCGAGTTAAATGATGAATTGTTTGAGCGAGAGCTATATGTTTTGGACTATGCACTCCTTTCATAACGTAACAAATATCTGTAAATAAAACTTTAGCATGTCTTAATTTTGTGTCCGAAAATGATTTTTTATTAGTTAATAATATTTGAAAGAAATAAAGCCATGTCGGTGGTATTTCAATATTTTCCAAATTTTTATCAATGACGTTTTCATCGTTAATATATCCCGAAGTAGTATTATCAATGTTAGAAATAACTTCGTTTTTCAATTGTTCAGCACATTGACGAATTAGTTTTCTGGAATCACTTGATTCTCGAATTTTTTCAGCTAATAGTTCTAAAGGTATATTAACCATAATGACAATTGCCGATTTAGATTTATCTGCCGGATGAGAAAATAAAATTTTTCCACCATATTTTTTAATCAAGAGACCTTTAGTTATTTCGTTGTTAGCAGATAATTCTTCATTCTCGATATAGTTGTTAAGACGTTTAGTTAAGAAGCTTAATTCGTAAGCCATCGAGTTGCATAAAGGGATTTCAATCTCTTTCAGTAAATCTTCAAATGCTTTATTGATAATATCATCAGGAATCTTGACACTTGGTCGGCCACCTTTATTATTTGAGTATTCAGGAACATATAAATAGCTTCTATAACATAATTTGTGATACTTAACTTGCTGAGCGAGAAGACTATCAACCGAATCAAACGTACAAATTTTTTTAAAAACATCATCCATTTTTAGACGTGCAACAGTTAAGAAATTTTCAGCTGCATCGCGATCAGATAGTACATACGTTGCTTTTACCTGATTTTTTTTTAACTGACCGCATATTATGCACAGATCACTGTCGTTTTCTTTATTTCTGGTGGACCGACGAGGAGTATGAATTATATTTGAAGTTAAGGGGTCTGTTGACTGGATTTCCTGAAGATTTTCATCTTGCTTGTGAAGTAGTATTTCTCTTCGCCTAATTTTTTCTTCACTTGTATAACTGGCATAACACGTTCTGTGCCACGAAAACGTTTGTTTCTCAAGAGAAGAATTAAACAAATTTGCAAAACGGATAGCGGCATCATCGTTTCGTCGATAAGCTGCACGTTGTACAGTTATATATGTATCAGGCTTCGGATTCTTCACTACATTGTTTGGAACATCACAAAAAATACATGGTAAAGTATCTTCAGAATATTTTCTTTTCTTGGGAACAACTGAAAATGACATTACACTCACAATAATTGGTACGAAAAATCACAAAAACTGAAAATATAGTCATTTAAAAATGTTGATAATACACAAAATCACTGACATGGGTGCAACAACGTTTAACAATCTTAACACTCTAACGAAATAGAAAAGACTGAGGAACTTTGAGTAAAAAACAAAAGAACGATCAATTGAAAATTGACACTTCCTAACTTGTTTTTTTTTAAATGCTCTATATAGTCGACAATTTTGTATTGTCACAATAACAAGCCTAGATCTTGAGATTTTATACAAAGAGTGCCTTTGAAAAAATAAAAAACAAAAATAAAGAATCTTTTCCTTATTTAGACACACTTATGCATACACCATAAAACATATATGCATACATGCATATAAGTATTTTTTATTTTATTATTTTTCGCTTCGAAAATTTAACTGCGTACAAATATTTTTTTATTATTTATATATAATTGTGATCCCGTAAAATGTTCAAATACCATTATATTTTATTTTTGTTAATAAAAATGCCTAAATTTATATGATAATAATAAAAAAGTAATATAAACCAATAAGAAAGTAATTTTAATTATATGTTCGGCTTCAACCTTAAATAACTTTTGAAAAATTGATTTTAGAAAAAAATTTGTTAAGAACAAATTGTAGATAATTTTATTATTGATAACATTGCTTTCTTTAAAAATTCTGATTAAGTTCATTGTTTAGAAGATAAATTAAAAATAATGATTCAGAACACCGAGAGACCGACGCAGCGTATGAGTCAGAGAGAGACAGCGATACTTATAGGTAAGTGACGCATACTTGTGAGCGCGCGAAATTGACAATTAAAAACAGGTATAAATAATTAAATTTTTAGAAATCGCAATTAAGGCTGTTGTTAACTATTGTATAAAGAATTTAAAAAAAAATATTATTTATATTTTATTTTTTTTTTTAATATATTTTTCATGGGTCAAAAGAACCCAACTTTAACCCTTTCACGGTTCTGGGCGTTTCTCCCACTCTTTTCCTACTCGCGGGGCAAGGGGACTGCACGCAATCCAGTGAGCGGAGCGCAGGGGCGTATAGTAAAGGTTCTTAAAAAATAACTCTCTGACAAGAAAATGTTAAACAAATGTTTTTTTTTTTTATTTATCAACTTTGTTGGTACAGAAATTATAATTTATTTGTTATGAATATTCTTTAATTTTTTTATGTAATAAAACTTTGTACAGTGATAAAAAATTTAACTTGACTCAAGAGCAAGAATCTTAAACCAAGAACACTATTTTGAAGAAAAAGAATTTCTTGAGTCAAGATATAATTCTTGGTTCAAGAAAAATTTCTCGATTTAAGAATTTTTCTTCTTGCTTCGAGAGTTTAAATGAAAACAATAACCTCATTAATAATTTACACGGTAAAGCTATAAAAACAATAAATACGGTCCTGAGTGAGCACGCGGCGGGCACGAAAATCTGGTGGCGGGAGTTAGTCCGCTCACGCGACTGGCTATCCCCACTCCGGGAGAAAAAGTACGACTCAGTCCGAATCGACCGTGAAAGGGTTAAGATTTTTCGAACCTTTCAAAATTTATATCTCTAAAAATATTAACTTTATCGTGAAAAGTCATAGGACCTTTTTTAATTGTATTTTAATAAAGAATACAAAAAAAATTTGTCCGGTTGGAAAATAACAATTCCTTGCAATTGTTTAAACAATTTCGATTTAAACAATATGGCACGGGGTTGCCCCTTGGCAACATGCATTTATATCATCAGTAGGGTAATTTGAAGAGAATCGCATAAAAAAATTGAGGTGGAATAGTTTTCGGTACTCATGCGCCGATTCCTTCTGGACTAAATAAAAAATCAACTGTTCTAGTCTTTATAACTTAATTTGTATGATCTTAGTAATGCTTAATAACTCATATTTGAAGAAATCATAAAGGAAAGGTAAAAAAAAATAATGTAAGATACAATTGAAATATACGAAAAATTTATTTACATAAAAACTTTAAAATATTACCTATTTAACTGTTGCGCCGTTTTATTTCGAAATACCCAATTAATAAAATTTAAATTGCAAAAAATAAAAAAACAATAGTATTGTCACAATTATTAAAACTAACTCAATAAATTCAATAATGAATCTATATGGCTAATTAATAAAATTATACTTGGATGTAAATGGCTTTTTGTCTGGATTTATTTTTTGCAAAAAGGTAAATGAAAGCGCAAAAAAAAATTACAATTTATGGAGAATTTTATTCATCCATAAGATGCACGGTTGGTGTAATCATCTTTTTAAATGTGTTAAATATTTGACGTTAATATATTCTTTTTTCTTTTTTGTTAGAATAAATCATTCAATTTTTTATGCATAAATATCGTTTATATTAATCAATTGGATTCATTTAATAATAATAATTTTCTTTCATAATACCATTCATTACAATATTTACATAAACATACATACAACTTGAAAAGATCAAACATTAATCATTCAATAATAAAAATATTTCGTTTGTTATTATTATAATTATTTTTCATTACTAATTTTATTTTCGTGAACCATTTCATGACTGCCAATTTTACTAACTTTGAGTTCCAATTAATAAGAGCAATATTTTTCTTCATTTCCTTAGTAAAATAAAATAAAATATTTATAATTTCCTCATCGTTTTAGAATAATTCAAGACAATTATATAAATGAAATTTAAATGGTTTAATTATGTTACTAATTAATTATTATTATTTCCTTATAATTTCTGATTATTATTATATCAATCATTTCATATAATATACATAATTAAGCTCGTAAATGAATATCAGAAATAAACACATCAAATGTGATGAAAAAAAACTTAAATTAACCCGTAACATCCAACCGTGGCCAACTTTGCTAATATTACGAATTAGCGGCAACAAATTTATCTAATTGAAAAGCTATCTACTTGAAAAAAGAGCCTGATATATTTACAGGCATTCATCATTATTTAAATACAAAATTTTTTTTTACTATTTAATAATTTTCATTATTTTTAGTACTTCGTTTCACAATTTTTTTTTGTTTACAATAATAATTGTTATCAAAATTTGTATTGGTTATAAAATTGGGGATGTCAGCTTGCAATAAGGCTCAAAAAGTTACAATTGGTTCTTGCATATTTTACCATAAATAAAAAATAATAATTATAAATATCATTTATTATATATACTACTACTTTTATTTTTAGATATGACTTCATATGAAATTGTTTCTTTGTCTTTGTATATTATTTTTGACTTTCAGCTTTTTAAAAAACAAGAAAAAAAATATTTCTCTAAAAAATTTTAATTTTTTTTCACGTTAAAGCAATTACATGCTAAAGAATTGTTAGTCAATTTAATGTAAATTATATTTTTCTGTTCTTCCACCAACAACTCATTCAACATGCGTAAAAAATTCAATCACGCCATTTCATAGTGATTGTACCACAATAAAATAAAAATGTGAGTACAGTATATATTTATTTATAATTAAAAATTTTTAAAATCCCTATTTAATAATTCATTTATATAATAATAATTAAACATAATATTAATGGCTTATACAACACGTAATAAATGTGTTTATAATTAATTATTATTAATAATATAATTATTATTACTTTTCGTGTATATCATTATCAAAAAATGGCATTAAGGAGATCTCAGTTATGAAAAAATCGTGCAAAAATTCAAATTATTAATTTTATAAACGCGATACCACATATAAAAGAAAATGAATGAAATTAACAAAGTTTACTGAATTACATATAACATCTAAGTTCTATATGTTATTCTATGATCGCGTTTATATCCATAAAAAAATTACGTACGTTTTATTTTGAAACTATACATTAATCATGATAATTACGTTTCTCCAATTGCTAAGTTAAACTTTATTGAGAAAATGTCTTATATAAAGCACCGTGAATAAAAAAAACATACAAATTAAGTTACGTCTGGGACACTTAAAAAATATGCAAAAAAGTAACAGGCCCAATATTTGTGCATTCCAGTTGCTAACATATATTTTTCATATTTTATTGCGGACGCTTGTTACTTTGCAATTTTATTTTTTTTTAATTTTTCTATTATTAATCAATTATTGTTATTGATATTAATTGCACGTACGTATATTTCGTATAATCTCGTGTATATATGTATAAATCGTTTTATAAATTCACGAATATGTTTGTATATAGTTGCACATTTATTCAAAATGAATAATTAATATAAATCAATCGCAGTGTACTAGTAATATAAAGCGAGCTTAAAATTTATATCACATCCTTAGTGTGTGCAGCAGTATTTCCTACGTCTACTTATATGTATACAATTTATTTTTTTTTCTTTTTTTATAAATTTTTTTACAATACAAATTTGTGTTTTTTCTAGACTACGATGATATATCCGTTGCTTAATTTATGCTTCAGCCGAAAATTATTGCGCAGTCTGTCGTTGTGTTTTGTTGAATGATTGATAAAAAAAACAAATTCATGTTCGATTAAAAACAGGCATACAATCATTTGATATTGATCAATTTAATCATTTATTTATTTATTTGCATCAATAGTAACCAGTACTAAATGATGATGAATAATCAAATAAAATATGATGGGCAATAAAGTCAGTATTATTTGCAGCCACGCAAAAGTATTCAGCTAATATTAATGTAGTAGCTGTTTAGTTGGCGAAATAATAATGAAATTAATAATAATTAATGATAATAATAATGACAATAACAATAATATTAAACGTAGTAGCAGCAACAGCCATAAATAGCAAGTACATAGTTACATTAATGATGAAAAATCTAAAAGATTAATCAGTGTTTCCACCAACCGCAGAAACAAGAGTACCACCGCCGCCTCTCGTGATGAGGCTTAATTATCTGCTATTGTCAGTGCATTGCTCGTGTTGTTAGATGAGTCGTCTCCGCTCTTTTTGGTGGTGGTGGTGGTGGCCGTCGTTTACTAGCTATTACATTAGCAATATTCATACTTATATTTTCATCAGCAAATCTCACTGTTGATTGTCGTCCTGGGCTTGAAGCGTACTCAACAGGAGCAGTTGGATCATTTGTGTATACATTCTCGTATAAATTATCAGCACCATAATGCTCTTGTACCCAATTAGAGACATTTGTTTCTCTGTAGTCTGCAATTGCCGGGGGCGGATCACGGAAACCGAGTACTTCGTGGGGTGTAGTTGTTGAATCTAACTTACACTTTTGCGCAACTTGCCATTTTTTTCTCATAACTCTCTGAAGATCTTTTAGAAAATCACCGGGTGGCGCTTGGTCAGAAGCTGCCAACTTTTTCGGTGAAGTCAGTCGTGTGCTATCGGATCTTCTCGGTGGCATTGGTTTTCTTTGCGGCAAAGCTGGACTTCCTGGCTCTTGCTGTGGTGGCAAATTGAATGAAATCTTCTTACCAGTTCCAGTCTTTGATTTAGGTGAGGTTGGAGGCTCTAGGATGGTTACCCGTCTCTGTGGTTGTGGACTAGCGGTAGCTTTCAGTTCTGCAAGGTACGGTGGAGTAGCGTAGTGCCCGGAATTTTGCTTTAAAGCGCTTCTTCGGATGGTATCCATGTTTGGATTAGGCCTGATTATTGGCCCACACTGCTGAGCAGCTGGATAAGTTCCGTAAATTTGATCTGAATTGTAGTTTTGTCGCTGAAGGCTGTTCTGTGGTTGTGGTTGTTGTTGTTGTTGTAGTTGTTGTTGTTGTAGCTGCTGCTGCTGTTGTAACTGTAATTGCAGTTGTTGTTGTTGTTGTTGTTGTTGTTGTTGTTGTTGTTGTTGTTGTTGTTGTTGTTGTTGTTGCTGCTGCTGCTGCTGTTGTTGAGCCCCATAAGCTGGAGGTGGTACAAACGGTGGTGGTATTGCAAAATTCGGTGAACTTGGCATGAATGTCGGTGTGCTGGCATTGGATCCAGGATAAGAATCGTTTGCCGACATATTGGATGCGTGGTTATGAGCATAGCCATTATTTTGTAAAGAAAGATTACAGTTTTGATTTGGTATCATGTTATTGTTATCATTGATCATTCCGTAAATTTGATTACCGTTGTTGCGTGTTGGTGTGTGAGTTGGTGTGCATTCTGGTGACAATGAATTTGTTGGGGTTGTCTGTTTATTAGGCCTGGCACGTCGAATAGTACCGGTTTCGCCAACAAGCGGACTTGGCGGTGGCGGCAATGAGACTAGGCTTAAAGATGATCCAGAAAAATCAGTTGTGTCACAAATGGGTAACTCACCAGGAGCTGGTGGTGGTGGTAATGAATCTAAGGACAGATTTGACCGGAACATTTCTGGTGGAGGAGGTGGCAGAGGCTCGCCGTCAGACTCTATTTCTTCAGTAAGTCTTGGGGGTGATGGCGGAGGCGGTAGAGAGGTAATCGAGTCCATCATACACTCTGGTATTGGACTAGTGGGAGTTTTAGGTTCTTGACTGTCTGTTCTGGAGAAATTCATGGGACTGACTCTTTCGCGAACTGGAGTGCCAGGAGGAATGGGACTGACGGGTGTGGCGTTTCCAGATCTGTGATGTCGTTTTAAAGTACCAGACCCATCGGAATCAGTGCCGCTTCTTCTGCGACTGTGTCTCCGTGTCAGTGTACCGGACCCTGAACTCGTGGGACTTGGACAAGAGTCTGGTTCGTCACGGACAGTTTCGCCTACTTCTTTTAGCTGTCTGGTAATGGAAGTTAATGGCAACTTTGGGTTCATTGAGGGCTTGCGTTTTATTGTACCTGTTGGGAACTCGCCGCATTCAAAGGCGACCTCGCAACTGCTCGGTGCTCCATCTGACAAGCATCCACTGGAGCTGGAGCTACTGGCACGGCTGAGTCTACCATCATTTGTATAACTCTGTCGTTGCTCGGAATTGTAACTCTGCCGCTGATTATCATACTGTCGGGAGTTGTCGGTCCCATTGTGCCTGTTAATTTCCGTAAATTGTCTGGCGTTATCGTTGGTGGTATTGTACTGCGTCTGGTTGGTTGGTGGCACGGCGATTGAACTGACAGAGCAGGATCTAGCATGCGCTAGAATATCCAAGTCTTCTTGTGCGAGTTCATCTACCAGCGTCCTGTAGTTTTCCATTAGCTGTCGCCCGTATTTGGCCACTCGGACACCAACCATCCATCGCTCCAACGAGGCATTATCCTCTGCGCAGAGAAATTTTATGTACTTTGTTGATTTTGGCTGCTGAAGTCGTGGATGTTTAACGGCGAAACAAAAATCTGTTGGTGCTTTATATTTTTTTTTCCATCCCACACCGTAGTACACTTGGTTGACGTCTAATGTCGCTAAACACACAAGATCCCTAGCAGTTCTCGCCTTTTCTTTAGGCCAGTAGTAAAGACCGGAAGCACGTAGAATAAAGTGGTACTTCTTCCAGCCTTTTTTACCGTCTGACTTCAAGTACAGTGGACCCTCGACCTGAGCAACAAAAAGAAATCAAATGAAACGTTATTTCTATTACGAGTCATTCTGCCAACTCGTCAGCTTAAAATCTTTTTTGGCGATAAGCCCGGATGTTGACGTGACAAAAAATATTTAAAAGAAATGATAAAAAAAAAATAATAATAATAAAAAAATAAAAGAAAAAATAGATATATATGTGTGTATTTGGTATTACACTTGTAATTACTTCGGGTACTCCAACATTGCTGCTAGAAAAGAACTCCTCAAGCAAGATGTTCCTCGAATGGTCGTCGTACTCGCCTGTATTTCTGTCTGATTGACCAAGTAGGTATTTCTCGGGCGATAGAAAAAGTTGAGTTTTGTCTGGTCTCTCGACAAACAACAATTTATTCTTCGAGTCTCTTGTCCACAACAGTAGATTTTCTACCAGCAACTCATGATCCTCGTATACCCTCTCTGCAAATAGCATTAAAATGAAAATTTTCTTTTTTTTGACTCAAAACAAGAGGTAAAGTAGCACTGATAAATTATGCTAAACTCGAATAAAAGTTTACCCATAAAAAGCTCAGGCAGATGCTCAACGACAGCCCACTTTGGATCCATCGCAACGTGGTTCTTATCTGCTAATAATCTACAAACATGAGCGACACTCATTCCTTCGTCGACAAGAAGACTTTTTCCGCTTCCATCCAATGTGAAAGCTTTGATAAAAAGTTTTTGAACACTGGCTTCCCGCATTTTCTCCAGTGCTAGTCGGATTTTTTCAGCTTTCGCTCTACTTGCTGCATCTAAAAAATTTTTAAAACAAAATTACAATTTTGATCATAAAAATTGCTTTTAATATTGTTAAAATTTATCAGCCAAGTAAATTTACCCATTAACTGATGTGATTGCTGTTGGGGTGCCGTGTGCATGGCGGTCTGAGGTGGTTTGTGTCCTGAACCACTGCTGCTTGCTGAGCTCTCGCTTGACAACATCGACACCGTGTCCGAGAAGGCACTATCATTATCGGGACTATCGGTGCGCATACCTTTAAAGTAATAAAATAAAATAATAAATAAAAAATAGAGCAAAAAATAGTGATGGTAATGGTAATGAGATGGATCATTAACAAGTGCAATGAATTGAAAACTCTACAATGGCAATTACTAAATAAATTTCAAGCAAAATACAGTGACGATGCTGCATTATAAATAATAAATGCAAATACAATAATACCTCCGTCAGTTTTTCCAATGTCATTGTTGTCTCCAGTGTTGATTCTTCCACTGTTAGGTCTTCCAGTTCGTTGCGTATCTGGCACCGGAGTAGAAGCAATGTCTCCATCACATCGTCTTTCCAACGCGCATAGTTCCCCGAGGATCGCGTCCAAGTCAACATCTTGGGAGTCTGTAAAATAAACGATATTGCTGTTAGACATCACGTAATCTAGACGCGAGTTGAATTTCATTTATATAATATAATATAATCTAATATAATAATATTATCAAACAAGCAAGTACACTGACACTGATCATGATGAGTAAGAAATAAAATAAAATACAGTGAAATTATGGGGGTAATTAATACCAACGATTTATCACTTATGATGAAAAGTTTGTTAAAGAATTTATGACACATGTAGTTAAACCAGTTTTACATTAATGAGTTGGGCATTTCTTCCATGGGCTATCGAATGAACTAGAAATACTACACAAAATTATTGGCTTGCTGCCGCAAACTCGTATAACATAAAATACCAGGTCTTTTTCTCTCTTTTTGTAAATATATATACACTCTCGTTCTCATTGCAAGTTTGATGTTGCTTAAATGAAATAATCATTTTGTTAAATTATTACCATTCGTACTCATACGGAGCGTGTATAAATTGATGTGTATATACATATATTTAGATGCTGAACGAAAACAATTAATCGAGTACCAACTCAATATCCCTATAAATGATATCTATTACACGTTATCAAATTAATTTTCTCATTTCAAGCTATAGCTACAGCCGTGAGTAAACAGTTTTGCATTAACGGGCTGTTGAATCAATAAATTATATTTTCGCGTAACGTTGTTTTATGCCTTAGTTTTGTTATCACTATTATTACATTTTGTAATATTTTCTGACTGAATATATGATATTATTTGTCAATTTTAAGGTAAAAAAAAAAATCAATAATCGGATATTCTATAGAAATTTATTGAATAGATGGAACGTGTTGTGTATACAACAGATATCGTAGTCGCTTCAGTCGTTACGTTAATTAACGAAATTTACTTTAAAACAGTATTTATTTGAAACTTTTTTTATTTAATCGCGTTAAGCTATTTTTTTCTCCGAAACTAATATATTTTTATGATACATGGCAGCAAAATTAATTTACCGTGTTTTAATGAAAGTTGAAGAGAAATTTAAAATGAATGAACAAATTGAATGAAAATAGATGAAAGTAAATTCGAACTTTGATGTCGATTGCGTTTAAATGATGATTTTCTCTGATGCAGAAATTTAAATGGATTCGTACAGATACACAGTAGTATAGAGCATGGGTAATTTTATTATATACAATGCGATGATATGATACAATTTTTCAGTCGATAATGTTTTAATGTCAATTTTCTATGACCAAATATTTGGAATAGAATAGAGAATCTAATGGGAGTGAAATAGTGAAATGACAAAGAAGGAGAGATTGAAATTTATTACTGGACATAGCACGTTTAACACGAGTTGCAAAATGAGCTGGAAGTGAAGGCGTTTAATTTCATTGAGTTTGCAAACGTGCTCTGGGCATTCGGGTTTAACTGACTAGTGTATAAGTAGAGCGTGGGTTTAAACTTATAACGCTTCCACTTTACTACACATATCAAACATGTAATTCGCATAATATCCGAAGATAAAGTCTCTTCTGGGTGTATTTTAGAGTAAAGTTGATATGAGGCTATCCACTCTTCATACTTCATACATCCATCTATTTCAGCTCACTGAATTATCATCAATCATAATTCATGAGGATAAAAGTTGATGACTCAAAACTATGCAGATTAAATTAAATCATGTAGTATTATAATATAAACTATTGATAAAATTCATTCTCTGGGATATGATAATAAAATTAATACCTATTATCATATACATATTATACTGCGGACCCAGAAAGTTAGCTATTTTTTCTTTCTAGAGATATTTCAAAATATTGCACACAGAAAAAAATGTTTATTTGAACCAAAAAATTTTTTATAGAAAGACTTAAGTTGTTTTAAAGCGAGAAGGAATTTTATTGAGAAAAATTTTTTCTTCTTGATTTTCTTGATTTAAAAAAAAAAAAAAAAATTTTTTTTTCGAAATTTCGAATTGTTAAACTAAAATAGTTAAAAGTCGTACATTATTAAAGAACATTTAATGGTCCATAAATAAGTCTGATTCATTTCTATATCATGACAAACAATTATCTTTTTTTTTTTTGATAATTTCATTCTAAATTTAGAATTGTTTTAATTAAACAAATTATTATTCAGATAAAAACAATACGTAATTCGAAAGAAATTGAATTATTTCTCCAAAAAAAAGTCTACATTTTTTGATAAAATTTTTCCTTTAAATATTATTCAACCAGAAAATTTATTATAGAACCAACTTTAAAATTGAATAATATTTGAAGAAGTAAATTCATAAAAAAATGCAGAGAGATTTTTTGTAGAGGGTAAAATTTTGTTCAACACCGTTTTGAACTTTTTTTTTTTTTTTTTTCAATTTTTTTCAATGAATAATACGAGTTCAACAATATTTACAGTATATGTTTGGAACCAAAAAGTAATCAATTTTGTTCTACCTAGTTTAATATTTGTATTATAAATTAATGCAATTATTTTTCCTATTTAATAATATCACTCTTTTTGATCTTAATAAATACTTATATTAAGCATATCCGCGACAATACGATGACGATTTCGAGTTGGAATGCGAGATAACTCGAGAGAATGGTTAGCGGTGATGTGACAACAGAGAAATGTCAGTGGCATTCATATTAAGTTAAACTATTGTAATCAGGTGAATGTTTAATTCTTCTCAATTAGTTAACAACTTCTTTTTAAATTCATTAATCTAAATAATTATTCAGTTATCTGTTTACTCTATAATTTAATAAACTTTGTTGTCGGTATAAGACGGTTATTAATAGAAAACATCAATTTAAAAATAAATTTTCAGTGTTTACCGCTATGTATGACAAATAGACGGTATAATTAAGTAGAGGGAGCAGTTTACATTAGTATAGCTCGATTCTTTTAAATGAAAATTCAAGAATAACATAAAAAAAGTTTGGTTTGTATTCTCCAGACGTTCTTCGACTGGCAGTAGGCTATCGTGAGTCACCACAGGTTGTCTGATGTATGGTTATAACGCGTTTCTGTTCTACAATTACGTCGACGACTCCTAGTGACAAGGAACGAGTAAATGTTTTACTTTTTGCTATACTTCAGTATAATATAAGCAAGGCCTATATATAAATATAAATGTGCACGGGTTTTACCCACAACACTACACGTTTTAATATATCTAACTAACAGAAGAAGATATTAGCTAAAGAAGTCGTCAGCTTAAAATTTTATTTTTTTTACATTTTACACAAGACTATCATA
Source organism: Cotesia glomerata (assembly GCF_020080835.1). Lineage (NCBI taxonomy): Eukaryota > Metazoa > Arthropoda > Insecta > Hymenoptera > Braconidae > Cotesia > Cotesia glomerata. The sequence goes on from NC_058160.1 coordinate 19,887,739, forward strand.
TAATTTTTTTTATCTTTTATTTTTTTATAATCTTATTTATATTTTAGTACTACAATCAAATAAAACAATAATGATAAAAATCTAATCAATGTGATGTATACCTATGGGCTTAACAGAATAATAGCCAAGTATACTCTCGTTACCAAAGTAACCAAGCATTTTCGAGTGATTGATTTGTATCAAAGCTGGTTTGCACTACCCAACTGCTGCACTAACAAATCGAATGCAATACCAACAGCCAACTCTTGTCGTTCCGTGGCACAAAGGACCATCGAAAGCTATAGATACCATTAAATTCGTGATCAAAGCATCCAAGTGTAAAACTTTTATCCCAACATCCGTATTCGCCTCGTATCTATCTCTGTTGGATAATCTTGATATTAATTTTATTTTATTCCATATATCTTCACACCTTACACTTCACGTCATAGTAGTAAAAATGTTTCACCTCTTTTCTTCTCACAAACTTCAATCACACGAATTAAAATCTTATCATATCAATCTCTACGTCCACATGTATGTACAAAAAAACAGAAAAAAAGCAAACAAACATACTTGCGTCAATTTGATAAAAATAATTTTTTTTTCTTTTTTTATATAAAACAAATACTGGATTTAATTATTTTTTTAAGGAGGAACTGAGTGAGGCGCGATGTTAGTGGCGCGTGCGATCAAACTCGACTAAAGGCCTAAAAGGTAAGAGTCCCCCGGCTTCTCAACTCGTGTTTTCCATGCGCCTTCATATGTATGTATGTTTATATATCATGGACGTTCATGTGTGTACGGCTCATCAGTGAACGCGTTCTACACGGCTCTACAGTTAAATTGCACTTATGTTTAAGTGAATGTCTTAAACTAACATATTCAAGAATTGTTTTTGCTCAAGTTCTTACTGTACACAGATTTCCATACAAATTGAATTTTATTTTAACTAACGTGACTGTGAACTCTAAAATTCATATAGTACCTGATGTGAGTTTAGATTTTAATAATTACTTTAATAATTTAAATTCTAACAAGTCAGTTTTACACGTGAGATAAAACATTATTTAGATAAATATAAGTCATTATCGTTAAGAAAATTAATTAAGATGTCTAATATATACGCTCAATGCAATAAGGACTTAAGTTTATTGATATTAGTTGAGTAACTTTTGATTGTAAATAGAAAACAGTGTTGCTCATAAGTACTCTATTAGTGAGGAAGTGGATTAACGCATTTTAATTAAACGTCATTGTTAGAAATGTAAGAAAAAAATGATGCGTTTAGAACAATACTATGACGTACAAAAATTGTTGTTGATTAAAATGCAAGCGGTTATTGATACTAAATAAGGTCGTTGATCTATTTGACAATTGTGTAAATCGAACTGTTTAATGATCTCAGTTTTATGGAGAAAAAATACCTGCGTAATTTTTTTATAATTTTTATTCTATTTATTTATTTATGAATTAATATTCATTTATGATTTTATGAATTATAAGTAAAAACTATGATACTCTAGTAAATGGTTTAAGTTTTAAAATAGCTATTTTAGAAACAATGTAATAAATAAAAATTAATAAATAATAATCAATAAGTAGCATCCTTCAAACTTTTAATACATTCCTGCATGTAATTAAAGTTAAAAAACATTTTTTTTTTACTCTTCTTGAACTTATTAACTGTCAATTTGTTACAAAAATAGTGAAAACGTGTTAATTAATTCAACATTCATTAAAATTTTGATTAAAAAGGTTAACAAAAAACGATAGTTATGTTCAAATTTTTTATTACGATAAAAAGAAATGCGTAGTAAATCTAATTGAGTGGGAGTGTTGAAAATATATTTAGAATATTTTAAAATAACTTGTGACATGAATTGACCCTATTAAATATAACTAATGCACTAATGATGGTGTACAAATTACTATAAGAGCTGTTAGTAATGTTTTCTTGATAGGATTTCAGTCGAACCAAAATCTTCAAGTCCATAATACCTTTCATCTAATTAATAATTACTGTCCATTTTTATTGTAAAAAATGTATAAGAGCTTGAAGATAAAATTCCTTGCTATTAACAAAATTTCAATTACTGATTCAACCGTACACAGTAAAAAATTTTTCGTCATTGTGTGAAGTGTAAAAATGTTTGTGTAGAATTTAACATTTTAGTATGTTGATTCAACACAGATTGTGTAAAAAAAGTCATCAACACAAATTTTTATGTTAAATTTGACGAAAAATTTTTTACTATGTAACATATGAAAAAATATTAGGATTTAATATTATTCAAGAAAGACTTTTATTCTTATTTCGTATCAAAATAGAGTTGATCGAGTATATAAGGTAAAATTTATTCTTCTTGAATACGGAAACAGCTATTCATTAAATAAATTGAGTATTTTTACATGTTATATATGTGTAACAACCACGTTGTCATATTTTATACGACTATTTCGATGAGTATTGACATCAGTAAATCAAACAACTAATATATTCCAGAACGAGTGATATCTACCTATGATTGTAGTGTGATGTATGAAAAAAAAAAAATGTCACATATCAATTCTATCATCACTATTTGAAATTGGTTGCAAAATTGTCTAAAAATATTCATTTAAAATTTTAAATTATATATAACTATAGTTATAAATTTTGTAGTTCAAATGTCAAGTTTTATCTCTCAGAATTTCAGTAGTAATTTACATTAATATTTTATAAATTACACAAATTAATAGTAGTATAAATTATCAGTATTTGCACAATTTTTTAGTGACATTAATTTATAAAATGTCAAGTTTTTCTAATTTTATTGTCCGTTGCTATCATTTTTGTATTCTTATTATCATAAGAATATTAACAATATCTTGAATGTAAATAGTGTTTACATATTCTTTTTTCTGTTCAGCTGACGGCGTCTTATATCTAGAGTTTCATGTGCTATGTTCTCTCTCTTTTTCAGAAGATAATATAATATAGTGTATAATAACAATAACAATATATATATACTTCCAATAAAAATATGTATACAGTCAACGCTCTCTGTATTGGACCTCTCTGTATTTGACCGCTCTCTGTATTTGACCACATTCTTCCTCTGTATTTGACGATTTTACACAGCTCTTATGGACAAGGACGAGTCAAATACAGAGAATGGTCTTGTACGGGCGAGTCAAATACAGAGAGCGTTGACTGTACAGTCGACGCTCTCTGTATTGGACCTCTCTGTATTTGACCGCTCTCTGTATTTGACCACATTCTTCCTCTATATTTGACGATTTTACACAGCTCTTATGGACAAGGACGAGTCAAATACAGAGAATGGTCCTGTACGGGCGAGTTAAATACAGAGAGCGTTGACTGTACTTCCTGCATGTTTTAACTATTGACTTGCTGATAATTCTTTCTGAAGTATACATTATTTTTATTTTTCGTAAAAAAAGAGTGTAAATATAATAAAGAATGTTAAAAAATTTTCCTCATCATATCATTAACATTTTCAAAGTAGCTAAATAGTAAAATTATAACATAATAATAAACGAAATTTACAGCATTAATATCTGAAACTACTGAAAATTTAGTATCAATGCTAAAGTTGACGATAATGGAAACTAAAGTTACTAATTGAAGTAAATATATATGAATGAATTCAAGTCATTATTTTAACTCAATTACTTATTAATATACCAACTTTTAAGCTTTGATTTCATTTTTCGCAGTTATAAAAAAAGTTTTTATCTTATGAGATAACTTTTATTTCTCATACATGACAGCATAGCAAAGCGGAAAGAAAGCCATTTAAAGCTTAAAATCGATTCAGCAGTTGTCATAAGGGCAAAAAAATATGAAATAATAAAATGACTATCATTTGCAAAAAAAGTTTGCGTGGTGTGGCGTAAAATTAATTAAAAGGACACGTTATTCGATAGGTAAAATAAAATTAAAAAAAAAAAAAAAACGTAAAATCTATGACAAGAATTTTTGATTAGCTGCTATTGACACCTGGTAGTTATGACATACGATGAATAATAATTGAAATTTTGAATAAAAAAATTTATCATGACAATGATTCATTGTTAATTCATCCGACAAATTTTTATTTCAATATTGTACAAAAGTAAAAAGTACATTAAAGACAAAACAGCTATTGATTAATTCAACAAAAATAACTAGTAAGATGTACGGCGGTGGGCCACAAAAAAATAACGTGACGAAAATTAGAGCGCGTGCATCAAGATAAATTACGAAGATGACAATGTCGAGTTAACGAATGATATTGGCCCTGGAGCGAAATTCTCCCGTGCGTTAATTAAGTAATGAAGCTCGAGACCTGCTGACTTGGTACTATATATATAGTACTATATATATAGTGAAGCGTTCCACATTCACGTAACAGGATATTGGTAGGAAAGGATTGAGAAAGGAATGTGGAGAGGATCATCTTAATGTGAGTTTATAGAATATGCGAGAAAAAATTATTAGATAGCTCGGATCCGAGTAAAAATGAAATTATTATTTTTTACGGAAAAATAATAAATTTCGTTCGACCGCCGCTGCACGACCGCCGTTTGGCGGACTATTACGCCACACGCTAAAAATTTACTCCCCCTACCATCGCCGCACCACCGCTGCACCACCGCCGCACCAATGCTAAGTCATACCTACAATTTCACAAAAAATAGTATCATAATTAATTTATCACGCAATAATTAATTAATAAATAATGCGACTAGAAATATTAATGTAAGACCTATTGATCAACCTCCTTTTAATCAAATGCCTAATATTAAAAAAAATTTTTTTTTAAATCAGGCCAAAGCACCGCGAAATTATTGATTTTTTTAGTCGTATTGTTGATGTAGATTTTTAATTTCGTCCTCGGGTTGCACAGAAGCGGTACGCCTATCGAAATACTCTGAAAGAATTTTAAAAATTGAACTGTGATGGGATTCGAACCTGGATCGTCTGCATGGAAGTCTCGAACATTGCCAACTGCGCTGCAAGCCATAGTTAACTAAAAAAATTTAGTTAAGCTATTTGAATGATCAACAAATATTTTATTTCAATGTATATACCATCAAACAGCGGTATGGTGCGGCGGTGGTGCAGCCGTGGTGCAGCGGTGGTGCGGCGAATAGAAATTTATTTACTTGTCACGGTGCTGGTGCGGCGGTAGTGTGGCGAATAGATAAATTCTTTACTTGTCACGGCGGTGGTGCGGCGGTGATGCGGCACTTGTAAAATAATCAAAATTGTCACGGCTGTAGTGCAGCGGTGGTGCGGCGGAATTCTGTTTTTACTCGGTAAAAATATATTGTAATAATTTGTCCTCGCAGTCACGCGGCTTACACTTGATATCACGTGCTTATGGTATTCACATGGTAAATCTTCGCTATACGCTCTCCTGATAGGTATATTATGTATTTTGATGATTACTGTAATTATAATTTTAATAATAAGGGGAAATAATGATGATAATGATAATTATATTGATGATAATTATGATATGAGGTAGATATAGTGTTGACACGAACATGACAGACCAAGAAGATATTAATCTTGTTATGTTTTATATCTCACCAGTTGTCATTTATTTTATTGATAGACGTAACGATTCTCGCAAACTGGAGCTAATAATCTTAAACGAGTCCGAAATTTTATTCCTTGTAATAAAAAAGTTATTTTATCAAATCGATGTTATAATTTCATACTTAAACCGTTACTAATTATATTAAATAGATTAGGCAATGTATTTAGTAAATAATAATCAAGTTCTCCTCTAGTTTTCATAAAAAATTTATAGTGGAATCAATGTCAGATTATTATGAATAATTTAAAACTTTGTAGTTAAATTGCACTCGTAAATCACCATTCTAAAATCAGCAGCCATCAGACCATTATTTTATTTTATTTAACAAATAAATAAGTATCCATAAAATATTTTTTTTAAATTGCACCAATAGTTTTTTAAATTTACTACACGTGAAATTAAAAAAATGCCATTCGGCCTCACCCGAAATGGAAGGTAGATTTCATGTGATGAGATTTTCTTTATTTATGTTATTTAATTTGTTGAATAACAAATGTTTATGTAATTTTTAAATTTTCAATCCGCTGTAACTTTTAAACGAGTTAACCGATTATCACGTAGTTGACAACAGTCGATGCAGTTTTTTTGAATTCTATGATGAATTTCAAACCGTGAATTGATCAGATAAAAAATTTCGGAATTTGTTTGAAAAAAACGCTTTTTTCGATTTTTTTCGTCAACGATATCTCACAAACGAATCAAGCGATTTTGACCGATCCGGCGACGATCGACGTAGTTTTTTATGTTAAGAGCTGATTAGTTTTTGAAATCGGTCGGTAAAGCTGTTTAAAAGTCATTCTAAAAAAAATGACATTTGAAAAAAAGTTTTCATTATTTTAAAATTTTTGAATGGCCTATGAAATTAATAAAAATCTTCATAAAGTATAAGTGATATAGGTCAAATTGAAGGTAATATAATCAGATTCGTCATAAACTTTCCAGAAATGAGCTATTTTCTGTTAATCAAAAGTTATTCACGGTTAAAGTTACAAAACTTGAAATTTACAAAATTTTGAAAATTTTAAATGGTCGCCATTTCTAAACTAATTGACCGATTTTGCTCATCTTCCAACTCGACCTCGGTAATTACCCAAAGAATATGTGTACCAAGTTTCATCAAGATCGGTTGAAAACTTTTCGAGATATCCTGATGACAAGGCTGGTTATATATATATATATATATATATATATATATATATATAGTGTCCCAGAAGTAACGGACGCCATTGTAGCATCTGATAAACAAAATAATTCTGAGACGAAAAGTCCTTAGCCATTTTTTAATCAGACGCATAGATAATTAATTATTAATTAAAATAACGTCCTTTTATGCGTTAGAGAGAGAGCGCTAGTGTCAAGTCAAGTGCGTTCCAACGAAGACGCTTGCACGTGTGAATGTGTAAGTAAATATGTGTGACTACGTTAGCTATAGAAACTAGTTAGTCATACAGTTAGTTGTGTCTTTGTTTGGCACATACTTTACTGGACACTGGCGCTCTCTCTCTAACAAATAAAGAGACGTTATTTTTAATTGATAATTAATTATCTATGCGGTTAATTGAAAAATGGCTTAGGACTTTTCGTCTCAGAATTATTTTTTTTATCAGATGCTACAATGGCGTCCGTGACTTTTGGGACACCCTATATATATATATATATATATATATTAGGGTGTTTCAAAAAAAGACGAATTTTTTTTTTTTTCTTTTGGTGTCTAAAAATTGATAGTATACCTAAAAACAAAAATTTTGGCGCCCATGTGAGCTCTTAATATCAATAGTAAGATTTGCCTGTATCCATTTCTTTATTTTCCATTTAAATAACACGGGAAAAATTTTTTTTAATTTTTTAATTTTTATTATTTTGGAACGGTTCATCGTAACAACAATCTGAAAAATGATATTTGTAGGAAATTTTACGCTCTACAAAAAACGTTTGAAGACCAAAGTTCCTCAGATTAACGGCTTCAAAGATATCCGCGGTCAAAGATAACACTAATAAAAAATTTATAATATTTTCCAATAAAACTACAAAAAAAATATCATATGCTATATTTTTATTATTTTTTATGTTAAATTACTTCAATTCCGTTAACCTGAGACTGTAAACTTTTATTAGAACTAATTAATTCAATACTCAACTCACGAAATGCACTAATATATAAATATAAACGTTAAAAATATCTTATAAATGATTTTTTGGTCTCTTTTATAACAAATTTATTTTTTTTTTTTTACTAAATATTAAGAAATTTAATTGAACAATTAATTCTTTATAACAAAAAACTATATTTACAACTTGTTACAACAATTTTTCAACTTGAAAATATTACAGTTTTATAAAATTACTTTTATTGCAATTAGGATATTGTTTTCTATGTTCTGTCACTACTTGCAACAAATATTGAAGCTGTTCTTCATCTTTCGTTAAGCATCGATTATACTGCTCTATCAATGCCACGCCGCGTTCTGCTACATCATTCACAACTTGAAGTTTCCCGAAATACTCCAAGTTTTCTAAGAAATTCGGATTCTGAGGCCACAAAGTAACATCCTCATCAATGAACTCATACGACAAATCAAACGATTCAAATATATTAATCGATCTCATAGACATAAATTGACTAAGATCTTTATTTAATAATGACTCTAAATTTTTCTTATCTATTATAAAGCGATTTGTTGTAGTTTCATTGGCTTTACAGTTTCTAAGAGCATGAACTATTCTTTTTTTTGTTCCAACTGAAACATTTTTATCAAAGAGAGATAAAACAGACAGCTCGTTGTTTAAATACCACAAGTGATCGGCTAATTTTTGTGAGCATGTCTGTGAAAGACTATTATTAAATCTTTCATATGAAATTAATTCTTTAATCAAAGTTAAATCATTATTAGGTGCTGTTATAGCACACGGCGCAGTGAACCAAGCTTTTAAATAGAATATTATGATAAATAAACAAAGTTCTCGTAATCCATCTATTTCCGATTTAGTAAGATGAAATTCATTTCTGAATAAAACAATTTTTAAACTATATATTGCTTTAGCCATCCACCTTGCATGATGGACCGCTCCAGGATGCTTAAATGTAATATTTGTGGTAGTAGTACCCAAAAATATTAATGATAATTCCAGAAGTTCACGGTAATCGTCTCGACAATGATCCATCTACAAAAAAAGTTATAAGTCAAAATGAAATTGATTATATCGCAATTTCAAAGTTGAGAAGACTAATTATTATTAACTGATGTGAGGTAAAAGTTGTAAAATATTTTACAAACGCAATTTTAATCGTTAAAGATGATTAAAAGTATAACAGTCATGTGAAACTGATTTTCAATATTTTTAATCACGACGGCAAATTAATTAATCAGAGTAAAATTGATAATTGAGGAGCTTATTTTCAAAAGGGTATCTTTTGATTTTTGATTAATCGAGACAAAAAACTAGTTATCTTCAATTATAAATATTTGTATTGAACTTTTTTTAATTTAGCTATAAAGTGCAATCGGTTATGAAGCTGCAATTCGATTTTCATTTATAAATGTTCATAATTCTCAAAGTAATTAGTGTTTAAAAGTTCAGAAAACTGGTATTTTAAAATATGAAAAGATACCCTTTTGAAAATCAGCTCCTCAATTATACTGAACTTTATACATTTTTCTTTTCCACTTTAACATCAGTTAATAATTCTTCAGCGCTGGATTAAAAAATTTTACTTCTATTTGATTATTAACGAATTTCAAAATCTCATCTTTGATTGGTGTTATTACTTCCAAAACTTTTTTGTCACAAATACCAGCCGTAAAGTTTGATTGGTCAATTTCATCCCACTTCTTTTTAAATCTCTGATAAATTGGAACGTTTGGGCCAGACGAAGCAGGCCAGTATACTTCAAATGCACTTCGAAGAAAAATTTCAAAAATATGGTGTCGGCATGGCAAGTACAACAGTTTTCTACTAAGAGCCTTTTCTACTAATACACACGCACCATTTCTGTTGAGAGCGTTGAGAGCAAAGCAACTAAATGAAGTTAGTACCGAACAACCAGGCTTACCAACACAGAGCTTATTAGCTACAACACTCAAATTAAATGAGTATAATACTCTGTACCGACAGAGCTAAATAAAGCTCTGTTGATATTTTTCAAATAAAAAACATTTGATCAAGTTTTATAGTCGATTTAATTGATTTAACGTATTTACAGAATTTTCATATTATTTTGAATAATATGCAATGATGAGTGTTTGGTGAGTTTGTGTAATAAGGAACTTTACATTTTCCTCTTACAAAAATTTATAAATTTTATAAAATATAAAATAAATTTGTTATAAGAAAGACCAAAAAATCATTTATGTGACATTTTTAACGTTTATATTTATATATTAGTGCATTTCGTGAGTTAAGTATTGAATTAATTAGTAAAAAAAAAAAGTTTACAGTCTCAGGTTAACGGAATTAAAGTAATTTAACATAAAAAATAATAAAAATATAGCATGTGATATTTTTTTTGTAATTTTATTGGAAAATATTTGAAATTTTTTATTAGTGTTATCTTTGACCGCGGATATCTTTGAAGCCGTTAATTTGAGGAACTTTGAGGAACGTTTTTTGTAGAGCGTAAAATTTCCTACTAATATCATTTTTCAGATTGTTGTTACGATGAACCGTTCCAAAGTAATAAAAATTAAAAAATTAAAAAAAATTTTTCCCGTGTTATTTAAATGGAAAATAAAGAAATGGATACAGGCAAATCTTACTATTGATATTAAGAGCTCACATGGGCGCCAAAATTTTTGTTTTTAGGTATACTATCAATTTTTAGACACCAAAAGAAAAAAAAAAAATTCGTCTTTTTTTGAAACACCTAATATATATATATATATATATATATATATATATATATATATATATATATATATATATATATATATATATATATATACATATATAAATTTTTTAACCAATGGTATTTTTGGAACTTACTCGACTAATTATAACATATGATAGCAAAATCAGGTGAAAATTTCACCTTGAGGACTAATGCAATAGTTAGATTTCTAAAGAAATCTACCTAAAAAATAATTTTTTTTTCATAACGGTTTATTTGTTAAGAGAATCCTTAAAATTATCAAATTTGAGTTGATTTCAGAATTATGAAAAATCTATGCAGTTTTTTTATATGCACATTTTGTTATTTTTATTTTTTTTTTTGAAATGACAAAATAATAATAATTAATGCACAGATTGCTTAAAAATTAAAATATTTAAAAGTACCATATGATTTAAAATAAAACTTTAATGTAGAACTTATACAAAGAAAATGAGAGCGTAATTCTGAGTGAATTGGTTCTGAGATTACTCCCGTGCGAGTATGAAAATAGAAGTAGATGTTAGATTGCAGCAAGAACGAACAGATTGTAAAATGGAGAAAGAGAAAGAGAAATAAGTTTATAGAGAGTACGTGGTGAATTGATACTTCTATGAGGAAAAGGAAACTCAAACTTTAACTCATATGCCAGCTAGTGAAGTGTAACTCCCGCGGGGTTCTAGCAATTTCTAACCTCAATCTATTCCATGTGGTCGCTTCAAGGTAAAGAGAAACAATTTCTCAAAGGGAATAAATTAGCGAGATGAGACGCGTACAAGTTGGATGGACTAGGAAGAGCTGTGGGCTAGGCGCTGAAGCATATAGTACAGGTGATGGCTTGCCAAGTTGAGAAGAGGAAACTAAACGGGACGTTGCCAGCTGGAAAATCAACCCAGAAAGAGATATGAAAGACGAATGGCGCTCGAGATTCATGACAAGTCTAAGTACAAATGAAAATCTAAAAAAAAGATGAATGTGCTATGCAGAAATATCATAGATGAAAAAATTATTCTACTTTGGCATTTTTGTTGGTAGTTTTTTTTCCTTATATCGCGTGACGAGTGTTACTCTGAAAACACTTAATGTAATATTAAATTCCTGTAGGTGAAGAAAAAGAATTCACTTTGGTTTTGCTTTGTCTTGTTTTGGATTCCAGCTCCATTAAAGAGGCTGTCACATCCGGATATAGGGTGACTTAAATGTTCCGACAGTCTCTCGAAACGGATCTTTAGTGTGGCAACCAGTCAGATATGCATTCAGTTTTGCCAAGTGCCTCGAGGGGTGAATGTTCTCTGCTCTAATCCATAAGACGTTCTACTTATACTTCTCTGCTTCTCTGTTCTAAGGTTCATCTTACAACTTACAATGAAATGGTCTAATGTCATGATGCAAGGATTCGCTTCGCCGCTATTGTTCACCATCAAGCCTCAGACTATAAGACTAAGTAAAAATTCAATCATAAAGGATGAAGGAAGTGTGTCCTGAACCGTAACCACGTCATGTTCACCATCATTCAACGTGTACTTGAGTCTTGAGTATTATAACATACAATACCTGTACCTACATTGATACCCCTGTTTGACTATTGCAATCATAATCATAATCAGTAGGCACTCATACAAGAATTAATCAAGTGCACTGACCACTATTCAATGCCAGAGACTCGTACGTGAGATGAGAACACTGAGATATCACATGTGCATTGAGAACCATGATATTATTTATGGAGGAAGATCGATCAATTGGTTTGATCAAGACGTCGATGAGAGAGACATATTAAGTTGATACGGAGTACTGACGAAGATACTGAGTGTACAATATACCTGAAAGTACGCGTGAAGCCTCATTTATCTTATCTTATCCTGTTCTGTTATATTCAAGTATCGCTCATGATGGATAATACATAAAACTACGGCATACATGAAATTTAAGATATCCTTAAGGTATATACATTTTCAAAGCTGGTAGCAATGTAAGGTAAAAGCCCCAATAGATGATCACGTACCAGTATATGATCACTCCATGTATCTGTATATCTATATTCACAAATATAGGTATACAAATACATGGAGTGATCATATACTGGTACATGATCATCTATTGGGGCTTTTACCTTACATATTTTATTCGCAATAAAATTAAATTGTGATAGTGATAATGATACTAACTTTGTAGGCTTTACTTGAATAATTTAATTTATTTTTATTTTTTCGTTTGTATTTTCGATTTATGAAATTGAGGTTTAAGGTTTAGTTACTGTATTTATTTAAAGAAATGTTACACCAAAACTGTCACTTAACTTAATAGCATTGTACAAACATTAAAAAAGTGACTCATTTCCGGTATGATAAATCGTTTTTAAGACAACTTTTCTCGAATAAATTATTATACAGTAAAATATCTTTTGATCCTATGCCAAGTTAATAATGTTTTCAGATTTTATTTTCAAATGCGGGATTACCATTTTCAAATCTACAAACTTGCTCACTCATAACCAATCAGCAAGAGAATAATTTAACATTTGACGCAAACAAATTATCTCATCAAGAATGTTTTTGAAGTTATATTTTACAATTTTTAAATAATCCATTTGCAGTTTTAATTACTTTAGTTAAATAACTGAAATTAGCAGTAATTTAAAGCCGTATCGAAAGTTTTACTGGTGATTTATCAATACAAAATCGTCTTTAAAATTTATTATCTCAAGAGGTTGGAGCGAAATTTCTGCTGACAAGAAAATTGCAAGTTTAAGTGACGAATCGAGATGTTCACGTCGGCACTTGCGCTTAATTTATCAATCTTCTTTGATAGATCTTCATACTTAATACTTAGTTGGTAGATAATAAATTTTTAATATTATCAACTTTAATTTGAAACATCAAATATCACTTAAAGTTATAGCTAATTCTATTATTATTATTTATTTATTTTTTTCACAACCGTAATTTATTTATTAATATCAGTTAGTTTCATGACCAACATATTACAGTAAAAAGAACGACGTTAAGCTAACTGATATTAATTATTATTGTTATTGTTATTATGAAATTTACTCGGAGTATAAATATCCGATTTTCAATTAAAACATTTTACCGATATATTGAATGAAAAAAAAAAAAAAAAAAAAAAAAATGAATTACAGAGAAAATTAGGGGAACTATTTCAGAAAACCACAAAAGCAAATAAACCGATATCAATTTAATATATAGATTGTGGCGCATCAAATATGAAATATAATATAAATAGAATTAGTTTATGAATATTTAACATTTAACAGAACAATTATTAATTATAATGAGTCTTTGGACGGATATGATGCCGCATAAGAAGTTTGCGGCGTATCAGTAATATAGAGCGCTACACGGAAGAAATGGTCGTTTGATTGCTTGCGACGTAAGCCAAAGTCTGATATCGAACATTAGTCGCACCAAGTTATCAGTGAGTTCTCACACAAAGTGCTTCATACATAGTATACTATACAAGTGATGCGGTAATGCAAACATGAACCACATACATGCACACATTATGTGATATCTACATCCCTTACTCCTGTTTCACTGCTGTATATTGTAGTATGTTACACATTTCGTATATACACTATGATACATATAAGCCAAGACAACATATTATGCATTGCCAAGGCGTAGCTTGTTATCCGATATCAGAATCATAAAAGAGTCAGGGTAACCGTAACTTCTTGTCAAGAAGCGGCTCTAAGGGTTGAGAAAATAAAAAACAGTCACAGATTCCTTGTTACCCGCAGAGCTACTGTGGAAAAAAAATGGTAAAAAATTTGATAAAGTTTTAACAACGAAGACCATCATAGTGTGAAGGAATTTTTCAAGTGTAGAACTTTTCTTTTTTGAGTTGATTCTATAGAAGAATAGATGTTGTAATTTTTGGTAAATTCTATACAATCTAAAAATTTATATTCAACAGCTAAAAGTGAAAATTTAGTTTACGTTGAAATTGTTTTAAATTTTATCCACATCGGTGATAAATTTTTTTTTTACAAAAACTTTTATTGGAAAAACGGCAAGCGCCAAGTTAAGCATAGTAATTTACGTGTTTAATATTAATCCAGTCACGTGAAAAATTTTAACATTTACTTATAGCAAGTATTCTACATATTAAAAGATATACTCAATAACTCAGATTTTTAATGACAAAAGTACTTAAACCACTGGACCATTTTTATAGAATCGTTAATGTAAATGGATGAATTCGAACATAAAAAGTACGAAGTTTTTTGTCGTAAAAATTTATCACAAACTCTAGTGTTTCTTACGAGTGTATATGCATACTACTAATAAGGTACAGCAGCTTTTTATATAAAAGACTTAGAACCCTATGCCACGGGATAAAATAATTTTTTATTTTTATTTTAAAAATAACTGGCTAAGCGATCACTACTCATAACTTATAATAACTGGTAATAAGCCGTGGAATTCACGGCGCTTATCTCAAAAATATGCCTAGGGCAGCTATACACTTGAGCTTAAGCACTAAACCAAGTTCAAGATGCAAGTTAATTTAATGCACTGTGAAATGAAAGAGAATATGAGAATGTGTGTATGATTGATTCAATCTTTAAGAATATTATGTATTAAATATACCACATTTTTTAATATAAATATAAACATGTAGGTGATTACGATTATAATTATTGTTTATTATATAAATTTAAATCTAAGTAGTTTGGCGTCTTGTTGGTGGAAGTTGCTTATATTGAGCGAACCGTGTAATCAAATACGTCGGCTGTATGGATCCTCGCTGGTCGACGCCGAGTTTTTGCTCGTAACATTCTTATTCCATCCATACCAGGATGCTTAAGTCGAACCGAGTGACGACAGTCAGTTAAGATTTGTCAGTTTAGTTATCCGTATGCTGTCGTTATCGATTTGCTTTTGTAAATACACTGTGAAAACTTCTACGGTTGTACCATCTGGGAATACTTTTTTTACTTTTAAACTTCACCCTTTTTTGTCGTTATACCTTTTGTTTTGGTAGCTTTCAGTGCGCAGTAATGCGAAAGCTAAAATCTCTTATAATTGAATAAGAAAAAACTTGCGGTTTTTAATTCGTTGCCAAAGAAGTTAAGATAATATGTACTTGCTTTATAGCTTGTTTGATCAATATGTCCTCCCTTCTTTAAGAGAGAAAATATTTTTACTCATTCATATTTTCATGGAAAAAATCAATGTCTTTTTACTAATTAATGATAATGTTTTTTCGTGTATACATTCTATTAAAAAATCCAATTACAAAATCAGTTATTTATAATTTAACAATCGATATGTATGTAACTATATCAACGCAATTATTAATTATTCATAAATATGTGTATAGAGCCTCATCTATAAATAATTAATATTGATTACTCGAATGTTACGAACGAATCATGTTAAATACAAACATCCATGTTATCGTAACGAGTATTAATGCATATATTTTTGTAAATTAATTATGAGTTTAATGTGTACAATACAAAAATTAATTTTAATGAAACTGTCGAAATATTTAATAGAAATATCAAACTCTGGCTGTTTTAATATATACATACGAGAAAGCTCATTGTAATCAAGTATTTATTGAAATTTACAATTTTCCAGAACGCTAATTATTTAATTGTTTTAGTAATGAATGGGCGGATACACGGAAACAATTTGTTTCCGTTAAACAAAACAACTCTTTGAACAAACGAATTTATATTTAATTTGTTTTTAATGAGAGCGAATGATTAAAAATGTACACTGAAAAAAATAATCGGTAGAGGTTACCGATTTTTTTTCGGTAGAGGCTACCGATTTTTCGGTAGAGGCAACCGATTAAAATCGGTAGAGGTTACCGATTTTTTTTTCGGTAGCAACTACCGATTTCCAATTGTTAGCCTCTACCGATTTTAATCGGTTGCCTCTACCGAAAAATCGGTATCCTCTACCGAAAAATCGGTAACCTCTACCGATTTACATTTACCAAAGAAATAGTTTTTGGGGCCTCTAACTAAAATATAAATGACCTCAACATGATTTTCATGTGGCAGGCAATCCTTTATTTATAAATTGATGTAACGTTTTCATTGTTGTCGCTTTTTGTTGCTATTGTAACCACTTTGGCAACGATTACCATCATGGGAACGGTTAGATATTATTAATTAAAATTTGTAAAAATATTGATTGATGAAATTTTCAATGATAAACATTTTGTCAGGAGCGTACTCAAATGAAAGATCTCGATGAGCGTAACATCAGGATGAGCTTATATCTTAAGAAATGTCAATAACTAGGAAATGACGTTGTATTTTGTCCACTGATAATATGTTTAACGATGAAAGCTCGTCCTGGTGATACACTTATCGAGATCTTTCATTTGAATACCCACACGAATTTTTTATATATTTTATATATTTTACAAATATGAAAAATATCATATATAAAATGTATGAAAAAAGTCGTGTGCGTACTCAAACGACAGGTTTTAATGGGAGCAACATCAGGATGAGTTTATATTTTAAAAAATGTCAATAATTAAGAAATGACGTTGTATTTTGTCCACTAATGATATTGTTAACGATATAAGCTCATTCTGGTGTTATACTTATCGAGATCTTTCATTTGAGTACCCACGCATTTTTGATATATTTTTTATATATACATATATAAAATATACATAAATATATGAAAAATTGATGTGGGTACTCAAATGAAAGCTATTGATGAGTGTAACATCAAGATGAGCTTATATCTTCAAAAACGTCATTAATTAAGCAATGACCGTGTATCTTGTGAACTAATGACATATTTTAAGATATAAGCTCATGCCGATGTTACACTCATTGAGACCTTTCATTTGACCCACATGAATTTTTTTTATATTTTATATATTTTACAAATATGAAAAATATCATACATATGAAATGTATGAAAAAAATCGTGTGCGTACTCAAATCAAAGGTCTTAATGAGAGTAATATCAGGATGAGTTTATACTTCAAAAAATGTCAATAATAAAAAAATGACTTTGTATTTTATCCACTAATGATATTTTTAACGATAAAAGCTTATTCTGGTATTACACTTATCGAGACCTTTCATTTGAATACTCACATGAATTTTTTATATATTTCATAAATAAAGGATTGCCTGCCACATAAAAATTATGTTACTACCACATGAAAATCATGTTGCTGTCACATGAAAATCATGTTGACATGTCATTTATACTTTAGTTATAGGCCCCAAAAACTATTTCTTTGGTAAATGTAAATCGGTAGAGGTTACCGATTTTTCTGTAGAGGCTACCGATTTTTCGGTAAAGGTTACCGATTTTTCGGTCGAGGCAACCGATTAAAATCGGTAGAGGCTACTGAGTGGAAATCAGTAGCTGCTACCGAAAAAAAATCGGTAACCTATACCGACTACCAATCGGTAGCCTCTACCGATTATTTTTTTCAGTGTAGAAAATATATTGGCTAGTTTGTAAAAGACATCGATGAAGTCACGTCGTTAAAACGTGAGACGATTTTATCGGAGTAAATGAGTGAGTCTTTGGATAAATAACCGAGGACGAGCAGAGGAATCATGAAACCACGAGACCGAGAGTAAATAATGTAAGAAAGAGAATAAAGAGAAGTAAAGCCAAGTATAAGGAAAAAGTACGATTGAGACACGCGTCAAAGTGGCGCGTTTTGTTGCTTAAGTAGACGCCGATCGGAAGCTGGAATCGCTAAAAAACGTATTACCAAATAAAATTAAACTAAATGAAAAATGAAGAAAATGAATAAGAGGGTGGAAGTTTGTTGAATTATCGACGAGGTTTCACCGCATACCAATACAAACTCTTCAGCTCATACTGATACTAGTTTAACAACGCGCATAAATCCCCCGATACGACGTGAAAGTTTTATCATTTTTTATAAACAATATATGTATGTTCGACAATGCACACGTACAAGAGTCGAGAGGCCGAGTTTTGAGATTAAAGATAACCAGTTAACCAAGTACAATCGATCCCATCCCCTAAGGCGATTGGCTATGGTACTGTGACTTTGGTTCACCGATGCTGAATCAGAGGTAAATGAAATTTACGGGCTAAGCAAACTTAAAAGTTTCAACAATACTATTCAGAGATTGTCTATGTGTATAACGATACAATACCTGCTGGCTTTATCCGTTTAAATATGTTTACTTTTTTTTCGATTTATTGCCGCACAAATATTATTTATTATCACAGTCCATTTTGTTTTTCTATTTTATATTATTTATAGCGAAAAATTGTCTCTTAATCCATGCACTTTCTAGTTAAATTGAGTTTGCGATAAAAGCGCAATATTTGAACTGGGATACATTTGAATAATATAAAATACAAAATTGTCATCTCTGAACTTTTAACATTAAATTTTAACATTTTTATAAGCGTTAAAAGTGAAAAGTTTTTTTAAAAATGCTTTTATCAATATTATGTAATAATCTATTTGATAATTTGGGTAACTGTTTGGAGAGGTAGGTTTTATCTGAAAAAAAAAATTATTTGATCCTATGTCTTCTGAGTATTAAATATAATTAAAAGTAGTTGACATAGCAATTTTTTTAATTAAAAATTAACTTGAAACAATAAAACCTTAAAGTCAAGGTAATACTCTGCCATTAGTAGCTACACGGAAAAAAAAATATTGTTAAAATGACTATCCAACGTATCCTCAAATGACGTTTCCTTAAAATAACGATCCGGATTTCTGATTTAAGGATTCATTTGTTTACTTAAAAGCATACAGAGAATAGCTCTTGTAAATATATGTAGTTTCGTCAAAACAGGAAACTGTTTCGTTAATGTGAGGATCTGTATAGTTGAATTAACTAAATGTAACGCTAAAATAATGATATGGATCGTCATTTTGATGATCCGCTGTATAGCTGAATTGGCTATACAGCGCATATCTCTAAAAAAAATGACTATACGGCGTATAGTCAGAATAACGATACATATCCTTATTCTAACGATATTTTTTTCTCCGTGTACTCGTAATCGAGGTGATATCAAGTCAAATTGCTTCTTTTAATGAAACGAACCTAAGAACTGAGCTTGAATTTTGATTTTATTTTTATTCTCGTCTTTATTAAATTATTTATTGGAAAAAAAAAATAAGAGAACGTAATTAGAAAAATAAATTAGATGTATTTTCGTTGATGAAAATAATGACTACTACTAATTGCCCATTAACTTTCAGGAAGTGTTTTTTTAGTTGAGATAATCAATCAACAAGACGTAGGATTGATTTGTGTAAAAAAACGGAGACTGTTAAATGTAGTCAGAGGGAAGCTAAATGTAGGGTGAGAAAAAAGCTGAATAATCATCGGGAATCGGTCAATGTTAGAGTGCGGTCGATTTCCCTGTCTTGTGACATCATGAGAGAGAAAATTTCTTATCTAAGAGGGTCCCTAATACTTTGGTCATAAGTATGGATTAGGGATAGCCTATGCTGTATCTAGAATTTTTTTTCTTTAACCTCAATGTTAGGTACAAGTAAAACAAAAAAAAATAAAATGAAAAGAAAAAAATGTTTTTTTTTTTTTAGTTTCGAAAGATTATCATTGTTTATCATAAAGATTTGTCTTGAGTAAAATAGAAAGAAACTTACCTTCGAGATTGGCCATTGAAAACCGGTAACTATCAATTCTCGGTGTATTGATGTCTGAATTAAAGGGCCTTAAAGTTGCTGAGCTCACATTGTCCAAACCCTTTAACAAACAGAAAATGAACATAAAATTAGATTAATATATTTTCAAAAATGACTTCCAATGTTTGGTAGCAACCAAACGTTAAAAATTTCATCAGCTTAAGTAAAACGAATTTTCCAATATCATATCTCTCGCTGACTTTTGTAAAATATCTATCAAAGAGTTTCACGTGAACGCGCCTGTTACCAAAAGCACCTCGCTTTCATCGACTTTTGTGCTCAAATCCTTCAAGCACCCGACAGCCTAGCAAATGTGATTCGAGGCTCTCCAACACCCATCAATTTCCGGCTCTTTAGGAGTTTCCATTTTCTCTCTTACACTGTACATCCTAGATGTGATTTTCCGGCTTCTGTGTAACGATGGATAGTAATAGACATACACCGCAGCTGATACAGCGATGTTCATCATTCAATGCTTCAAAGCGCTAAGATTGGAGCCTCAAGCGACAGAAGAGAATTCATTTACCAAACTTTACTTCTATCACGCTTTTTAAGCGTTCGAAAAATGAAATAAAGTTGTATCGGTTTCATAAAACTCTCTCAAAGAAACTTTTTCGTGGAAAAGTAACGCAAAAAGTTTAAAAACCTTGAATTAATATGAAATAAAAAATATATATATATATATATATATATATATATATATTTATCAACAGTATTAAAAGTAAGGAGTTTATATTTCTTGGTACTATACAATGTAGACGGAATGATGTCGCAAGAATGTCATATAGTTAGTTTTCCGATACGATAGATGATAATCTGACGAGCAATAATAGTATAAGCTTCCGCGTTTTGAACCATTAACCGTGAATAATAGGAACCTAGTTGGTTCGAAGAGCATGTAAGTACGGATGAATGACTAATTAAGTGGGAGGCATATCAGAGGGTTCACAAAGTCGCGTGGCTACTTGGCCTACTCATAAATAGCATCTTTTTTTCTTCATCCATCCCCTAGATTCGTTTGCGGTTAAGCTGAAAGATGTACTTACAAAAAAAAAAAAATATAAAAAACTAGTTTACTAGCATGCATGTGACCCCAATAGCTACAGAGAATTTATTCTTAAGCTTTGAATGCAACCGACAGCTTCAAGGGCCGTTTCTCTCGGGAATGTTTTTCTCATGCGACTCTTCTGCTTCTGTACTGATCTCTGAAGGATCTATGTGACTATGCGACTCACTAATGCAACAGACTCTACGAGTATTGAACGCTAAGAAGGTTTATCTTCCCGATCTATGTTCATGGAAATACACTAGTCTTCATGTTTTGGTCAATGTTTCTTTCTAATGATCCTCCATCCTACATCAACAGCAGCAGTCCTGAACAATGTCGCTAAATAATTCCCTCGCAGAGGTATAAACGTTACTGCAACGTTTATACAAGAGTAAATAAGATTGTTTAATCAATGAGCTCATCATTGCACTCACTACTCACTACAAACGAGCTTTATAAATTTATAATATTGTTTGCATATATTCTTGATAATGCTATCTTGTTAAAGTGTAAGCAAATAAATTTGTACAATTATCTATGTTCAGAGGTTTAAATTAATATAAACAGAGTAGCAAAGCAGTCTCTTTGATGAAAAAAGCTAGTCAGCTAATTACTTGGTAAAAACCGGGATTTTACCTGAATTTAGGAATGCTGGTCCAAGCACGGATATGTTTATGGAAATATGGAGTTGGTTTGCTTACATTAGCATTTACGATAACAAATTTCCATCATCCAGCGCTCATGAGATGCCTGCTTTGCTATTTTCCGAGATTTAAACAAAAAGATAAAGATATGTAAAAAGGTGGACGGTCATATTTATTTTCGAAGTGTTTGTTCTTGTAAGATAGGAAGCAAGATTGATAATCTGTACTCAAGTACATGGCCACTGAGAAATAGAATACAAGTTTCTTAGACAGACAAATTTATTATAAGTTTTTATGTTATGATCTGGTTCTTTTTATCACCGGTTTGTGAATGTACATTTATATTTTATTGAAATTTTGCTGTGGATGTTTTGTGAGCAAAATAAAGGCTACACCCACCTGTCATTCTTTAGGAATGCACATAAAATTGCTGAAATTTCCGTCATTGATGTAAAGAAATAGGAAATGTATTTAATGCATAAGCCACCAGAAAAAGTTTGTGTACGCGGAAACAGATACAGATATCAATACACATACATATATGGATTGTAAGTTATTGGTTTAACGTTTAATGTCTGATGTAATAATATTAAAACGAGAGATTACGTGTGGGAGTACAAGAGACTGAGGTAAAAGCACTGGGCCAGCAGGCATAACAATTAGATCCAACCGGATAAGCTGACTCTTCCGGTAATGTGAACTCCGTGGATAGTTTTTTCATGCAGTACGTTTACCTCGTTGATATCTTTTATAAATAATTTTACTGAAGAAAAAGTAAAAATAAAATATTAGATAAAAAGTTTTATATGATAATAAAAAAAAAGACACAAGGTTTATTTATAATTTCTTTTCTTTAGGTTTTCTGGAGCATTATGTGTAATGTGAATTTACCACAAAGAGGTGAACCCTATGGGATATTGTTTTCTTCCCACCGTCACGTTTACCGGTTGGAAGCATAAGCGAGACTTGAATCCGTGATAAACGCCGTTAGAAGCAACCGAACGTGATCCATGTACTGACTATACTCTGATGTGTTGTTGTTTTTTATCATTTTTTCGTTCCTTTTCAAAGTGTTGAACCGACAAAAACTAAAAAGTTATAAAGTTTTTTTTTCTCTATAAAAAAAGAAGGAAAGTGTTAACGTACTTGCTGAGGAAAATTGTTTGTTGAGTTTTTAAAGTGAATTAAAAGCAAAAAATAAACGTTTACTCAAGGGAGAAAGTTATTTAATTTCAAATCGCTTACGTCGTGTTGGATTATGCAATTCCGGAGCTAGATGAAAGCTTTAATTTTTCACACTCCCCACGGTATATTGTCCGAATGCACCAAGTATGAGTACGAGATACAGTGTATTACACGGGGCAAAAAGAAAAATATAAACACTCTTGGGTCCCCTTGTGTTTGACTCCGAAATTTTTTTTCTCCCTCAGGCATTTCGTTGTGTAATATAGGACATTTTCATCAACTCTATTTCAAATGGTAAACTTATTTACTTAAAGAACCTTTTCTTTATTTTATTTTAACCCTTTTTTATCCAAACAAATGATATAAATAATTAGTTAGTTTAATTATTTTCATGAAATCAAAGTGTTTAATGCAAAGCTAGCAGTTCAAATTTATCTTTATCGAGTAAAATCTTTATCACACTAAAAAAATTGGTCTAAACTGACAGTTTGATCTCAAAGGAACTTTAAAAAATCCCAGACATTACTTTACTTTTTGTTTTATACCACCTCGGTGTAAATCTTGTGAGAAAAGTCAAGTGATTCGTACGCAAGTTGTGTTAAAGTCTCTCTAGAGATACCTTTATACCTCTTGACATGTTTTTCGGTGCTTGATATTTTCTTTTTATAAAAAAAAATTAAAATAAGATTGATCGATGTCATTCTTAAACTACCATATAATTGCAAAGCTAAATCCAACACATGAGCAACAATCTATAAGTAGATATAAATGAGAAGATATAAGGAGGGTTAATAAATAATCCTCAGTGACAAGTTATAGCAATTAGATTCAAGTTTGTAGCAGGTGTTCGCGGTCACGTGATGACATCCTTCCTACGTGCCGTGATCTTTAGTGTCTTCTCTTATTTTCTACCTACGCGTTTTTCTTTGTCTGTCAGCTGGAAGGGTGGTAAAAGTAACTCCTAACAGTTGCGAAGCTTTCTAAATTCACGGATAACTAAATCTACTTTGCATAATCCCATGCAAATGTATTATGGCTTCTTGCAATAAACCAAGCATATACTTACATCTATTTGAACTTTGTGGCTCTTCCACGACCGAAATAATCTGTCCATTTTGATAAGTTGTGATTAACTCTTCTTAAAAAACACTTTAGATTACTTTTTATCAAACACTTTTATCATCTTTGATATTATAGTGAGCTTTTTGAAAGTTTTTATTGAAAAAGTTTACGGACGGTTGTATTTTGATTTTATGTGACTGAATAAATTATAAAAGTTGTTTATTATAAAAAGTAAAAACAAAATTTATAAAAATGTTATTAAAAAATATTATGCTGTTATTGAGTATCACAACAAGCCAGAGAGAATATACAGCAAAGTAATCGCTTGAGATGGACGGTCAGCAACCCTCAAAGCCGGTCGTAGGACGGAGTTAGTCCGAATACTGGATGTTGTCCCGCGAGGGATTCAGCGTGGAGCCTCAACTGCGTCCTCTACTCCTCTGATGTTTTTGCCTCCCTCTTTTGCTTATATGCTCTTGTAAGCTCAGCTTTTCTCACTCACTCACTCACGCGGTAAGCTACCTAGTTGTGCTTTTTATGCGCATGTGCAGCTATCGATTCCGCGAGAGTTCCCGCAGGATGTCAGATTCCCTACAGGAAAACTGTTCTGAGCATATACTCAATGCTTTTGATATATCTGTGTACATATCTTTTGAATCCGGTGTGTCTTTTACGTTAAAGTGACTCGAATTGGTTAACTTATATTACTCTAGTAGTGATATGTATGTTGTGTGGTACATGTTACAGGGTAGTGTTAGTCCTGAAATTCCAGAGTTACAAAGTTGAAAGCCAGTGTGAACTTAGGTCTGTTGGTTGACCGTCAGAATGACCGCGAAACCACGATCTACTATCCGAGAGTAAGTGCCGAGAACAAATAACGAGAACAATCTCTTGTAAGATTTATGAAGAGTAGTAAAGTATAACGAGGAATATTACTATCAAGTATAATATTCAACAGAAGGATCCATTTTTAATAATAGTTAAATTGTTATTATTATTAATTTATTTGCAATTTTCATGTAATTTCATTTATTTTTCACTTTGAACTTTTCTACTTTTTTTTTTTTTCACTTTCACTCCGATTTCGTTACATAGTTAGCAATTTAATAAAAACAATCCGTGAAAACATTGATTCTAATGTTGCCAGATCTGGGCATATCTGGCTATTTATTAATTTATAGATAAAAATTGGTTTCGTAATTAATAAAATTAAAAATCGATGTAAGATAAGCTGTTTAGGAGATTAAAAGAAAAAAAAAAAAAAAAAAAAAAAAAAAAAAAAAAAAACTTAACACCTCAAACTCAACTTACTTATAAAGAGACGATTTATCGATCATGCGCCCTTCGTCGGAGATTTTCAACACTACTTTAGGTAGAAAAATTATATATAGGCATTACAGTGATTCGTTTTAAACGACTATTTGTTTTCTCCAGCAAAATATTTTTCTCTATACTGAAAAGAAATTCCCTGATAATTTGAGCCATTAATATTAATTCTAAATAATTTTGAGAAATATCGAGTGATGAGTTTTATTAAGTTAATTTTTGAAATTAATTTGTAAACTGCTCTATACCCTTTAAACGATACTTTTTAGCGTTTTAATGGGCCATATCAAGTCATGTCAAGATATATCAAGCCAGATATGGCCTGATATGTCCAATTTTCATACTAGACTATATGTGGACATATTAGGATGTATCAACAAATTTTTTCATTAGAAATGAATCCTTTGTAAATTGGACTATGGTCTATTGAAATTTCCAAATATTTCTAGTGTTTAAAGTCACGTTTCACTTTCTATGATGAAGGTTTGACATAATATTCCTTCTAAACGCCTTATGGAGGCATGTCTAAATTTTCCTAAGAAAGGGCTTAACGTGGTTCTTATCGGAAATGTCTTACATCATCCTAATGAGGCCTCAATGTTACCTGGGGATAAATGTCATGATGAAGCCTCATAAATAAGATCTCTCGTGATACAAATTACAATCTAAAATACAAAAGAACTTGGTAGATCATTTCAACCAATATGTTATCTACAAGTCATTAATCTCGGGTGCTGCCGAAATACTTAACAATACCAATCTGACAGTGAAGAAAGTCTTTAAGAAACAGGCGGTTACTTCTACAAATTCAATTTAGAAAAGATTTATCCAAGCTGTCTAAAGACGTTGGACTGTTGGACTTCAAAACTAACTTGCAAAACAGGTCCATCAATATGAGAACACCTATTAAAATTAACATAAACTGTTGTTGACCATGAGTTGTTATTATAATGGCATTATATTATAATTCTAATTAGACCTAAAAAATGTTTATATTGTATATTTGTATTTTTCCGTTATCTGTATTGAAGATTTAAAGAGACTAAATAGATGATTTAAAATTGGAAAATAGCAACATAAAAAAAACTATAACAATAGCCCAGACAACTATTGAAAATATATACTTTTTTTTTTTATTTTCTTCTGATGCAATTTCTACTGGTGAATTGATGGAAACTCGGGAAATAAATGTAAACAGTATATTCGGAATAACACATCGAGGTGTGCAATGTTTTCCAAACACTCAAAATAAAATTTAAGAATGGTTTTTCAATGTATATTGGTATATTTACATTAGGAAAAATATAAATTTTTTATTAAAACTTTTTATCTTTACCTTTATGAAAGTAATATCAAAGAAAAATATTCAAGTGTAATTAAAAATGTATACAGCAAAAGAGAATGAGTGTTAATGAATAACAGCTCAATTAACTTTGATTTAATTTATATAGTTATATAATGGCTGGCTGGTTCTATAATTTCTTCAGCACATTTGTTTTGCCACCCGTTACCCGTTGTCCCTGTGTAACTTTGTCTAAGCATCGTAAACGAACACCAACATTACGTTATACATATTATGATCTTTCTATTAAAGTGAGAAAATTGTATGTTGTATTTTTATACAACACGACCTAAAAACTACTGTGCATAATATTAACAATAACACTGGCAGCTATATAGAATAAACAGCAACAGCGAAATGGTGGTTAACCAACCATACTTTCTCGGTACATATTACTTACAGTCACTCAGATGTCACATCTAAATAAATTCACTCGTGTATGTTGGATTATATCATATATATTTAAACTTTAAGATAAAATTCCTTTTTTTTTTTTTTTTTTTTTAAATAAAATGAAAAATAGTCTTGTAATGATGTGAAAAATTCTTCAAGATAAAACTTATAAAGATACTTGAAAAAGAAAAACAACTTGACACCGGAAATATTGATAATCCCGGAAGACTCCCAAAGTTTCCCCCTTATAAAGGAGAAAATATTTCATACAATCTAGTTCACAAACTTCCGGTATTTTTTAATATATTTGATTGAGAATCAATAAATCTTTCTATACATCAGTACAAAATGGAAAAATAAAAAATATAAGGTATAAATCAGCTTCAGAGTTTGCTGGAGTCTTTGGTAGATATCAAATGTGAAAACTCAAAAGTTGTCAAGCTTTTAGTTTAAATACACGCGGGAAATGATCCAATTCCCATTTTTGCCAAAAGTGAAACAAGCTTGAAAGTTCATTTTATACTGAAATGACGTATGACGACACTAATGGTTCATCTAAAACGTGAGCGTCAAACATTTTATTCGGTCTATTTTTTTTAAAACTGAACAAACAACTTTGCCAATATTATTATTTTAAATATAAAATGAATTAATAAAAAAAAAAAAAATGACTTTTACAGTTGAATCTGAAATTTCGGTGATTCCTATGTGTGTAGTCTTCAAATCAGATATTCAGTTCTTGAATTGATATTAAATATTCGTTTAGTATATATTGCGGAAGGAAAATAAAACTAACATAAATAAAATTTTTCAATGGAATTTCCTATCTTTCGCTTTTATGCGATATTGCGAAAAATTAAAATTTTTTAACATAATTTCATTTGATGTCTGGATTCATTACTGTTAATTCAGACTTTATTTTATCTCTGTATTACTTTTTTAACTTAACTACTTTATTCTCATTATTTTACAATTCTCTCTCTTCTATATTTTTTTATTTGCAAAGGCATTAGTACATTTTGTTTCGACTTTCGTAAAAAGGAGACAGGATAAGTGAATTGAAGTTAAATTTGCATAAATATTAATGAATGCTTTTTTACTAATTTCAAAAATTGAAAACTGTAGAATCTTTAGATAAAATTCCAACATCATTTGATTAAACTGGAGTGCTCGTAAATGCAGAGCACTAAAAGTATTTTGAGATTTTTTATTTGCAGGTTGAAATTGAGGTTACTTCGCATAGCTTTTACGATGCGTTTGTACTTTGGTTAAAAACCAGCAATACACTCTTAGAATCTCAACAGCATTTGCTCTTCACGACACAACTATAAATATGCTAGCCTGACCCTGGTAATTTTTTTGTTTTTATTTTTTTTTTTGCTCTTCTTTTGCTCCTTGTCTTTCTTATTGGTGAATGTATCACCGTGAAAAGTCGTGCACTCAATGCTTCTTCCTCTTTGGATCTTACAAGGGCTCGACGTGACGAGAAAAGTTCGCCAGACGATACCAACCAAAAAATAAAATAAGATCTTCGAGGGCAAATCGTGGCACACAAGAAATTACTTTTGGTGCTGAAGAATATCAGTTTAAAATAAGATGCTAAAAAAAATAAAAAACAGTTACCGCTTTTGCTGCATCTTTTTATCGCCTAAAATGCCAAGAGAATTGATTTATTTCATTAAAATGGAAAAATGATAACGACTTTTTTGTCAGAAAAGAAGACTTTAATGCCGTTTGTTAGTCCGGGTGAACTAATTGGTGCACAATTGTGTTACTTCAACATTACATCATACTATTGAGCTGAGAGAAAACTTTTTATCTGATAAAGCATGATTAAAATTCAAGATTCCAGTGAAACTTTTAATCAGCATTTAATCTATTTCTTGACAATATGAGGGTGATGTTTGTTCGTTAACTGTTGATAAGCACGTTCATCTGATGTCGTTTTCAGTATATGTAAGAAAAACCCAACCAAAGAATAATAAGTACATTGTATACTGTAAATAAATTCAGACGGGTATATATCGTCGCATCTTATCACGTTTATCACAACTCAAGACTCTTGTCTGCACAATATACGTGCAGCTTAAGTTTGGAAGCCATTTTAAAAGTGCCAAAAAGTAGAAATAAATTAAAGAAATATAAATATAAATCTATGTACACCATTAGTTGAGTTACAGAAGAAATATAGTAAAAGGTCGTTGATACTAGCACAGAAAAGTAGCTCCGGAAATAGTAAATGGTTTTATGCCCGGCGGCTTTATTACGCTCTGCTGTATGTGAGGGATATGGATGCAAAGTTCGTATATTGATTGACAGGGTTCATATCGTGAATTAAATCCCTTGATTACTTCCTTTTTCTATCTCAAGTTTTTTATCCTCATGCGGTATACATCACTGAAAAATTAAACTTCCTTTTCCAATAGAAATCGACCATTATGATACCACGCCACGAAATTAATGGAACCCCTTAAATTCAGAGATTGACATTTAAATTCAATTATATAGGGTTTAACTAATTTCTGAGAAGTTAGTCCTCATGGATAGAACATAAAACAATAAACGGCAAACTATTGTCCTTAGAAATATATGTACCGTAAACTCTTTTGACATGATAGAAGAAATATTGAATCAAAGGGGCTGAGATAACGAGAATACAATCTAATGTAAGAGATGATTAATTGGTTGCTGGAATAAATAATAATTGTAAGATTTAGATTGATAAAGTCCAGACTTCTTGTTAATACAAGGATGTTTCGGTGTTTATTTGTAGGTCATCCAAATTGCTCGATCATATTCTTGGATACTTTATGTATTCGTACAACTCAACAACTTTTGGAGTTTACTGATAACGATTGAGAGTAGACGTCGATCGGTTAAATTAAATACAATAAAAAGTCAAGTGTGCTGAAGTTTATCTCGATAAATTGACAAGACTGAATTGATGGAGCTATATCAGCTGACATACTCAATCTTATTGTTTTTATTTTTTTATCTGTACTAGATCATCGATTCACCAATGCAAGCTCGTATTCTATACGTTCCATTTAGGAATTGGCTGATTTCTGCATAGGATATCAAGGATCAAGGGAAGAGAAATTTGATCTTTCAAGTGTATTACTGGGGTCAAATTAACCCAGATTCAGCTAAAGCTTCATCCATATATCACATAAATTTTTCAATCGTAAAAGTATCAGAAGATTAATGATGTGATGAAAAATATTTTCAAATATCCTAATGCATTTCACTAAATTGAAATTCAAGGACCAGAAGTTCGTTTCGTTTGATTTTTATGATTTATTCTATACTAATACTTTAAATTGATTTCTCAAGGACCAATTTGATTTTAAAATTACTGATCAGTAATCAAATGAAAAATGGTTTTTGATGATGATGATGATGATGATAAAGACAACATTTCTTTGTCGAATTGTTGAAATAACAAAGATGGCAGTATTGTCAATCGCATAAGAAAAAAATTTATATGTATTATTCTTTTGAACAGCGGCAGGAAACGAGTAATGAGACTTGAGCTAGGGCCGATTCTTTTTTAATTGACCGCGCCCTATCTCTTTGTTGTCCTATTGAAGGTTAAATTATACTCGAGACAATTAGCTTAAAACTTACATTAGCTCAGCCAAAAAAGTATCGAGCAACCATGTATAAAGGTTTAAATTCATTAAACAAATTAATAATTACATGCGTCTTCTAATAAATCCTAAATAAGATAGTATTACAAAAAAATTATTCACGTATTTGTAAACTTAAATTATAATCGTGCGTTGCAAAAGCACAATTGAATAGGACGAACTCTTTAGTTAAAGTTTTCAAAAAACTGATCACGTTCTTGTGTGCGACCTATCAATACTGCGGAAACGGAAGAAACCGCAGAACATGGTAAAACTACCGCAGTATCTAACTTCTCTTTAGTACTCTATAGGTACCAATTCGTTTATAATACACACTTTCTATTTCAAAACTTTAATCAAAGTATTATAAAAAATCGATGTACACATGGAGAAACGTCACAACCCCAATCGAGTTATTTGATTGACGTATTCTTCCATTTCAACCCAGTCTATGAATTTATAAGTTCTAAAAAAGTTACTACGTTGTACTTTTATTCAAGTACCTTAAAATAGAATAGACGTTGATTTTTCTACCCTCAATAATAAGTATTACCAGACGACCTTGAAGACTCAACAATCTCATTACTTTTTTTCGCTTGTCACTCAATACATTACATTAGAATGTTATTCAGTGGTTTTTCGCTACTCAGGAAATCGAAAAGCTTCAGGTAAACAGTCGACCAATCTTCTTTGTTATCACTATTGTCATCTATCGTTCGATACTTAATGTTTTTTATTTTTCGTTGATAGAGGAAATGCCTGTCCAGAATGTTGAAGACAAGAACAATATTTTGACAAGCTTTTAAGTTATTATTCGGGCCATGGTCACTTTCAATCATAATTTCATAAATCAATGAAATGTCATCCGATAAAATAACAATCTAAATGTTTATATTGCGCCACGATACTTTTAGATTAAATATGGTTGACATGAAGAAAGGAGGTATTGCATATTTGCACTTGAAATGAGCTGCAATCAACTTAAAAATGATGTAGCGTATTAGATTATGATTGGCATGAGCATATCAAGAATTTATTGAAGCCACGAGATAAAATATTGTTTCGTATTCGGTCGTGTCATATTAACTTTCGAATGCATAATATGGCTTTTTCCACGTGTAATACTCTCCAGACTCTGCATATGCGAAAATATAAATCAAAAGAACGAAAATATAATAATATAGAGGCGAAATATATTTGCTGGATAATGTTTTTATAATAACTTTATGTTTAAGTAGAAACAAGTATGAGTTATAGCAGGGATACAATATTTCTATTTATAACAAATCACTGACGCCGTATTCTCTAGTTTCCTGTTTCTCTGATACACATACCAATAGGGGTTCGCTAGTTCTCTTCAGTGAAAAAAAAAAATTGACAGTGTGTGTAAAAATAAAATCCACGACAAATAAATTCCGGGAGAAATTAATTTAAAAGTGTACATAGATTTCTCTATTTTTATGAATTCTTCGGATAATTAACTATGGATCTTCGATCGTATCATGTATGCTGGAACTTTAAGCGAAGCGTCAGTTGACGCTTATTCTAAGATTAGCTGATCGTCGGAGAAAACCGGCTCTATATTTATCGAACATGGGCGTTCTAATTGCCGGTGCAACACACCAGCGGCAGTAAAGATATTCTTGACGATGTGATTCAAGTACACTAAGGCCATTGAGCTTATTCATCCACGTTTTAGTGTTTTATTAAATACTATGCCTTACATGTGTTTAATAAACTTTAAATAGGGTTCAATCAAAATTAAATTCACTGATCTAGCCTAGTCTGGTACAACTTTATTCAAATTTTCTTTAGAAGTTACATTCGAGCTAGAAAATTTCAATCTTTTTAACCATCTTCTAACAATTTGCCGACAAAGAGTGAAAATCATGTCTAGAATTATGAAATAGATTGCTGCTATTTATCAGCTAACACGCCTTTTGATTTCTAGATTTTGTACGTTTATTGCTGCTTTGAAAAAAAAGAAAAAATTATATTTAAAAAGTTATTTATTTTGATGAACTATAAAAGAAACGCCTTCTCTCATAAACGACATCCGAACTACTGCAGACGAAGACCGTAAAAGCGTACTACTTGAAAATGATTTCATTTCCGTGATATTTTATTTTTTCGTTTCTCATTCATTCTATTGATGAATAGAAGAAACGTTTACGTTTATTTGCAGTTAAATTTAATAGTGCTTTGAAAAAAGTCATTGAATGATGAAATATTTTTTAGGGTTTTAAGAATTGTTAGTAATTATTTTTGTAAGTTTATTTTACAACATTTAGCTGATTCATAAAACGAAAATAAACTTGAGGATTTAATGATCCGAAATGATCTCGTTTTTTTAATCAACTATTGGCAGCTATAAAACGATCAGTAAAATAGGCAAGCCGAAACGATTCCATTGGTCGTGAAAACGTTTTTTAAGTGTGGTCAGAAGAACTAACGCGTGAAAGAGGAAAAAATAAAACTGTAAAAGGTAAGTCATTTAAGTATAAGAAATTCAAATAAAAGTAAAGAGGACCAAAAGAATGACTCATCGATGGTGGTCGAAAAAACCGGCAACTACAAAGCGGCTAACGAAGACGCGGGTGGCAGCCAGTCGATTTCTCGTTCTTTACTACAGATATACATCACATGGTTTTGTTTAGACCATTCAAATCGGTGATCCTGTGCTTTTTAGAAATCCAACGACCCCTACCGCTCGAACCTCATCGCTGACAGGCCTCTAGACTGTAGTCTCTAAATTTTGCTCGACAAAATATGAAAAAGTCACCAATGCATCCAAAACTTATTGCGTTTCTCAGGGCCTTACAGCTATATGCAATCGGTATTGTTTTGAGTATTGTCAGACTACCTGCTGGTCTACTATTTAATTTTAACTCAACACACATATGCACATGCATGACCGAACGAGCAACCAAGTAGAAGGTATAGTTGCGATATGAATCGAATATTTCTCTCACGGTGGTCACATTTTTTCTTTCCCAAGTACTTTATGAGTTCTCAAGCGAGATCTCATGAATACTTAGAAAAGGATCTTTAATATTAATGCTCCAAAAGTCGGAGAGACTAAGTGTGAATTATAAAATTAATATTTCAAAATAAATCAAGAAAATTACTTGGCTGATTAATTTTCTGAATAAAAGTTTTTGTCTTTTTGCATCTGAATCATTCATAAATCCAAGATTCAAGTGATAAAATATTTTCAAGTACGTGGATAATTTATGATCCTATTAACAAAAGATACAAGTGTTATTATCGAAGCGGTCGTATCACTATAGAAAATATTGAGGAGATTGTCAATAATATCACTTCTCCTTGGGGTATGTATGTTTAGTATCATAAAAATCGTAGAGGGAAAAGGTCCTGTTGAGAGCTGTACTTTGATGATTTACCCTAGTGGAAAATTAGAGGGTGTTACTTTCAACAGGAGATTGATGACTCTAACACTATTCTAACAAGGACCCTAAAATTTTTATTTTAGTTCACCGTATGTAAACATTTCATTCCACCTTGCTGTAAATAAAAGATTTAATTTTATTATACTTTTGTACACACTTTTATATCTTTACTATGCTACTTAGCTTTGAGTTTAATGTAAATAAATATTAAATGATAAATAAAAGTTTTAAATTGAGAGAAATTTTTCAGTTTAATCAAAGACTTTAGTTAATCGTTCGTCTCTTTTGTTCTTTTTTTCTTCTTTATATATTCGCTAGTTTTCAATTTCGATGTACCAGCACAGAAAGTTTAATGAAAGCATACTGCGTACCTTTTAATCTTGAACCTTTAAATCAGCGCTAAATGAAAATAAATACAGAGAATGGAAAGACTAAAAACTGGTAGCGTTTTTCGTTTGTCTGATCTGCTATTTATGATATATATTCGGTTTTAAGGAGATGCATGCACTTATTTCTTTCATTTTTACTTTTTATGTGCAATGTTTTATTTTTATTTTTTCCACAAATACAAGGGTCGAAATGTCTACAATGAAGAGAAACCATTTATATAAGTTATAGTCGCAGAACTCTTTACATTTTTTGTACTTTATTGTTTTTTTTCTATTTGTTCGTCTACGTTCATTAATTCATACGTCAAACATTAAAACTAACAAGAATGACCGGCCTCCCCGATTACCACAACCCCTTCGTTATTTACTTTCTTTTCTGTCTGTGTGCGTAAACTTTTCTTTGGCTTTTCTCTTTACGACAGCACTCTTGCATCCACGCTCTGGTTCACTTTTAGTCAAAATTTGAAGCTTTGTTTGAAGTGGATACTAGGATAATTTACTTAAGTTTAATTAAAAATTTTTATACTGTATTATAATTTTTTTGTGCTGAATAAATATTAATTAAATATTCATATCCGTAATATGGATCGTAGACCGAATTTGATAAGTACTTTTCTTTCGATAATACATCCAAATAATATAATATATATTCATGATTTTTTTTTAGGTCAACGTAGGCGTGTTCTTGTCTCATTGAAAGTTGAAAAAGTTTATAGTAGACTCAAATTGTTATTTAATATTTTAACAGAGTAAGAAGTTTCTAGTTTTCAGTCCGATAAAAACTTTTTTTATTGAAAAGTACTACGACATTTTCAAACTGGAAATATTCATGGAAATTTAATAAGAATAAGTTATTATTCTAGTAAAATTTGTTTTTACAAATGATTTTCGTAAAATCAAGAATTAATTTGTGTAATTTGAATATTTTCTGCATTAATAAAAGATAAAGAACTTGATTCAAAAGAAAAAACTTTGGACCAAGAAAACCATATGAAAAGAATTTCACAGTCTTGAATCAAGTTGATAAATTCATGAATGAAGTAAAATTTCTTTAAATAAAGAAAAATTTTTTTAATCTAATTCTTAAAAATAACGTTTTGGTTTAAGATTGTTTCTCGAGAATATAGTTCATTTTTTTATCAATGCGTAGAAATTGAAATTAAAGAATTGTGATAATTTTCCTTCGAGTTTAATATACTAAAATTGAAATAAATTCTGATATATAAATAAGACATTAGTTACTACAACATTATAATGGACAAATACACTTTTTTAGTATTCAATATTAAATTGACTACTTTATAATCTACTATTTTTTTTATTCTTTTGAAATTTTCACAATTTATTGCGTTTAATTCGAAGAGCTATCTTTAATTCAGGTCATATTGAACTTTATACACTATAAAAACATGAAATTTATGTTCTTTGGTGTTAGCTGATGTACCCACATATGTACACAAAAGATTTGTCATTGAATAAAATCTTGAATGAAGAAATAAATTATGAAAAGCCATTATAAAGGATAATAATGAAATAAATAAGAATTATTAGTATTAAAAAACCACAATAATCATTAATTTAATTGTAACTAATCCGAAAAACATTTTTACGGTGGTTATGTCTTGACATTTTTTGAAATTAAAGCAGCATAAGAAACTTAATTATTATTCAATTATGAATTCAATATTCCGTTATTTCATTATGAATTATAAATTAACAAATTTACTACAAAGATAAGAATAAAGAAAAGTTTACAATATATCAACGGTTGAATAATAGAAAGTCAATAAACGTAGAATAAACTTTTTCCCACGTTTCGCCTGAAGCAATCGTCGATAAATGAATTTTTCGCTTGTTAGACTATTGAATGCCCTAATTAATATTTTATGCAGACTTTTAATAAGCCATGCCAAATAGTTGAAGCGATTGTTTAATATTGTTCGGTAGAGTTGCTTAAAATTTTTCATCATGAAATTGAATAACTGCATGACCCGAAGCAATGTTTACATTTCTTCTAGTTCTTCTGGGCGTGTGGAAACCTGAACTACCGACAGTCAGTACACGACTGGAAAATATATCCAAGGGGTTGGCTGTTCATGAACAATCGAGTGAGGGTGCTATATCGCGTGCGTACAACTGGATATTATGCGATGGCACGTGCTGACACCGCCATGCATACTATTTACCAAATTTCCGGAAGCGAGACGTTGACTCCTATCCAAGGTCTGGGGTGTAAGACAAGCATATACAATTATTTACAAACAACAGCATTGTTGACTAGCCATTGAATTTTAAATGGTTGTTATTTTTAGATATCCTAACGGAAGTGATAAGAAGTGATGATAAAAAATATACCTAAGCATTGATAATTTAAACGGTGAGACACTTATTTTTCAGAAATGTCCATCATTCTATTCTTGCGATAAAGTTTTAAGTAATTAAAATTGATGATTGTGATTAAAAACTGCGACTTTATAATTTTTAAAAAATCGTATAAAGTTCACGGAGTTACAAATGCCATCAAAGACTCAAGTTTTTTAATTACACAGAAGTTAGATTAGAGATTGATTAAAATTTTTAAATTACTTTTTGTTAAACAGCAGAAAGGTTAAAATTTAATAAATTTAGCTTTACAATAAAAAGAGAGCCGCGTAATAACTTAAGCAGAATCTAAAGAGCTGTCAGAATTATCTTAAATCATACATTAACTCGATAAAGAACTCACCTTTTTATTGGTGACACTCGCCTGGGTTTAGTTTGAATATATATCTATTCTTTACAATTTCAAACGTTCATTTTAAATTTAAAGTATAAAGTTTTATCAATCAACAAAGGGTTTCTATCAATTTAGTTCATATATTATGGGTTTACGACCCAAAAGCCGATCTTGGATTATAATATTTTCGGCAGCTGTATTTATAAAAGACTCAAGAAGTGTATACAAAGATTACAATATTCTGTAAATATGATAAATAGAAAGGCGCCATCAAACGGAAGTGACCAATGTCGTTTGTACAGCTAGATATTGTCGTGGCGCAATTCCGGTTCAGCAGCTGCGTACCATCTGTGACTAATGTTCTTCGCCAAAAAGCTTACACGAAGATAAAAAGTCTTCTTTCGATTAAATCCTCAATAAATATAAAAAATTATATAATTTTTGTATTGATTTTTCTTTGTTCTTTGTTACTTGGTTCTTCTGCAATCAAAAGACAAAAAAGATGCAACGAGAGAGTGGGTTTAATAACGCGTGACAGCGTAGTTACCAGTAATGATGGTCTTTAGGGTGTATTATGCTCTGGGTTGCATTGTATTATTGCTCTCGGTTGGACGTTAAGAGGTTTGCATTACAGTTAAAATCTAAAATACCCGGAAAAAAATTCTAATAGATGATCGAAACCATTAAAAAAATTTGACTTTTTCGGTGGTTAGAAATAAAAAGTTAAAAAGAAGAAAAAGAAGAAGAAGTTAATTTCACTATTCTATCATAATGAAAAATTTTAAATACGTCCCGATAAAAGTATGACAGAGATTCTTTCAAGACAACAAAAACAAAGAAAGATATGAGAAAAAAAAATAAGGTAAGAAGAAACTTGAAGGAAGAGTGTGTAGTCTAAAGATACTTTATACCTTTACCTCCTTCTTATACTTTTAAACATAAATAAGCCTCTTTTAAAGGTCGAGCGATGTTTCTACCATGGATGTAAAAATATTTGTCCGGTAAAGCAACAGCTTAGCTTAATTTCACGCTTATCTCGGGTCATATTAGCTCTGCGGGCACTAAAAATTTCAATTTTAAAGATGTTTGAAACAACAAAAATTAAGATCTGAAGAAATTTAATGTGACTCATTAATTAATAATTACATTCTAATCTTTTTTTGTGATATAGAAAGATTTTATTTTTTGTTAATGATCAAATAATATTTATTTAATTTTACATGTGTAAGAAAGTGTACATTTTATGGGCACACAACTCTTAAAACTTTCAGTTATCATGTGGTATTTTAGATTTTAGAGATTCATTAATCATCAAATACTACATTAATTCATCATTTAATATTTATGAAGTGTCAGAAAAATTAATTTACAATAAGTTTAAGAAATATTTGATGAAATTTATACGTTCGTCAGTAATCTTAGCACGCGGTTGCTCGATTAATATAAACTACTGTGGGGGACTCAAATTATGTTTGAACTCCCTATATCATACAGCAGAGGGGTTGGAAATGCCTGAAGAAAAGTTTGTGAAAGTGCGTACATTCATATAGTCGAAGAAATCACAGTATTATTGCGGCGATGATAGACTGTTGGGGATGGGTTTACAAAGAAAGTAAAACGATGAAGAGAAAGATCAAGAGTAAATACATTTGAAACAAACAAAATGAAAAGAGGAGAAAAAAGCTCAAGTGTATTTTAATGTGTGATGCTATGAGAAGAAAAAAATACTGCGAAAGACGGAAAGTGAGCGCAAGAGTGGATCAGAAAGAATAAGAAAGCTCGCAAAATGCGGGTGCCAGGATTCTCGGTCCTGAATCTTGTTTGTTCCTCATGTTTTTTCCTCCATCCGCGTGTTCATTATTTCCTAGAAAGAAAGACGATCTCTGTTGGTTGATCTAAAAAGACTGAAAGAGTGTTCTTGGCGTTTTAACAAAGGCGATGGGCGTACGAGGACAAAGCCACATGAATAAATTGAGAAAGCATGTGTATATAGAGCTGAAGAAGGATAAAAAAAAAGAGTAAAATAAAAAAAATATTAATGTGACCAAAAGGATACAGAGCCAACGATGTTACGTTCTCAGTTATCCTGTCATTGTGTCTGTTATCCTGTCGTCGTGGCTGTTCTTGTCCCCGCTTTTATTTTCAAGCCAACACAATATTTAGTATGATTGTATACATTTATTCGAGTACTTATAGTTTGTAGCATTGACGGGCTTCAAACTCTTCACTTTATGCGGTAGAAAGACGAGGACTTGATCACCGGATAATTCTCGCTTCGAAAATAAATAAGAGTAACATATGTATATGTATAGCTACAATGTACAATAAAAAAATACTCGTCAATGAATAACATAGGTACTTGACGTCCATCTGTAGATCCATTAGAAGACACGTGTGCATCGCAAATGCATACATGAACTGAGAAGTACCATTGACGTGTTGGTTCGTAACAAGAAGAGAGGATTAAAATTTAGCTGAAATCTTTTTCGCCAAGTCAGATCAAGAGGTGTGACTCTAACCACGGATTTCATTTGGAATATGCAACCAGAAGAAACGTCAATGAAGGATCTTTTATTTTTTTACTTATTTTTTTTTGTGTCCCTTGATGAATATCAGGTCCACTTAGCGCGGTTGACTACTGATGCAGGAATAAGGAATGATAAATAGCTCGTTAACGCAACAAGCTATAAATCTTTGCATCCTTCGAGCGGATGAGAGTTTCGTTTAAGTTGGAGGTACGAGTGAATGAACAAGGCACTGCCGAATGCAGTCTTTATCATCGATAAAGACAGCATGTATACCTCCGTTGTTAAATTTTCACGCTTGTGCGGTCTAATGGTCATTTTGTTAATTTGCAGTAAATTGATGTTTAATTAAACAGTAATTGCACGCGCCATAACGTGAAACGTATCGTGTTGAAAATGGCTGTCAAATTCGGCCCGATTTAATAATAACTGATAAAATAAAATAAGTTTTAGTTATAATATTTTTTGATATTGGTAAAACACGAATGTTTGTGATTTAAAACATTTCTTTACAATTTTTTTTATCAGTTATTAAAGATAATAAATTATTCTTTTTTCCGATTCACTTCGAACCTCAGCAATACAATTTTCATCTAAAATTGACATTATAATACAAATATTGTAACGGTAAAATTTATTTGACTTTTGTTTTTTTATGGAAATAGGTACAGGTTTTTCTGTTATGACAAAAGAAAAATTTATTGATATGTGATGCGACCGTAGAAAATCCCTAAGAAAAAAAAGACAAAGACATAACAAGAAAAGAGAAAGAAAAAAGAAGATGATGAGATGAATATGGAGAGAGGAGCTAAAAATATCTCGATCTTGTGCTTCGGGCAGTGCACTCTACTCCGGATTCTTATGATAAATATTTCGTCTCAAAAGTGTTACTGACCGACTAGACAGAGTATGAATGTATTATGACGCACTTTAACTTTAAATTTTTTCCTACTGTAGGCTTATAAAACCATCAAGGGTTGGGTAAATGACGTCAGCGATTAAAATTTTTTAAAAAGTTAAATCCTGTGTCACACATATTTCATTTTTAAATTATATATATAAATATTCATTCATTCCTTTTTATCAGATTTCAACTAATCTATGTAGACAGAAATAGATTAGTTGTTTCTGAGGAATGTGACAGATTATTTGAATCTATTAGAAATATGTATCTTTTATAAAAAATAATTATTTTACTATTATTAGAATTAGTCGACGATTGTACTCAACGTAGCGTAAAAAAGTCTTTTAGTTGGGTCACTAATAAAGCATGAATTGGGCGGTGTGAAACGAGCTGGGTTAGTTGTTCTGCTCGTAAAATTTAAAACATAACAGCGCGATCCGATTCAATACAAGTGAGAATATAAATGCGTGACTGGATCCCTTAGGGCCATTGATTACGTCCCTGGGAATAGAGCTTTATATTTTTTCGCACGAATGTACACACCCGCTTGATATCTTCCACGGCCTATACATCAATACTATCATGTATCATATATTTACTAGCCAGTGCATATATATATGTACATACTGATTCACTAGTGTATCGTTTAAATTCACTTGGATACGAGGATAGTTTAAGAAGTTAAGAACCTCGTGCAGTCCCACCAGCCTGGCGCCAAGCAATAATAACTGTTCACCCACGCTGAGATCAGCTTCAGCTTCAGGGTTTTTGCACGCCTGTCGTGATACATTCTATAGGATATAAATGAAACCGAGAATCCTTTCAGGACTATACATCATCAGTTCTGTGCTGTGCTAGTTCCAAAATTTTATAATGTAAAAACATTCCATTAACTTTAATTTTTTTTTAAATCACCCGAACAAAATATTATGTAAATATAACTGACGTAAAATTTCCTTTATATATTTTATGGGTCATTGTACTGTACTATACGGTTCTCAAAGAAATGTCAATTGGTTTTTTTTCCATGTTATGCCAAGAACCCATTTCAAAGATCTAAGACTGAAACAATCGATCCTTTGGTCTAGTAGAGCTCCACTCGATGTTTAACGTATAAATGATCACAAAGTCGATAACAACATTAAGTATTGATCATGACTAGAGGGCATCGTCTGTCTTCCAACTTCCAACATACAAAAATTCTCCCTCTCGTGCTTAGGAACACCCTCGTAACATTTACGGAAGACATAAATTCATGTGTTTTCTCGATTAGACACTCTGGAAGTACACGTTCTATACATATATACATATATTCTTATGCTTTGAGGTCAAAGTAATCTGATTTAAACATCTAATACATCGCGGAATCACATTGGTGTAATTGTATACTGTGTAATGCTTTATTCTCGTTTCCCAGTTGGAATCAAGATGGATGATGATGTTTTGTGACATCAGAGTAAAGTAAGATGAGAAAAAATATCAAACACAGTGGAGTGGAAATGCTAAAAAATGCTCGGAACAAGACTTATTCATCCACCGCATTCGCCATTTCCCTCAATGCGATGATCTGTCTTCATTATTCATTATCTTTTTTGTCATTAATGTATCAGATCTGGTAAATCTCAATTTTCAAATTCAAATCTATATCAAAAGAATAATCAATGATACGATAACCATTTCTATGCACAAATAGAAACAGATTTTTCATAAGTATATAAAACTATTTGTGGGCATTAAAAATATGCGGTAAAAGCGGATTATAAGTTGAAATGTTTCAACTGCACTTACTGATAATGCACAGAATAGCTGTGATATAGGATACTATATAGGATACAAATAGAGGTTAGCTCAACACACAATTTAGTCAAATTTTTCGATTTATTATAGTACACAGCGAAGTAACTGTTACTCCAGAATTTTTTATGGCTGTGTATTATGATTATAAGGGAACTGCTTTTATAATGTTATGGAAATCATTCCTG
This sequence comes from Cotesia glomerata, assembly GCF_020080835.1. NCBI lineage: Eukaryota > Metazoa > Arthropoda > Insecta > Hymenoptera > Braconidae > Cotesia > Cotesia glomerata. Next base: position 19,930,409 of record NC_058160.1, read on the forward strand.
TAATATCTTAGAGTCGTGAGCGTACTCTCCATATTAAAATTTTGACGAAGAAACATTCCAACATTTTATATAGAAAAGGTTCTACGACATTATATTATAAATACAGAACTTATAATACACATATAGAAACTGTTTCTATCACTTTCTTTCAACGTATTTTTTATAATTTGAATTGTAAATAAAAAATAAAAGTTTTGAGGTGTACAAAATAAACGCATCTTATAATAACTTTTCATTTTTAACAATACATACTCATTAATATCATACTTAAAATAATATTCAATATATTACCATAACTGGTTTTACGTAATTTATAAAATGATATAAACTGTTAAATTCATATAAAAGTAACGTTATATAAGTAAAGCGTTACCGCTGTATAAGAAGTGAAATATGGCCAATAAATATTTCTAATTAAAATTCATCAGGTTGTCTCTATGATTCTGTTAAAGTTATGTTAAAAAAACATTCAACACAAAAGTTTTCCATAAATTTGCTAAGGTCTAGAATATTATTTTACCAAAATTTGTGTAGATGTCACACCAAGTCGTACCAATACTTAGCATAATACATAGACTGTGGCACCTGAATAAAATATAACTAGCATTCGTGCATTCGAAACGAATTATGATAATTCTGTTCTACGACAGCTCTAAAAAAATGTTGAGTGGCAGTAACCTGGGAGATTTGTTCGCTTACAGACACCAAGAGGGTCGTTTTAGATATTGTCTATGTATGTATGAATATATGTATACATGTTTATATATGTATGTACATTGTGAATCGCAAGGAAACTCCAAGGGTGGTGATGGTGAGTCATGCTTTCACCCCCATCATTCAATCCCCATTCCAATTTCTCTTTCATGCCTTAACTATCTCTCACTTGCGGAGGGATATTTTCACTCTGATTGACATTAAATCTCTTCTAGTCTCGAGTAGTCTCCCTTGATGTGTACCAAAATTTCGAAAAAGATCTGTCGAATGATTAAAGTACTGCTCGAGATTGATAAAACCCATTTGTGGGTGCTGAGGGTAAAATAAATACAATAATACAACAAAAAGATTGAAGATTATCGAGATTTGCTCAAAAACGTCTACTACAAAAGAAGCAGATAGAATTCGGCTGTCCACTAGCCATTTTCGAAGGACAAAACAATTTAATGTTATTCTGGATTATTCAGGGAAACGTCGAGCGGTCCGTCAAGGTCCTCGTGTCCAGCTGGTGTTGAATCATCCAGCACAGGATAAGCGCGCGCACCACCAACAAACTAATGCCTCGTGTGTATTATATTTCTGACTCTACTCTTTTGCATGTACGTGCTGTCTATGTCTAAGTATGCGGTGTTGTCACATTTTCTAAAGCAGATTTGCGTACTCCTCTTCTATTTCGTTGCTGCCTTCTTATAATTGTATCGTTTTGTCGGCTTAGAGGTTAACAACATTATATTCATAAGCCATATTACAGTTCTCCAAAGTAAAGCAAATTTTTGATTTTTTTTTTAACACAAGGTCCCTTTTAAATAAGGATAAGAGTTTATCACGTAAGATATTCAGCGTGTAATCATATCAATGTTATTACTATACTTTAACGGATCTGGTACGAGTGTAGTGTTTATCTACAACGCAATATGCTAATGTCATATTCATTGTATTTATTGCACTGCACAGAACATAAAAACAGCATACAACAACGATGCATCACTTAAAGATTAACTACCATAACTGGCCACAAGTTCTGGAATGTTACACCAGGCATAAGCTTATTGTCAGGCTCAGTATGCCGCTCATAATTGTCCAAGAGTAATAGCCTGCGCTTACAAGTAATGATCGAATGTATATATGTATGTACCTAAGTATATACATAAGTAAGCAAAGAAGTAAAGGGTACAAATATTAAAAGAAATATCGGTACTGTACTGCAGAGTATGCATGGTGGTAATGAAAATATTTGAAGGAGAAGAGAACTAGCAAATGCAATAAGCGCAGGCGCATTAATGTCAAAACCCGGGTAATTCAAGTAGCTCTTTTGCGAGCACTTATTCTTAACAAAACCACAATAGATGTAACTGGACGTCGAAACTTGAGACTGGGTTATTTTTCGCCCTCGACATCACCAACTTACTACCATAATGCTAAATACAAGAGTAATATTTTTATATTCTAAAATTTATACCAATTTTTAGAATTAAAGGTAACTAAATAAAATCGTGTATAGCTGCTTTGAGTGTGGGAATTTATTGTACTGGTGAATAGCAGTAATGGATTTTCGGGGTTAATGTAAGGTCACATAGATATTATGCCAATTACTTAAAGCTTTATTCTGCATTATATGCATTTAAATAATGGGTACTGTTGGTATCTAAGAGTAATAACAACCATAAAAATATTGTTACTAAATAAAAAGGAGTGCCTGTACTCCACATGCTTGATAACTGATTATAAAACCGAGCGAATGCTAATGATTAATGATAACAATATTACGATAATGGGTACATAATCAAACCACTGATAGTTTTTATGAGTTTCCTAGGAAATTTTCATTATGATAACGCGCAACTCCGCTTGATAAGAGTGACTAATACCAAAGGAACTTTATACTATCATTGCCATGTTTATTTTTTTAACTGAACAATAAGTAGTCTGGAAAATTCTAAACCTAAACATAACTATTCAAAGTATGTAAATGTTAAAATAAATATTATTTCTTCAGTGTCGCACGTGCATTTTTATAGTTATATCACGTACCATGCCTTCGTCGATAGATCCATCCTCCTCGAAGTAACAATCGTCGATCTCTTCCGGTGGCAACTGACTAGATGCTTCCGGTGACTCTTTAACATCTTGACGAGCTTTCCAATCCATCCTTGTAGTGACCAATTTTTTACAATAAAAGTTTTCCAGAGATAAGGGAATTGTTATTTATTAGTAATTTTCTAGATGTAAACCTTAACTTTGATTTTTATTTTTTTTCACTAGTCACCTATTGATTTAATTGATAATTTTTCGACACCACGTTTCACACTTTTCCCTCCCATAATTTCAACAATATCTATGTACTTTAAACTTTCAGTTGTGGCGCTAATTCAACGATGGTTAAATTACCACAGAAAATTATGTACCAAGTCAAAGATATTTTAATAAGCGGTAACCTGACATTTGATAAATGTCAAGACAACATGGATTGTTTGGTACTCTATTACTTGGTAGTTTTGGCACTAATAAATATACAACAAGTCATATTCACTGGCACTAATCAAGTGTCACTTGGAGAAGAATTTTAATGAAAATTCATGAATTGATTGTAAATTGTAAAAACACACAAAAGTATTGTTGTAAAATGTAAAATGCAAAACTGCATTAGTGAGGAAGGAGACCGATATAGTAGCGCGTAAACGAGAGGGAAGGTGATGTTAGCGCGCGTGCGGATAAGCGGTATTGCAGCTGCTGCAACTGCGGGTGAACTGGGAATGCTGGAAGTAGTAGTATGGAGGATCGCTCGAGGTACTAGTTGGAGTAGCCGGCCGGAAAGCGACGGCTGCTTCGCGTATGTAGCCCGTATAGTCCCAGTGCCGGCTTGGTTATGCTATACTATGCTATCTATATGCTACAACACGCAGTCAGACCGTGGAGAGAGTGTATCGCGTCACGCAAAGAGCGACAAAGACCTCGAAAATACAACCATAGAGAGCGAAAAAGAGAAAGAGAAGCAGAGTTGAGTTGAGGATTCGAGGCCTAAATAAGAACGAGGGAGATAGAAACAGCGGGGGCGTGTGAGTCCTCCTTCTTTTTCTCTCTTTAATTTTTGGCTCTCTGTATTTTTTACTTTTTATCCTTCTCACGCAACTTACTCACCGTGCTGGTTACTGTACTTGTCTTGTTTAGTCTTTCTCTTCAGCATAACTTCTTTCCTTATTTTTTCCCCCACTTTAACCAAGTTTAAGCTCCTACCACTGGCTGACAGTCAGCGGGTTCAGGGACGATCCTTCCAGACTCGGGGAGCAAGAAGACATAAGGATTCCCCGATAGTATTATACTTGTCGTTGCCTATGTCTGTGAAAATGCTGTAGACGTGAGACGTGCATCAAGGGGAATCCTGAGCCATCGAATGAGAGATGCCAATGTGGGGGTGCACGCTAAAAAATAAGGCCGAGGGATTCTGATAGATGGTCCTGATGGATTATCACTAAGTAATCTAGTCCAAATCAACTAAGTACAGTTGATAAGTTCTACTCCAAAATTATTATCTATCCAATTAATACTTCATTTGTTTGGTAGTAGTCCAAGTGATTAAATTAACATTTTTCTTTTTGGTTTATTGAATTATAATGATTTTTTCAAAATATGCAATCTAATGTGGTGAAAAAATCATTATAACATTATTTAATATGTACGTAATATAATATTAAAGAATATTGTAATTTATGTTTTATAGTGAGATATTGATTGGGATTTGTATATATGATTTTAGTATTCAATATAGAGTCTTTCTTAGTAAAAAAAACTCTTTTTGGCTAGTGACAATCGAATACAAATAAATATTAGATTTTTACAAAGTTTGGATGAAGAAAATTTGCAATCGAAATTTAAAAAATCAATTCTTAGAATTGTATTTCATAAAAATGTTATTTTAAATTATAATTTTTCCAATTTCTTCCTCAAAACTTTTCTTTTTTACTACAGAAAATGTAATTTTTCAACTGTTCTTTTCTCGAGTGCGTTTAATCTTTAAAAAATGATAAAATTTAATTGATTTTTGAATAAAAAATAAGTAATTTTATTATAGTAAAAAAACTGATTAAAGGCCGACAAAATTTGATTATATTATTATCGAGTAACTCTGATATCTGATGCGTATTGAGAAGTGAAGATTTTATGTGTACATGGTAAAGCAGACAAAAAAGTATGTACAGAAATAAAAACTGAAATATATTATTTAAAAGGGGTCGATATTCCGTTACAAATAGAAATGATAAATTTAGTCAGACGTTGGATGTATATTTTGATAAGTTAAACCGAATGAGTTATGAGTAAATTAAGTGAGCAAGTATGAGTCAAGAATAGCGAAAAAAAGAGTAAAGAGAGGATAACAAGCTATGTAAAGGGTTAGTAAACGGCGCCGACGATATTTCGGGTTCATGGATGGCTGCCTCTAATGAAATACTCGGTGATACATCCCTGATTCTTTCTCTCTTTCTCGCTTTATCTGTCACTGGTTCTCTCGTTGAGAGGCAACAGCAGCAGCAGCAACAGCAGGGGCAGCAGCAAGGGGGGCTGATGGAAGGCCGGGATGAGAGAGAATACTATACAGGATTCAGGGGTAGGATTGAATGCAAGGACAGGAGAAAGGAAAATAGTAGAGCAGAAGAGAGAAGAGAGGTGAGAAAGAGATGGTGCATAGGTTGGTTGCCCTTGGCAACCTACGCGGCTTATGCCTCGTCCAACTCACTCAGAATATGCTACAGCGTGTATTTGTTACGACTGATGTGTGACTGTACATGAGCCACCAGCAGTCTAGTCTACACAATTACACACACGTCAATATCATGCATGCTTTTACTCTACTGTCATTGCGCATACATACACGCATTCACAGATTCACATATGTACACACAATTACGGAGATTTATATGCGTGGGTGAGTTAATTGATTTCCCTTTTGTTGAACGAGGGCGATGTCCCTGGTCGATCGGTCCACGGAAAATACATTATCAACGTCTGAAGAGGATATTTTCATCCACGTTGTATAATAGAAGGAAAAGAAGAGAAGGAAGGAGGAGGGAGTAAACATTTTTTCAGAAATTATAAAAAATTTTCCAGGATAATAAATGTCTGTGTGTAATTTAATACTACGACTTGGTAGCTAGATTTGTCGGACGACTAGGTAACTAGTTCACAGAGTTTATCGGACCGGAAGTGAGTGGCTAGTTATGAAAGATTGCGCGGTGATCGTAGGAACTATTGAGTGTATTTCAATGTGGCAAAAAATTTAATACCCTTATTATATTTTCGCTGGTCAATTGCTGAACTATTAACGTCTTTTACAAAAAAAGCTCTATAATATTTAAAAAATAAATACGTATTTAAAAAATAAATTTGATTAAGAATAAAAATTTTGACTCTGTTGTAAGAAATTGTTTATTCATCTTCATATTCTATAGAACTTACGATAAAGAATAGTCATTCAATCTATAGGAGCATACATAATTGATACGTAAGGAAATGAAAATTTATATTTAACAAATAAAATATCCATCGAAATTGAACGAATCAATTCAAGAACACTTTTGATGTTTTCTTCAATCCTATATTATAAAATAGATGAGTCTTGAAGTTAGTCAAAGGTCGAAACTCGCAAAAAACGGGCCACGATTCATTATTGGTTGAAATTTTACATGGTTCAAAGTACAATACAATGAAATTTTTCTTAATAATTTAAACAATTTGTATAAAATTCTACCAATCAAAATACATGTATATCTATTTTGATTACTAGTACTATACAGGTATTGTGTAGTGGTCTACTAATGACTCATAGAAAAAGTTCATTTCTTAAATTTATTTTGTTCGATATTGTAGACGGTTTTATTACGGCTTTTTTTTTTTTTCTTTCAATCAATGAATCACTAGATAATAGTTTATATAGTCCACAATAAAATGTCTTTATAGTATGATAAAAAGTATTTCAGTTATTTATGTGGTATAAATTTATTTATATCGCCAAAATGATAGGTTAGGATACATATAAAGTTTAATGTACAGAAGTAGAAAGAAATATTAACTCGGGTGCAGACAAATCGAGACAATATAACCGAACAAAAACAGTTTCACTGTAAAAAAATCGCGCCAAGTCCACGTTCATAAGACTTTTAAGAAAAAAAAATTTTTTTTTCTTTACAAAAAGATATAAAATCAAAATATTAAAAAATCCAAGTAACCGATATGATTGTATATAATTTTCGGAAATTAAAAAACATTTTGTTGTAAATTTAAAAATTAAAGAAATAATTTTGGAACGTATTTAGTGTGTGTGGTTGCAAAATATTTTACTTTTTATAAAATTCGTAAAATCTATCTACTAAGACTGAAAAAAAATTTGACATACACAATGACGCACACCAAGTACGTTCCAAAATTATTTCTTTAATTTTTAAATTTACAACAAAATGTTTTTTAATTTCCGAAAATTATATACAATCATATCGGTTACTTGAATTTTTTAATATTTTGATTTTATATCTTTTTGTAAAGAAAAAAAAATTTTTTTTTCTTAAAAGTCTTATGAACGTGGACTTGGCGCGATTTTTTTACAGTGAAACTGTTTTGTTCGGATTTAGTATTTTTGTAATTATAATAAAAATTGACAATTGGTATCAACTTAAATCTCGCGTTGGCTGAATTTTTTATAACAAACTATCCTCTTGAAGCTACAGTTTATGTAGAAATAATTCCAGCGCACCCTGGCGGGTGTAAGTGCAAGCTGTGAAATATTTTTTTCTAACTGTAGTTTCCTATTTATAGAAGGATTACCATGGATTCTCGAATTATTTAGTCTGTGGCATGTCACTTTCTCCATAAGAAAAAAGTCAGGATCTAAAAATCTGGGTCGCTATAGTTTGTGCCAGTGAATTTAATTAATTTTAAATAGAATTTATTATTTTCAAAAACCATTATTAATTAATATTGATAATATAACATATAACGTATTATTATAGAGTATCATTGAAAAAAAAAAAGGTCTGTAGAATGAATAAAATTTTGCAACCTGAAAATATCGTTCTGCTTATGGTAAACATACTCGGTAGTCTGGCGCTCCGTTTACAACGGATTTGAACGGAACTTGGCGCCAGATTCTACCGAATCTGTGGATAATAAATTCTGTGGATCTGTATTTTGTTTAGAAAGTTTATGTGCCGACAGAAATTTTCTTTGATTAAACTTATAAATAATTAATTGTTAATGGAAATTAATTTAAATGAAAATTTTTGTATTGGTGTTTTTTAATAAACGAAAATACAATGTCTTTAGTTAATAAAGTTATATGTCTACAGACAGACTAATTAATTTTTCAAAGCTTTAATATTGTAGATACTTTTTATAAAAATGAATATAATGAAATTATACAATATTACTCGCCCTAGCGATGAATCATTCACGAATATGGATCGTCATAGGGAGGTTGAAATAGTGCTGAGTAAACTAAAGAATTATGGCTTCGTATACCTAATTCTCAACACCAAAAAAACTTAACCCTATGTTTACGGATTATTGAGCACGAAGTAGAGCCTAACCCACGCGACTTGCCAATCAAAAGAACCTACCACCATAATCTAGGATACTTGGAAATATGCTAATTCCTTGTACGTCGGTGTGCAATTTTTTGATCCAACCTCCAATGCAACAGTATAAAAGATTAAGTAACAACTACTCTCTCATCCTGACTTTTTTTTTTTTAATAAAAGACAAAGTTAAAACATAAAATTTTAACGGATGTTCACGATTGCTATCACTTTTCATGTATTGATTAAGTGCAGTCAGTTATGTTATGTTACAATGTCATATTTATTTGAATTTTGAATCAGCTCACCCTTCAAATAAAAACATTAATAAAATTACTGTTATTATTATTATTATACATTATTTCATGCATATCAATTTAACTTCCGCTGATTATATTAATAAAGTTTATAAGTACAATGAAATCTAATTAATTAAAAAAAAAAAAACTTGAGTATCCATTTGTGTATAATTATGCTATTATTTTAAATGAAGAATACAGTCGTAATTATGAGATAACACAACTAATGAGATCGTCAAAAAGATAATTTAATAATTATGCATCAAAAGATGATCATAGTCTCGTTTTATTAAAAAATTTAATAATAATAATACAAAAATGACGTTGACGCTATGATGAGAAAACAGCTTGCTTAAAAAGTGTAAAGGGGATGATTTATCATTTAAATCCTAATGGGTATCTTGGCCCTGTCATACTGAAGACAAGTTTACGTGTCGTAACGAACGTACAGTGTACAAGTAAAGTCAAATGTGGGTGGGCGTAATACAACAAACTTATTTTATGCCCTATAGCAAGACTGTAATATAATGTTCGTAATACCCCACGCTTTTCTATCTTGTTACTCTATTCTACTCAACTGACATACTATAATACTACATTTGTGAGAAAAATTACCAGCAATTACTTTTATTTCAAATGATTTAAAAATAACAAACACAAAGAACATTTCAAACTCTAAAATTTACCAATGGCAAACATAAAAATATATATTAAAATTTTTTTATTGTACATAATTTACAATTTATACAATATTGAATGCCTCTATTCAATCTATGTATCATATTTTTTTGAGTTGTTTTAATTATAAGTAAAGAGAAAGTCGTATTAGTCTTTTGAGTTTAACATTATGGGTGATTGCAAATATATATACATACAAACTGGTGTAGTGTGGAGTGAATAGAGACAAAAAAAGGATATTATTGTACCCGTTCGAACTAATGCGTTACTTCACCTATGAGGTCATGGCAAGTCATCTTGACCTCGAAGCTCCATCGTAGATGGTTGTTAAACGTTTACCAGAACTAAGCGCCTACAGGGTTAAAAGTTAAGATTTGCATCTCTCTGTGAACGACGAAAGACCAAGATGCTAAGACCTAAGACTCAGTTATTTATAGAGTATATTACCGAGAAAAGCATGTATTGTACATTGTGCACATATACTTATTACATATCACATCTAAAACAGTTAGTTCAGAAGATAAATAAACACTGAATTCCTTGAGAAATTTCACATATTTAAGCTCGTGGAATATTCTTAAAGTTCTTCAGGATTCTCTCCTTTATCTGTCTATGTGGTTATATTATATTTTGTTCATATCTTTGTCCGCTTGCCACATATCCACTATATACATTATACACCCAAAACTACACTACCGACAAAACGAATTGCACGCCGAAAGCAACAGTTCCCCTTTCGATTCACTTTGTCGCTGAAAACGATCGGACAACAGCCAGCCGCGAGATAAAAAGTGTATAAGAATAAACATTACAGGGATCCTCGCTGGATAAAGATGGCAACTAAAATGAGCTTACATACTTTGTTCTCGACAACTACAACAATGATCAAACAATTGTTATATTTATCGTTAAAAATAAAATAGAATGAAGAATGTCTGATGCAAATTTAATGGAAATATCTATAAGTATATAAACAATTCACTAAATAAATTCACTGCATATATTTATCTGATCCGATTTGATATTAATATTACATAGTACTAGTAAGCCCGTGCAAATATTTTGCACAATATCGTGATCAAATAACGAATGATCATATAATAATGGGGAAATAGGATTGATACTCATTACTAATGTTAAGGGGTTATATACAGTTAGAATTTTCAAAAAATCGATTTTTTTTTAATTTTATTAATTTTTTTAATGCAAATAAAAAAAAAAAATTTGTATCCTATGTAAAGTGTTTTTCAAACTTTAAACGCGTTTTTCTCAAATGGTGTTTACAAAGTCGGTGACTAACATTACTCGAAAACGGCTAAACCGATTAATCTCAAATTTTAACACGAGCTTCTTAAATATATTTTTTAGTAATTAATCGAAGATTTTTTCTCACCGATAAATAATTTTTTTTTTTTTTATAAACAATTTAAGGCCGAAATTTTGGTCAAAAATCGATTTTTTTTGAGAAACCGCCATTTTGTCAAAAAAATTTATTTTGCTTATTCCTTCGATTAATTACTAGATTTAACATTACTTTAACGAAATCTGTTCTAGTCTAAGAGCCAGTGAACGGCAGATTTGACATATTTTAGGAAAGCCTTAAATTTCCTTAGCGAGTCTGTTGTACCTACCAACCATGAAATGGGGGCTAGCTAAGCGCGGTCGCGGTGGCCCCAGCTACACTCAGGTGCGACAGGTATGAAAATTTCATGAACTAAAAATGTATTTTAGGAAAGCTGCCGTTTGGATATGTTAAAATATACTATTATAGCTATCTAAAATCGAAACGGCAGACGATTATCATGGTTCTAGAGTGGTGGCAGATATTTTGAAAATTTCGAAAAAAAATTTTTTTCAAAAGTATTTTAGGAAACTTGAAATTTATATATGTTATTCTTTAAAGTTTCAAAAGCTTATACTTCTGAAGGCAGATCTATACGTCAATTCTTTTGACCTGGCAGACAGTAAAATCTTTCTCCCCCGCGAGTATTAGTCCCTCGGCTAAAGAGGAAAGCCCGTATGCACTTTTAGGTCCCCGGGTTCTGATAACTAGGATTTACGTACTTTTTGCCGAGGATTATAAAAAACTAGGTTATTTTGCTCGCCGATGGTAAATTTAATTGTTTAAACTGCGATAACTCAGGAACGGCTGATTTGACGGGGAAGTTGATAACAAAAAAAATGTTTAAAATTTAAAAAGCAACAAAAAATGGTATAATAAATTTTTCGATAAAATTCATATTTTTGGAGATATCGCGAAAAATGACAAGTAGCGGTTGGACCTCTCTCTCGCAAGCACGCATCCCATTGACTCTATCGACAAATGACAAGCAAAAATTTATTAAACCATTTTTTGTTGATTTTTAAATTTTAAACATTTTTTTTGTTATCAACTTCTCCGTCAAATCAGCCGTTCCTGAGTTATCGCAGTTTAAACAATTAAATCGTTATTAACAATTAAATTTACCATCGGCGAGCAAAATAACCTAGTTTTTTATAATCCTCGGCAAAAAATACGTAAATCCTAGTTATCAGAACCCGGGGACCTAAAAGTGCATACGGGCTTTCCTCTTTAGCCGAGGGACTAATACTCGCGGGGGAGAAAGATTTTACTGTCTGCCAGGTCAAAAGAACTGACGTATAGATCTGCCTTCAGAAGTATAAGCTTTTGAAACTTTAAAGAATAACATATATAAATTTCAAGTTTCCTAAAATACTTTTGAAAAAAATTTTTTTTCGAAATTTTCAAAATATCTGCCACCACTCTAGAACCGTGATAATCGTCTGCCGTTTCGATTTTAGATAGCTATAATAGTATATTTTAACATATCCAAATGGCAGCTTTCTTAAAATATATTTTTAGTTCATGAAATTTTCATACCTGTCGCACCTGAGTGTAGCTGAGGCCACCGCGACCGCGCTTAGCTAGCCCCCATTTCATGGTTGGTAGGTACAACAGAATCGCTAAGGAAATTTAAGGCTTTCCTAAAATATGTCAAATCTGCTGTTCACTGGCTCTTAGACTATTCTGTTTTTTAATTTCAGAGGATTCAGTTCAGAGATATAGTAGTCACCGCAAAATGTCTTTTTTGAGAAGAGTTCCCGGAGATCAGCTGTAGCTCCTTTCCAAATAAATATTTTTACTAATACTAAGTCTTATAATACAGTTTAAAGATACCATAATATGTGCACAAATTTTTAGATCAATAAATTTAAAAGTTTTCTCAGAAAAAATTCTGGAAAATTCGCTTTTTTCGGCCTTCTAACTGTATATAACCCCTTAAAAAAAAAATATTTAAATTTATTCACTTCCACATTATAATACGATCATTCGTTTTTTGATCAAGACATTGTGCGAAATGTTATATTAATTGTGTTAGTAAATTACATTCATTTGTCTATGATTTGAGTGGATTAAGTTTTCAGGACTCGTGTGTTGGAGCACTCGCTTCGCTCGTTATGCCAACTCACCCGTAGTCGAAAGCCCCGTTCTTTCAGTTACATAATATAAATTATACGTTGAATTGTAAACAACAATTTATATCACATTACAAAAAAATGTCTTGATTTTATTTGATTGAATTGCTTGATAAATTACACATTCGCGTAAAATATAAACAATCCAAAATCTATCATGTTAGTTAAGCAGACTGTTAATTGATAGGATCTTCGATAACCTATTAACATCGTTAAATGTATTGTTAATAGATGGCGCTACATTTTTCTAATAAAGTTTTTTCACAATTTGTGACAAAATTTATTAACAAAAAAATTTTTTTACATTTTTTTCATATTTTTTGTTAACCCTTCAGTACCCACGTTCTTTTTAGTGTCTCACTTGCACTGCAGCGACATCCTATAAGTTGAATGTTGTTGCGTGAGAAAAATTCTCATAGCGAGGGTGCTGAAGGGTTAATAAAGTAAAACATAAGTCTTAACATGATATTTAAATTTTAAGATTGATACAGAATCAAAAATCATCGTCGTAAAAAAAAAACACATTTGAGAAATAAAATATATAATGGTTGGTATTTATATTTTAGGAGTGATGCAATAAAAAAATACTGCTAGTCAACTGTAAAAAATATTGTGTAAAATCAAAACAATTTCTGTGTTAAATACGGTCCACACAAAATTAGTGTTGAAATTTAACACACTTTAGGTCATTTTAACATAAAAATTTTTTAACACAGACCGTATTTACGCAAATACACAATATTTTTTACTGTATGCATATATTTTATACGCAATTATAAGTAAAAAGTAATTTATAGTGGTGGTGATAATAAACAACGCATTTTCAGCCGACGACTTTGTATTGAGCAGTCGATGTTAGTTGTTAGTTACTCTAATATTGCTCATTGACGATAATTAGAAGGCATACCGCTTCTGGCGCCGGGTTACTCGAGTTGTGAGAACAAATCGAGTCTCTTGTTCTTGTTATCTACTCGTTGCTATAATAAAGTAAAAATAGAGAAAAAAAAAAAAGAATAATAATGTGGAGTATATAAGGGAGAGACAATAATATACCACGCACGATTGAAACAAATTGCTATGACCGGAAAACGAAATTGCGAAAGCAGCTCACCCGCGATCACTAACTCAAGTAATGAATTATCTTTGCCTGCACGTGGCGAGAACAGTGAGAAATATTCTACCACACATATATGATATTATACTAACAATACTGTTATTTCTGTGGTTGAGAATAACACATCAATGCTATAGTATGTCCTGTTCTTTTCGTGAACTCTCAACAAATATATCTATCTATAAGTGAATTTAATATCGCTCGTTTTGGGTTAATTACGTAAAGTACACCAATGGAGTTAAGAAAAAATAAATTAACACCATTTAGGGTTCAATGACACCCGATGTGGTTTTGTTAGATTTTATACACTTCAGAGGTAATTTATTATGAATTAAGATCATCATGATTCTGGAATGATGTAGAAAATAATCAAACTTGTCAAAAAAATAAAATTTCCAAGCTTGTAAAACAACCAAAGCCACAAGGAACCACAATGGGGAAAAAAATGTAATTTATATATGTGGTCACACGATTTTGCGGTGAGATGCGCCCAGGTATTTGCAATGAAAAGAGTGCAACACAGAGTCACTGGAATGAAATGGGAAGTGTAGAACAAAAAAAATCAAATATTGCATATAAAAGATGCGAAAATAGTAAAAAACAGATTGAGTTTTTAAATGAAGAAACGAAGAAAAAAAATTAGAAAAACGGTAGACCCTGAAGGCCATCCGTGCAACTTCCCGCTAATTCCATACCTAGGTGCATAAAACTGCACTAATGACGTTTGTGAGATCTTCGAGCTCAAAAATACAATTTATGTGTTATTTTCAGCTCTTCGAGCTCAAAAGTCTGATAGAGGTATCATAGAACTATATTTTTTAAATTTTCAAACCTCACTAACTTTTAAATGAATCAACCAATTTTCACGCGGTTGGCAGTATTTGACGCAATTTTTTTAGTTTCATGAAGAATCTTCAAGTTTGAATTGATAAAACTAGGAAATTTGGAGTAATTCCAAAAAAAACACTTTTTTCGGTTTTCTTTCGTTCATGATATTTCTTGAACGAATTGACCAATTTTGACCTGCTTGACGGCGATCGACGTAATTTTTTCATGCTAATAGCTGATTAGTCTTTGAAATTGATCAGTGCATCCGTTTAAAAGTTATTCCAAAAAATGTCGGAGTTATGTTAAAAAAACACTTGTTTCCAAATATTTTATCAAGGATATCTCTCGAACCAATCAACCGATTTCCACGTTTTTGGCGGCGATCGACGCGGTTTTTTAAGTTCTGAAATTCTTCTATATCATCAAAAACGATCCGAGAAGAAATGACGGTTATGTCAAAAAATCACTTTTTTCGGTTTTCTTTCGTTCACGATATCTCTCGAACGAATCAACCGATTTTATTATTATTATTATTATTTCTTTATTTATAAACCTAACAGCCCTGTAGGGCCAATTGTAAGGTTACAGAAAGTTACATTGACGTAAATGTGAGGGGCGCATGTAGCCAAAATAATAATGTTAAATATAATAGCATTTGGTATATATATAAAAAGAAAAGAATTATATGAAAATAGAGTTAAAGTTTTTCGGTGTTACAATATTATATACGTCTTAGTATTAAGATAACAATAATTAATCCTAATTAGGCATATAATAGTTATATGTAATTGTAACAAATAGTTCTTAAATTCATTTTTAACAATATATAATTCATAATATAGCTTCAAAATAGTGTTAGGGTAGTTAATATTTATATTTATATTTTCATTATACAATATTTACAAGGACTTGGTATCTGGTAATTTGGTGAAATTAGTGAGCAAAAGAAGCTGAAGATGAAGATGCTGGAGTACGGTTATCTGTTTGTCCTAACAGGAACAGTACTCCAGCATCCATAAGAGGGTGAGACGAAAGAAGCTCTAGGAGGTCAGAGTAGATATCTCTTATTTGTAAAAAATATTCCCACAATCTCAATTTGAGGGAAGAGTTGTAGAATATAATTAAAGTTAATTTGTAGTACGTTAAGTGTACTTCTGCAGGCAATAAGAACACCTCCACCCGACCTCCTGAACTCCTTACGTCGATCACACCTAAAAACAAAGTAATTTTTATTAAAAATTTCGCTATTAAGGACGCTTGGTTTAAGCCAGGTTTCAAAAAATGCATAAAAATCATACTCAGCTACATAAGTTTTACAATAAATATTATCCAGTTTGGTATTAAGTCCTCTAACATTTTAATAATAAATAGATAGGTTTGTTGAGGTAGAGTTTAAGGAGTTGTATCCTTCGGCGTCGAGGCTAAAATATTTTGACGTTCCTTGACTATCATCATTCTCCCATTCCGTGTTACAATCCTCAAATTCTGTTCTCCTGCTGCTGTCCGATCGTTGAGAAGTTGGCGTATTTTCTTTAGTTCGTTCCTTTGTAGCTCCGTGCGATCGTGCACAATGGAAATATTCTGTACTGACATCAGAGGGTTTATTGCCCTTTTCGCTTTTAAGAGACCCAATATGATCTGGTTAACAGAAGTGTGTTCTGTAAAAGTGACTTTTATAGGTCTAGGATGTAGCGAATTAGATGAGTATTTACCAATCCTCGTGCAGAAAGAGACTTCATATCTGACATTCAGAGAGTCACAAATACTTTGTACTCTAGTAAGGTCCATTGATTTGCGTTCCATAGTTGAGGCTGCTGACTGTTCCTCGATGCCTAGGAACAATGTATTGTTCCTTCTTCTAGCCAGACGATCTTCCACTTCATGCAGGATAGAATCACTATCATTACTAGTTTGAATGTTAGATATTTTGTCCGAAAGTTTAGTGATTCTTTCATCATATAATAATAATGTATTGGTACTATTCGTATGACGTGCTTCACAATTTCTAACTTTGTCTTCAATAATACACAGACGATTATTAAATTGTTCCGAGAATGACTGAACTTGATTTTTAAGTCCTTCAACACTAGCAATTACGGTTGTAAGTTCACTTTTGATATCATCTTTGACATCATTTCTCAAGCTAGTCATCTCATGTTTTAAAAAGTCTTTAAGTTCTTCGGTTGATGAAGATCCACGCCTACCGCAACAACGTTGGTAATAACCTCCAGACATAAGCACAGCTTGCTTAGCGCAGCTCGGATGGTAGTAGGCTTTACATTTCGCGCACTGTACCTGCTCTTTAGCGATATTTTGTGAGCAATTACGACATTTTAATACAGGTGGTGTGTTAGTGGTTTTATTATCATTAACATCTGCCATGATTAAATTCAGCCGACAAGGAGGTGATGACAGTTGTATTGTTCATAAACAGTTTATGAGTACTATTTCAAAAATAACAACTCTAAGGTCACTTAGTTTTATTCACCTTTATAAGTCGGGCGCATATATACGGCCCTGGACTACTTAAGTTTTCTGAAGTCACGTCACGGATATAGTATACGGTACTGGGCTACTTAATTTGTCTAATGTCACGTCAACTGAGGAAAGATTATTACAGGACTTTTAATGAATTTTATAATTCAAATTAGATTATGTATATGAGAAAAATACATTCAATCAATTACTAGCCAATACAATTTTGTAGTTATAGTGCAATTTATAAACCACAATATCCAGTAATATATAATTTATATAGTTGCGCCACGTGCCAGATGGCTAAACAACCGGCGTGTACACAGATTGCAGACTTTGTTGAATTATATTATTTATTGGTGCAATTTTAGTAGTGCACTATATTTGGATTATTAATAAATCACTTATAAACACATTTATATAATGAAAATAATTTATTTATAACGAATGTGGGTGATATTAACCACCAAGTGAGGAGCACTTTATAGAACGTGCAAACAGTTCAGCACATGCGCATATATGTTTTGACCGGATTAGCGACGATCGGCGTGGTTTTTCAAGCTTAAAGGCAGATTAATTTTTGAAGTTGATCGATAGAGCCGTTTAAAAGATATTCTAAAAAAATCACTTTCAAAAATGATTTTTTTCTTATTTTTTTTGAGATTTTTCAAAATTTCTTAAAATCTATCGGTCCGAATCAGTTCAAATTCTCAGGAAATCTAAGTTTGAGGGAACTCTTCAGAACGCCGTTTAGTACGTTCCGATCGGTTCAGTCGTTCAAAAGTTATAAGCGAGTAACATAGACACACACACACACACACACACACACACACACACACACACACACACACACACACACACACACACACACACACACACACACACACACACACACACACATACATACATACATACAGACATAGTGACAACTTCGCGGGGATAGTCAGGGAAGCTTCCTGTGACCTTCAAACGTCGAGATCTGATGAAAACTCGATTTTTGAAAAACGGGGTAAAAACAATAACTTCCCGATTTTTGAAAATCTTTAATTTTCTTAGCGGGAAGTTAAAAATTAGGAAAACGGTTGACCCTAAAGGCCATCCCTGCAACTTCCCGCCATTTCCGTTAATACCCGGCCGCTTTTTTTGAGCTCTTCGAGCTCAAAAATACAATCTGTGTGTTTTTTTGAGCTCTCCAAGCTCAAAAAGATACCTTTTCTATGCTTTTGAGCTCTTTGAGCTCAAAAGTCTGATAGAAGTTTCATAGAACACTATTTTTTGAATTTTCAAACCGCAATAACTTTTGAATGAATAAACCGATTTTTACGCGGTTGGCGGCATTCTACGCAGTTTTTTAAGCCTCATAAAGATTTTCTAAGTTTTAATTGGTCAAACTGGAAATTTCGGAGTAACTCCGAAAAAACACTTTTTTCGGTTTTCTTTCGTTCACGATATCTCTCGAACGAATCAACCGATTTTGACCGGATTGGCAGCGATCGACGTGGTTTTTCAAGGTTGAGAGCTGATTAATTTTTGGAATCGATCGGTAGAGCCGTTTAAAAGTAATCCCAAAAAAACCACTTCTGAAAAAATTTTTTTTCCTATTTTTTTTAAGATTCCTATAAACTTCTCGAAATCTATCGGTTCAAATTAACAGGAAATCTAAGTTTGATGAAGCCCTTTTGAACGGCACCAACCGCGATGAAATCGGTTCAACCGTTCAAAAGTTATAAGTGGTTTACATACTCACACACACACACACACACACACACACACACACACACACACACACACACACACACACACACACACACACACACACACACACACACACACACACACACACACACACACACACACATACACACACACACACACACACGCGCGCGCGTGCAGACATAGTGACACCCTCGCGGGAATAGTCAGGAAAGCTTCCTAGGACCTCAAAACTCGATTTTCGAAAAACGGGGTAAAACCAACTTTTCGATTTTCTTAGCGGGAAGTTAAAAAAAGACAAATTTCAGCCATTCGAGAAAAGATGTGCTTATCCTCTGGTTGAACTGTTTTATTTCTCTATGCCTTTTATTTTTATCCTCTTTTCTTTTATTTATTATTATTATTATTATCATCATTCTCACACTTTTGGCACACACCACTAACTCCGAACGCGGCCAAATTTCGTTCCGGTAAAATCATCACGAACAGTGTTCTCTGTATTTGGCCTGAGGCACCATAAAGATTGCCCTCGTTATGCTCTCGGTTCTTTTTTTATATTTCTGTTATATTTTTATCTACCTAAAACTTTTCGAATTTTTTTACATCACTATAATTTTCGATATCAATATTTGATTCTTTTTTTGCGACAAAATTTGTACTCGTTAAATATTTTACTAATTTTATTTCAACATATAATGATCTTTTCTGAATGAAAGCTGGGCACAGTTTTAATTTCCAGCGTGATCAGATTTCTAAGTTATCAACCGCTGCAAAATATTTTTTACGGACCAAAACAAAGGCAAAGTTATATAAATAGAAGAAAAAAACGTTCCAGAACCGAAAAATATAAGACATAAAAAGAGATGCATAAAGTCATAGGAACAACAATAAATAAAAGTGGAGGCATTACAAAGGGTTTCTAATGGAAGTTGAATACATTCCATAAAAGGGACCATATAAGGCGAAACACCCGCGGTTTGCAACGACACAGAAGCAAAGCAAAACAGCTATCGCTTTTTTTCCTCGGTTACCTTTTGCTTAGTTTCTCGTCGCTTCTGTGAATAATCCTAAGTTACTACATATACGCCGCACGGGCTCGTGGGCGCCTCGGCGCCGGATTTAGACTTTGGACTTAAATAAAGCCGGCAAGACAAAAACAAGAGCGGTCCCTCGAGTCGAGTAGTGGTTTTGTTTTATTTCAAGCCCAAAAAATTTTAAGTAGCAGAGATACTGATTGTCAGACTAATAAAACCTTTAAAAAAACAAATTTTTTTTCTTACCGTACGTGAAAATTGAGGCAGCAGCGATCTCGAACTTTTGGGAATTTTCTTTGAATCCTCGATCTTATTTCTAGAATTTTCACATCTAGATTGTACTATCGGTTTAATGTTGGATCTAACTAATTGATATCCATCTTTAGAGTTTTTTTTCTTCCTAAAAGAACCGCAAAGCATTGTTCACCAAATTGTTGAGGAATTTAACTAATTCGTTTGACTATGGTACGTAATTCGTCGACACATCATAGAGCTTCTCAAACAGATCTTCGATAAAGCAGTTGGTAAAATGAGTCTTTAGCGGTCTGGTTAAAAACACAGAAATAAAAATAAAATGGGTCGGGAGACAGTAGTTAAAAATAATCTTTACGGTGACTTGAATTCATTGGATTGCAACACGTTTCGCTCGAGTTGCTCGAACTCCAGGCCGTTTCACCAACGGGATATGCTATCAGCTCTTTATTTTTATTTATCTTGGTGCGTTTGTTGGCGTTCTTTTACTTGAGTTCTTTCTACTCGTTTACTTTTCCTATGAGCGACCACCTTGGCGCCAGTCGCAAATTCCTGCATCTGTTTATTTCAATCTTTTAATCTTCCTTCTTTCATTACTTCACTCACCCTAGTATTTATCTAAAATGGTTATAGTTACTTTTTTGTTGACGTAAATTCTCTAAACAACTCGACCTTTTTCACTTATCTTGACACTGTTTCACGAGATTATCACCAATAAATTAAATATTCAAATCTTTGAGTCTTTTAGTTCAGCACCACGAGATAAGAGTCCTTAATCATATAAGCTTGACAAAACCCACTAATGTGAGATTATTATGTGAAGAGTTATCGACCCAGTTGATCAGTCTTTCGATTCTCTCATGGGCTACACATCAAGACTGTATCTTATATTTGTGTCACTTGAATAATAATCAGGTATGGAAGAATACTGATTATCATTCCGCACTTCCGCTTGATATTTATTATAACGAACGTCAATCAACATCACCAATCGTTGTGGCTGTTAATTATAACAAGTTCTTATAATAATTTAATCGATACTTGATGCAAACTTTCCATGATCTCAGTCTTTGACCCTTGACAATCACTGCACCACCAGACAGCAAAGTCTCTTCTCTTCACGGTCTGCTGATGTTTTGAGGACGACACTCCACACCCTGTCGCGTCGAGCGTCCGGCTATTCTTTGATTCAAAATTTTGAATAGATCTAATCCACCTGCTGTCTTCAAACGATTGGCAGGTTGAATGTTGTAAGTGGTAAACAATATAAGATTTTAAATTAATGAAATCTCAGACTCGACGCATTGAGTGTCGAGAGTCGACTGAAGGCATAAAACCTCAGTTATAGCGGTCGAAGGAGCCCCACTACGTTGGTTTAAACAACACCCGGCAGCAGCTATACTTCGCTGGACGACCTGGTCGCGTGCCTCTCGGCACAGTTATGCAGTGTTTCTCAAAATATTGCTACCTGTTACAGCATCCAAAACCAGAATTATTCTTGAATTGCATCGTTTCATATTCATATTTAGCTGTTGAATGTTTACATGAGTCGCTTGATGCATTTTGCAATTCATTCACATGGAAAAATATATAAAAAAAATATATGTGAAATATATTAGAAAAAAGTTTATTTTCTGTATTAATAAAAGATTCTATTTGTATAAAGAAGATATATGTATAAAAAAAAATTTTTAAGAAAAAAAATGTCTCATTGTTCACTTAAAATAATAAGAAATACAACAATATCGAAGAAAAAAAAACTAACTAATCTAAGCATGTTGCAGTTATTGTCATGAGATAGCCGACATACGATAACATATAAATCATAATATATTTTAGCACAAAAAAATTACATCAAAATGTTTATGTATAAACCGTACATATTGATTTATATATTCTTCACATATACATAATGTATATTTATTCGTGCGGTCCATAACTTACAAAATATCCTTCATGCCTAATTTAAGTTATTAATTAATTTAACTTCTATCAAAATCAGTTTAATGACAAGTGTAGCAAAATTTGATGCTAATGCTTTTGTATATGAATCGTTTATTTGAGAAATCCCATATGAGGTTTCCATATAACTTGTGGGGTTTCTCAAATAAACGATTCATATATATTTAAATGATGAATCTTTAAATTTGAATATGTTAATCCAAGCAACGTTAATCCTCCAAATGACTCAATTGTCATTTTTTTATAACTTGTTTTCATAATGGTGATATAAGACAACATCTCTCTGAACACAAATGTTTTGAAAAAACATAATCAAGGATACGTAATGTATACTTTTATTCATTTATGTCCTTCGCAATTACCTTTCTCTGATTGATAATAAGCATAATTTTGTCCTTCAAGTTTTTTTATTCTTGCTTGTTAGGTTTTATTTGTTTTTCTACACCCGTAACGGTTGTTCGTAATAAAACCAAGAAAAAAAAAAATAAAATGTTCTTGTTCTTACTTTTAAATTATTACTTTGTAGCAGTTATTGTATTACATATTGAAATTTATTTAAAAGAAAATTATAAGGTAAACAACGAAATTTGCTACAAAGAAGTCTTAATAGAACACTGGCAGTAATTTAGTTTTTTTGACATGCGACCACAAAATAGTTTTGGACGTTATTGTGTAAAATGAAAAGGTAAAATTTAGAAATGAAAAAAAGTATTGGGAACAGTTGGCCAATTGTTGCGAATGAGTAATACAATGTTCAGGTAATGGAAGTTCATTTACATGATAAATGAAAATACCGAGGGGTCGGTACACTCTATGCGTCTATACCACTCCCTACAATTGATATAACTCCTATATGTATATTCATGTTTAATTTTGAGTTGACTCTGAGTCACCTGCTACACTTATGATTTAAATCAATAATTCAACCTTTGCACGCAACATTTATATAATCATTATAATTATTTAACACTTTTTATGTATGATTAAGATTTATGGATTAACTAGAAATAAACAGAAGTATTGCTTTATTCAATCAAACACAGTTACGTTGAGTATTTAAGTGCAAGATCTTGACATGATATGAACAAGTTTATCACGTTATTTACAAGGAATGACAAATAATAATAAAGATTAAATAATACAACAATAAAAAAGTGCACAAGAATGTCAAGAAAAAATAATAATCGTATCGTTAAAAGCACTTTACTTGAAATGTCTTCAGGCACGTGACTAGATTTTATGTTACTCACGTGCCATTCGGGATAATTTATTGTAATCATTCGTCCTATCATCAGAACAGGTCCAGCTAGTTTTAAAATCAGAAGGAACTGTGTAGCCGTAATGTAACTCGATAGACTTTTGAATAAAAATGCATGCGACATATGACAATATTCTTAAAAATGTAAAGAAGAAATAAATTATATTATTCAATATCAAATAAAATGGAAAATTGAGAATCCCTGTAATGCAGGGTTTACCTGTATATAAGCATACGCATGCGCCGGCAAACGACAGATGTTTCCTCATCACCAACTGTTGCTGGTGCGCTTGAACCGAGAAAGATTAGTTCATGGATCTGATTTATCAAAAGAAGAAATGAGAAACCAGTCTTTTCATCGTCCAGTTTTATTTTTTTCCTCGGTTGTTTTCATACTCCTTAAAAGTAAATCACCGCGCTAAAACTATCTTTTTAAGTTGTCTTTTCAAAGCATAAGTACATTTTCTGTTATGCATTTTATCAAAAGATGATCCATCCGTTAAATTTATTTTATAATAATACTTATCCTCATCAGCATGCATTATTTCATGATTATGATAAATGAAGTACTTAATGCATGTATTTAGTAATATTAAAATTTTTCAAGCCTTCAAATGAATGCGAATAATGATTAAAATCATTGTCACAGGTGTGTGAGGCACCAATTGTAATTAGCATTTTCCATATAAACATCTGCCGAAGGAAGTAAAAATAACTGTCCTTAAAAGAAAAATATGTACTGCATTTAAAAATACATAATATGTATATGATGTATGATAGTTAAAGTCAATCACGTACATACTATTAAAATATCTTTCATATGTATGCCAAAATTTTTTATCTAGACAAATGTAATATTAAGGGGGGAAATACGTGTACAGGCTTAAAACGATTCAATTTTTTTTTTTTTTATAAATCGCTTGTTAAACTATTCAAAAATATAGATTGAAAATTTAAAGTCAAAATTTCCATTCGTTCAAAAGTTATAAGCGATTTATTAATTACTTTAATACTATTTTACATTAACTTTTTCTGTCACTTTTTTTTCAAACGCGTTTTTCTCGAAACGAGTTTTTTCAAAACTGTGTGCAGTCTAGCTCAAAGAGTTTTAAACCAATCATCTTGCGATATGGCTTATAATTTTCTTTATACAATTACCTTGAATATGAACCTCAATCGAAAGCGATATTTTTATTTAAACTATTTTTTTTAATAGACAATGTATGAAAAAGTGATAAAAAATCACGACTTAATTTTACAGCCCTGTAAAAAATGGAAATTTTTACTTTTTTTTTGTGGAATTGAGGTTCATATGGAAGATACACATATAAATGAAGTAATTTTTCTGTGCCATTGATTTCAAATAAAAATTGTGGCTTCCATACTGCACACAGATTGCTAAATCGGATGACAACCTACGATGTGTATCAGCTGATATCTCCGCTATTTGTTAACTTATATTATTGTTTAATACGAAAAAATACTCATAAATATATGTATAAAATAACCTGATAGTTTCAATAAATAATATTAATTTCTTATACCTTAAAAAAATTAATGAAAATCAGCATGAAAACGGCCTTCTACACGTATTTCCCCCCTTAATATAATCTGGAAAAAATAAAAAATGACAGTAGACTTGAGTGAACGAATGATTTCACCTGTCCAAGTATCATGACAATAATTTTAATACGTATATTGTACCTACATATATCGTAATTTAGTATTCCACACGCGAGATTTATCAAATGATTCTTGGTCTCTGGCAGCTTATTGAAGATTATTATTAGAACGTGCTCCTACTCGATGAAACCAGTCACGAGGGTTCCGGCCATCACCTGCTCATCGTAATTTCTATCATCCTCATCCTCCAACCCCCCAGAACGCATAGCGCGTATACTTATACCCTATATCCTACCACCCATCTCACATTTCTATGTATTTCTTTTTCTGCCATAATATAAACACTTTACTTCTTCAGCATCTCAATTTAGTCGTTGAACTTTTACTGGCAGTTCGATATTATATCTATTTGTATTATTTTTCAACTCATTTTTTCCGTTTCTTCCACTCAGTAAGTGATTGAATTTATTTTTTTCATCATCCTGTCTTCTGATCTTGGTTAAAAGTGCTGTACAAATCTCAACAACGAGGGGGAGTAGAGGCGATTGCTTAACAACGGCAACCACCTGCCTCAAAGAAACACGTGCTCGCCTTGGCCACTAAAGGGCAGCTGCCACTTTTGTATCTCTCTTCCTCGTTTTCGTCTTTTACTCTGAAATCTTTTATATCCTCCTTTTATTATAATACGATGTATGTATAAATAGATACCTACGCTCTTCCAGTATAAATGGAACAGGTATATAAATATAGCATGCATCGTGCTTACACGACTAATAAAATCCACACGTACAACTGAACTATTTTCCATGTTTTTAATCCGGTAGTTAAGTCCTGCGTGGGTGTAACTAAATCTTATAACGAGGATTACGAAAAAGATGATTTAGTTTGACATGAAACTTTTAATTCTTAAAACTACTTGATTAGATTTTTTAATGAGAAGTACATGAATAATGAGTATGTTTTAATTTTAATGTACTTGTTTAAAAATTTATTAGTTAAATTTTACTAGAGAATATCAAAATATAAATACGATCGCATACTTTCAGGTACTAGATAAAATATCTACGTTCTTTACATGGGTCTTTTGAAATATTTTTAACAGGATGGTCTTGACGAAATATTTTTAATGAGATTCTTTAGATTGCCACTATAATAAACACAGATAAAATTTGAGTATTAAAATTAACATTTAGGGGTTTCAAATTAAAATTTTTTATTCTTTATCTAATTAACATAAGAAATATTTTTAAGCTTTGACATTAATTTACTCCAATTAAAATTTTAGAAAAACTAAGATAGAAATTTTCTAGAAAATTAAACGTTCTAAAAAAGAAAGTTCTTAATATTTTGAGATAAATCTTGGTGTTTAAAAATTATTCGAGGTATGTGTTTACAAATTAAAAAATTCTTAAGTAAAAAACAGTGCCCCTATGTTGTTTTGTTGGACGATGAAAATATATATATATATATATATATTTTTTTTTTTCATTTAGTGAAAAAGATTTTAATTGTACAATCCTGCAGTAAAAATTCTTTAAAGTAAATACTTACAATCCTTCTTATGTATGATGCAATCATACGCGCATGCTTTCTTATTTATCATGCGTGCTGACTACAGGTTACATATATGTTAGTGAAATTTCCAGTTTGCCATATACACTGTAGGCGTCCAATATGTCAGCAATATAAAACTCATACATTTTTATTTAGATCTAAGATAATAACTTTTAGTTCAGATTTTTGTGTTGGGCTTTAAGATAAATTTCATTCCTTTGAAAGCATATCAGGTAACATAAATATATTAATCCCGTTAATTAATTATACAACTTTATGCTCAGACAGAAAAGTGATTCTTAAAGGGGATTGTCTCTTTCAAATTTAATGAAATAAAGCATTTAATTAAATTATATTTTTTCAATACAATTATTTATGATTTGTATCTAGCTAAGTACCGTGAATTCACTTTTTATCATGAGTAATTTATAACAATTATTTTTGGATGACAGAAATAACATCCCATTGGTTGGGTAGGAAAAAAAAATTCCTTTAACGTCCACATACTTTCATTAAGAAATAGAAGCAACAGATGGTAGACAGGACGCGTGGCCGATCCTTATAGATAAGATCCTGGCCCTATATAATGTTCATAATACCCATCTCAAAGAATATCGGTAAGTCGAGAAGGGTGATATTCACGATGATACTTTAAGCATACGGGTTAAATTGATAAATTAATGTCAATTTCTTGGAAGAAATCCTGCTGCTCTTGAATTATTTCGAGCTAACTACTGACAGCCGCAACGAGATATCCAATTGGCGTGAGTGAACCAATTAACGTTTGTGTTTTTTGTTTTGTTGATATAGAAACTTTTTATTTGAATTAAGTACAATCAAGAAAACCGTTGATGAGTGGAAATAATTTACATGTTGAACGTGAAGGCGCTTCGAGACCAAACTGAAAGTACCAAAAATTTGAAATTTTATTTGTCAATTAACTACTATTTAATACGTCTTTTGTGAAAATTTCAAATCGATTCTTGGCGCGGTTTACGAGAAATTAATTACTAAAACAATTTTTTCGGCCGTCCCAGTGGCTATCCCCTTCAAGATGCGTGGAATTTTTCATTTTTTGAGAAAAATGATTAAGTTTCGAGCGTTTGCCATTTAAAATGTATCATATTTTATTTTAAAAGTTAACATTACTATTTATTTTCAATTTAAAATCTAATGTTCATTATTGGGTGTGCAATTTTGATTTTTTCAAAATTTTTATTTGATTCAATTATTCTAAGACATTCATTGAACTTTTGTTGATTTAATTGAAGATATCATTTAAAGTTAAGTACTAAACGTATAGCTCAATATTTTTATATTTTAAATGTTAGCATAGATATTTTTAAAAGCGTGCACTGATAGAAGGATTTGTTTATAGTTAAAAAGATTTGTTAATATTTAACAAATCATTTATTAGAAGCCATTTGTTAGTCCTTAACAAATATTTCTTAGTATTTAAAAAAATTTATTAATATTTAATAAATGAATATCAGATTTATTAAATACAAACAAATCATTTTAAATACTAAGAAATATTTGTTTAATACTAAAAAGTGGTATCTAATAAATGATTTGTTAACTATTAACAAATATTATTTAATACAAATAAATCCTTCTATCAGTGTGCTGGTGAAGAAATCATGACTATAAAGTTATAATATTGATGTCTATAATTACATAAAAAGAAGCTATCATTTATAAAATTTAATTTTATAGCATATAAATGTATAATCAAATAGTAGGGTTCGACATCTTGTTGAAAGGATTGCTGTTTTTAACGATGAGTGTGGAACCAATAAATGCAACATTTTATAACAAGCATAATAAATCAACAAATACGCACCGAGCAATATAATTATATAGTTATACAATAGGTAAATGTTCCTCTTTGATTGTAGAGCTAATTTAGACTACTTTTACTATTAATATGTCATCGACCTCACAAACCATCTCTTTCAAGTTTAGTATAAGTTTTTGAATATTATATCAAGTAGACGAAAAGAGGTAAAACGAGTGGTTTAAGAAAATTGAATAAAAAAACCGCACATAATCTTGTCTTTTCATATTCTTCTTGATACCAATAGTACTTTGACATGATACACACTTCAATAATTCGTATTTTCATACAATAACATTGTATGAAATGATTAGATGAGTAATTATTCACAAGAAATCCTAGTGCCACATGATAATTCGATTTCTGTTTTTGCTAAATATGGCATATAATCATCCATGAATTTTGGTCGTGCTTTAACATTTATGATCGATTTAAAATGAAATCGGAATCATAATTAGCACTGATATATCAGTGAATTTAGCTTTACTCTTTGTGATTTATGTTTAATTTTTTTTTTTATACATGATTATAATGTACGGCATTATGTGACCATTGTATGTAACATAAATGAAAAAAATTCCAAGCGGGCTTTTATTTGTATTTAATTCTTAAAAAATTAATAACTTCATTAATTAGGATTTCAACATACCCGTTAAATTAATTAATTAATTTATGTGAAAGTTATATTAATAAATTTTTGATGATAATGTACCTTCTATCTTATCATATATGTCCAAACTTGGTCAAAAATTAATATATGATCAATGATCATAAATTTTATTTTTCCTGGGACTACAGAATCATCTTCGGGAAAATTTGAAAGTTTACAATTTTCTCAGCAAGAAGTTGAACAAAATTAATATTATTGTCACATATTGCACATTGAAGATATTGGTGTAACATCTCAAAAGCAATGATTCATATTGCAGACATAAAAATTCATTGTACTGCACAAAAATCATTCTTTTGATCCAGCATTGCAAAAAATAATAATAACTAATATTATTTTCGATTAATATTGTTATAGTATCCTTGGGGAGAATGGGTAACATCAGAATACAAGGAAACAAGTATCAGGTTACGCGAGAGATGAAGTGGAGTGAAAAAAGTAAGAAAAGAAGACGCCCAAAAGTGTGCAGCTGCCCTTTGAGAAGCACGTGTACAGCCCTCTTGGGGTTTTTTTATTATTTCCACTCCACCTTTCCTTTTGCGTCCAGTATCTCTACTCTACTCTCTACTCTATTCTATTATATACGTATAAAAGTTTTTAAGGTTTCTTCTCATTATCTCATGAGTAAACAAGACATGTGAACTAATCACACGCGTTGAATAACACGCGAATTCAGTTCGACGAGATAATGACGAGACACTAATTTAAGTCTATTGAGTATCGGAGTATTGTTTTGCATACAAATTAGTCTTAATTAACCACTATTTTTTACCAGAGTAAAAATACTTTAGCACTTTTAATTTATGCAAATATCCACCTTTTTTACATCAGTACGAATGACGTAGGATTATTTTCATTTGCGAAGTTGAACCTTGCAAGAAATAACAATTAGTCCTATATGAAATAAAAATTGGGTTATATTTGAAATCCCAGACAGAATAATTCTATATATAGTCAGATAATATAATTAAAATGCTAAGAATAACTCGATGTAAACAGTAGATCCGGAAAGGAAATACGATACCCGCATACTGATTACCGGAAACTGCTAAACCCTTGGTTTGTACTTGCATTTCACTCATCATCATCGTCATCTTTAACACTCTGATTTATATAGTACTTAACGTTCTTAGGACGATAATCACTGGTATCAGATTTAATAACAAAAGAACTTGCTGGAGTTCACCGAACAAACAAGCTGGAATAAAACATCAAATCGTGTAACTTCCAAATAACATTTAATAAAACTTCTAGGGATCATTAACTGAAACAGGAACCCTCATTTGTCATCTTCAAAATTTGTTCGTCAAAAATGTTAGTTAGGCATGGCAATTGATTTTTTATCTCTCGCTATTAAATTAATTATAGTTTTTAGAAAAAAATAACTTTTTTTCTTAGTTATTATAATTAAATTATGCTCATAAAGAAAAATGTTAATAGTAAGAATTCAGTACTAAATTCGTTCCATTATTACAGAGACATCTACAACAAAAACCGGAACTATTCGTTACCACAGGAATCGAATGATAAAATGCAGAACGAAAAGGCTCGGCGATCGGTAATGCAGATGTTACCGCGATAAGATACAAAACGAGGGATATGTTATTACTGATTGCCGAGTCGTACCGACTGCGCTAAATTTTATAGTGTTGACACTAGATGGCAAAATGATAATATCACAAAATTATTTCGAAGAATAGATAAGTATAATTGATTTATTGTGATTTTATTAATTTTATGTTAAATTATTAAAATGAGAGAATATGAATTTTGAAATCGATGTTTAAATAATCGAATAGCTACCAGTTAAATATAAATATTACTTCACAAATATGAAACTACGATAAGCTTTATCGATCTGATAAGACACTCGGAATCGCAATGTTAATATTGGCAGCTAAATGATTAAATTACTGCCAATGAAGAACGTTTAACATTTATTGAATAGAGTTACTGATATTGATAAAAGACAATGAACAGATGAAGAAAAAAAAAACAAAACACACGTTGGTATTGAATTGATATTTTCAAGTGTATCTAATCGGTATGTTTATACCTAGTAGTTAGGTTGTATTATGATACCATGATTATAGTCTTGGCAAGTGCTAATAGATAACAAAGAGATTTTGCGTAAGTATTGCTTAAGTAATACGATAACAGCTTGAATCAGCAGATCGTGGTATAAGTCTTAAGAATTCTTAATGTTAATGATAACGTATTATACTTTTTAGTATAAGTGTAATGGCAATATTAATAATTAATGAAGAAAGCATTAATATAATATGTAGCAGATAATGAAGTGATGTAAAAATAAAAATAATGATGATAACAATAGATTATTTATCAGTAATGAAATTATAAAGTGACAGGAGCGGGCGTGATGTCTGCACGTCGCAAAGATCCAATCATAAAATGAATCGCGAGCTGACGTGAGTACGATAAAGGAAGTTACTCACGAGGAAGAAGAGGAATGGATAAATGAACGGGAGGAGAATAGAGGGAGGTCAGCGACCATTCGTTCCACGTTGCCAGGTTATCGATCTGCAACCGCCTTGACCGACCTCTGCAGCGCCAAGTGCAAGTCCAAGGGCTTTTTCACCCTCTCAAACTCTAGGCCAAATCTTTATCAGATTTACAAAATAACCCCATGGTTCAATTGAATCAACTAGTGAGACTTTTTTTATTTTCATTCATGAAATATAAGTCTTTTTTCTATTCTTTACGCGAATGGATTTCAAATATGGCTGGTTGTCTGTTATTCGTCTGGAGACTATCACCGTACAGTATACTATAAAGTTTAAAAAATGTGATGTACATGAGCACTTTCAACGATCATTTAATTTTTAATGAAAAATATACTTTATGGCTGATCCATAAAGTGAAATTTGTGATTGTCGACAACTTATTAAAGAACAAGTTTTAAAATTACAACAAATGTGTATGGCTCCATCATTTGTATTTTTATATTTTTTAAATTGTGACTTAATTTTGATTTTAAAGATTTCGTGGCTTTTTTCTTAACTTATGGAACTGAGCATGCGCTGCAATTAATCAGCTGATATGATTTATTTATTGATTAATTGTAATCAAACTCTTCAGAATTAGATTGTCCTTTTTCAATATGGTTTGTTATATATACAAAACAGGTCTATTTAAGAAAAATCGATTTAATTGATGAATTTTTTTCCGAATTATCATCTTTCCGAAGTTTTAAACTTCGCAATTGACCGGTAAGGTTTTTCTTTTACTTTTTCACTTTTTTTTTGCTTCTAATAGTAAACATAATTTTTAAAATATGACCTAATAAGTCTTCGTCAAACTATTTGTATCATGTTAATGTCAATTACCATGATTCCATAGAATAACAAGAATATCACCTTAAAAATAGTTATGTAGAAGAAACGAACTAAAAAACACCAATGTTCCAAATTATAAGCCGTGTAAATTGAGAAAAAAGTCTGGAAAATTTTAAAATACTCATTTAATCGTTCAAAAAAAAAAATCTGATTGTAAAGCAATTTCTAAAACTTCGCATTATGAGTCGTGCAAAAATTTGATTCATTGAAATATTTATGAATATATAACCTTGCAAAATGAATAATTTGAATACTTATTTGCTTGCAGTAAGTGAACCTTTATAACTTGCGAATAACAAACAGTAAAAAATACCGAAAAAATAAATATGATTGTCAAGTGGCTGTTTAACCTCATCAATCTATGAAAATTGTTTGTTTCCTGATAGACATTGCGTACTGAAATTACAAATTATTCACGAGAGAACCATTACAGTTATTGTACAGTTAGTGTTAGCAGAATAGTTTACTACTGATACTTTGCTTGCATATTTCAATATCCAAATCAACGAGCAGCACACTAAATTACGTTTGCTTCAGAAATTTTCTATGCTAATGTATTGAGTAAAACTGTATAGCGGTTCGGCGAAATAGTAAACAATATGAGGTTAAAATATAGTTATTAAATATTAGTCGCAAATTGTGCTGACTACAGTAAACAGTGTACAACAATCTGTTTAATATTTACTGCACATGGAAAAAAATAATCGGTAGCGTCTACCGATTGGCAATAGGTTGACTCAACCGAAAAATAAACTATTGAGTCTCAACCGAGTAGATACTACCGATTATTTTTTCCGTACAGTGCCACAACGTCAACATTCAAACGATCAAAGATTTATTCTCGTTAAGATTGCCACTTAGATTCAACCGGGTCACGTTTGTTACGTATTATCGGACGTAGCAGCTGTACCCGATAAATTATTTGTACCGCGTGACAATTGACATCGATTAAAAAAATACAAGTATTAAGGTCTAAAAAAGTTAGACTCTTCTACAGATTCGATTCGTTCAATTTTACTTTCTCGAATTAACATCTTTCTCTTTAAGCGTAACCTGATAATCAATAGTTTTGTATTTTTTCTTGAGTTTCTTTTTTCCTTGCATAGATTTCTTTGTTATGTAAAAATTGTTTGATTTTTATAACCAATATTTCAAAGAGATAAAGTTCAAGAATATTTGCATGTACCGATTTAATCATTCAATTTATTACAAATTTTTCATTAAACGTTTCCTACACTGATAAAAAAAAACTATCTTCAATCAAGAAAAATATTCTTGATCCAAGAAAATCATTTTGAAGAGAACTAGTTGTCTTACTTCAAGAAATTCTTGTCTTGAATTCATGTTTCTTGGATTGAGAGGTCTAATCACTCCGATCGATAACATTTTTACTTGGTTCAAGACTATATTATCTTCGATCGATACAAGTGAATACTTTATTCAAAAACGATTCTCTTCAATAAAGAATAATTTTATTTCATTTCAGGAATTATTGATTGTTGATTCAAGAACAAATTTTTTTATTTTTTATGTCAGTAATGTTTCGAGATAGACAATTTTTATAAATCTTTCTTTGTAAAAATAAAAGCTCATCGCTTACAAGTTTCTTAGATTGAACTTACAATTTGTGAGTTTTTTTCGTTTTGGTTGTGGAAAACGTCTTGGTCATGACAAATTGCTTCACCTTTGACAACTAAACAGATTTTCTACCAGTTATATTTATTTTTTTTTTTTTTATTTATTCAATTTTTATGTCAAGGCAAACTAGCCGAATGACAATAATATACATAATTTTTATAATAAAGTACACGTATAACAATATTAAATATATAAGACTAACATCATCATATTTTAAGGAAGTTAATAATTTTGAATGATTTAATAACATAGTTGCAAAATTTAATAGTTATACTTTGTTTCAGTAATGCAACATAGAAGTATAGATAAAAGAAAAATAGTTTTTCCATTGTACACCTAGAATGTTTCTTATTCTAACAAAAAAACTCTACATTGTTACAAGTAAAGTATATTGCACTAAAAGCAATGTTTACTGGTAATCACATTCTGAAAATTAGGAAACGTATTTTTTGCCATGTAACTCGGCCAATCATACTTTGTGTCTTGCTAGCAAAACATGTTTCTTAAAAATAAAAAATTCGTAAATACATTAAAATAAAAAGAGATAAAAGTATTTTTTTTTTGTTTGTCGTGAAACATGTAATGTTGTATAATATACTGTAGGATGTGGATTCGATTCTTACAGACAACAACTAATATTACTTTACAAGCCTCATTTTCTGGAAGAATAATCTACCTTTATATTTGAATCATATTATTCATTTTTATCGAAGTAAGGAAAAGAGTATAAAATTTGCAGTATTAAGAGCTTGGCTCGAACCAAACAACTACGTTAATGACTTCGATTTTTGTGTGATAAATCTACATAAAAAACCTAGTGATAAGAGTACATAACCAATTGAATATCCTGACCTTACTTCCTTTTCTGCTTCAACCTTACATAACAGGCAACTCTCGGTATTATGTATATAAACCTCCTAAAAAATTATTTCAGTCAAGCTCATCTCGTCAAGTTCAAACATAAAAATGTTGAAGATAAAGAATTTTTATCGTCACAGGAATCTCCGAGCTCACAGGATTATTGCAATAAATCTACAAAATAACATGAAAGAGTACTCGGAAGAACAGAGAGAACGTTTTCATCAAGATATTATGAACTTTTAACATCGATATCAAGACCAATATTATTAAAATATGATGGGAAATTTATATAGGGTTTAATAAGAGAAAATACACATGAAATGCTAAAAAGAGTAATTAGGTTCATCATTTAACTTTTTTCTACTGTTTCTTACATTAATATAACAGTAGAAATTGATAAACTTAACATAAAAATATTTTTGTTTCGATTTACTAACAAATAAAAATTTAAATCATAGATTTCTAAAAATACCGTTCAAACGTTTTCCTGGCTAAAAAAAACAAACTTTTTTATGCAAAATAAACTTTTTTTGTGTTGTCGTACATAAATCTACCGAAATTTGATAGTCTTATAACAGATTCAAATTTCGTGTTGACCTGTGCTGTATATTGTTTTTTTTTTGTTTGATATAAAAAAATGTCTAAAATTATAAAATAAACAAACACATAAATATTTGAATCAAGTAGATTAATTATAATGAAAAAGGTTATAATGCTTTTCAATATATGCTCAAATAACTCAATTCGAATATGATTTAGAATCAGACAGCCGGCAAGATATTAAAATTATTATCTGATCAAATTGAT
Organism: Cotesia glomerata; assembly: GCF_020080835.1. Classification (NCBI taxonomy): domain Eukaryota; kingdom Metazoa; phylum Arthropoda; class Insecta; order Hymenoptera; family Braconidae; genus Cotesia; species Cotesia glomerata. Next base: position 19,966,121 of record NC_058160.1, read on the forward strand.
TGCGCATCACTAAAAATTATTATTTTTAATTTAATAGTACAAATAGAAAGAAAATTTATGGAAACAAATAATATTGTTACCAAAATAAGAAAAGGAAGTATTTTCTCTAAATTTTTCATCATGATTCATGACGCTCATGTTAAATCTAGATTGTAGGTATTGTTGACATTTTTTCTGTCTTAGATCCCGAAGGAACAAAGTTTTATAGTATAATAGAATGAGTAAGAAATAAAACTTACCACTGTAAGGCTGTCGAGCTCACCGAGCCACTCGTTGAGTAGCTGCTCGGGATCTGTTTCATTGTCGCTATCCTCGCCGCCTTCTTCCTCGTACTTTTCCATTCTTCTCACTTCAGTTTTGTAGGTTAATTATTTCTTGGTGAGGTACATTTGTCTTACCTAAAACATAAAGCATTTTATGTTGATGAAATCCTGGAATTGCAAATGAAATAAAAAGAACGTAATATGAAATAAAGCCTTTTATTAAAAGAGTATACAAACTAGATGTCATTAATTTTTAAATTTATTTACAAAATAATTTAAGGAATAATTAAATCTCTGAAAACGTTTGACAGATTACTGGAATAGGAGCTTTCGCATTTATTTAATTCTGCATTTTTAATTACTATTACAAATCTATCATAAAACGTTATAATACGATAGTAATTATTACTGCGTAGTGGCAGTTTCATCGAGTTCATGTTAATGAACTTGTTGATGGTGTTTGTCAACTCACCCAAGCGAATAATTGGAGTCATGCAGTGACGAGCACGTTGCATTTACAATCATTAAACGTACGTGGGAGACTTGGCAGAATCTATACTGTTTAGTCCTAACGGTTTGAGAAAGGTAGGCTTGTACAGGAACTCGACAGTCGCACCCTTACAGGTAAAATATAGTAACCCTCTATAGAATTTATCCTTCCATACATTTATTTTCATCATTAAAAGTGAAAATAATAAAAAATAAAGTAATCAAGCGCTTTCAAGCGTACCGTATGGGAAAAAAGTTTTCTCACTTTGAGCTTGAAATTTCTTATATATCATTAAGAATATATATATATTAATTATATTTATAAATTTATTAATTATATATATTAATTATATATATATTATATATCATTAAGAATACAGGACTTATTGAATTTTTTAATTCGGATGTTCTATTGTCTAGCTATTTGGAAGGTTTTTCGATTTTTAACCAGAAGATATAAAGATTTTAGACCCCCAAAACGCGTCAAAATTGGATGATCCGTTCAGAAGATGTCCTTAACGAAAAACGCAAAAAAATTTTAGTTATAAATTATCTTATCTCACAGAAAAAACTGCGTCGATTGTCGCAAGTTGCATCGAAACCGGTTGAGTCATCGGAAAGATATCACAATTCAAAAGTTCTGAAAAAAAATTTCATCAACGCTCGGCCACTAGTTTTCCAAGTTAAAAGATGCATAAAATTTTTACTTTAAAAAAGCACTATTCGGTCACATACGGTAAGGAAAAGTAGATTTTTCTATTTTCGCACATAATTAGAGGTGAAATTTGTTATTACTAACTTCAAAACGCTCATAAAATTTACTGACCTAAGGAAAATTATACATTCAATAGTTACAAATTGAAGTATGTTCCATGACCCGAGTCGAAATTTAGAGCCTATATAGATCCCTCTAACCCAGAATAGATCCGACTGAGAGCCCTGTAGTCCTTTAACTCCGATTTTGAACCCAGGGGTCCGAACATTAACCGAGAGGTCCGATTGTGAACCCTCAAGTCCGACAATATCAGTCTTTTAATATTAATCAATTTCTGCTAATTATTTTTAAAATATTTATGATGATAAAAAAAATTAAAGATTAAAAAAATTTTTTTTTGCTAATCAACTCAGAATCGTCCAAAACGTCAAGATCAGTAAAAAAATTTTTTTAATTTACCAACGCCAAAAGGGCGTATATATTTCAAAGGTATATGCCCTTTTGGTTTTATAAAAATTTTTCTTAAAGTCAAAAAGGCGTATAAAGAAAATTATGTTTTTTATTATAAAACATGAAAATAATGCAGCATCGCAGAAGCAATATGATAAAAAATGAAAAATTAAACTGGTAAAAAATGAAAAATTAAACTATAAAAAGGAGTAAAATGAGCAACGAAAATTTTTTTTTTTTAATTTTCTTAAAATTGCCAAATTTTTTTTTTTCAGTTTTATTTGACTCTATTTGGAACTCTCGAAAATTACATAATTTTTTTCTCTTTTTCTTGTTTTGAAGCTATTTTGAAAGATTCAAATTAAGAAAAAATTAACTCTTTTAAAAGATGACTATGATGATTAAATATATTTGGGTCATTCCATGTCAAATCGACCAATAGTTGGAATAGATCCCTTTCGATTTGGATAAATACTGGTCAGAAGTTTTCTTTCATCATAAAACAAAATTCTGCCAAAGGAAAAAAAATTTTTTTTCAAAAGATTTGCAAATTCGAAATTTTGCGATTTTTTCAATTTTTCAATTTTGTTTTTGTAATATCTCGAACGCTATTATATATATATATATATATATATATATATATATATATATATAAAATATATGAAAAATTGATGTGGGTACTCAAATGAAAGGTCTTGATGAGTGTAATATCGGGATGAGCTTATATCTTTAAAAATATCATTAGTTGACAAGATACAATGTCATTTCTTAATTATTGAAGTTTTGAAAGATATAAGGTCATCTCGATGTTACACTCATCGAGTTCTTTCATTTGAGTACCCACATAACATTTTTTATATATTTTATATATATGGTATTTGTGAAATATATAAATATATAAAATATATCAAAAATGCATGTGGGTACTCAAATGAAAGCTCTTGATGAGTATAAAATCAGAATGGGCTTATATTTACGAAAATGTTAATTATTAAAGAATTCCCATAGCATATTGTTGCTAATGACGTTTTTAACTATACAAGCTCATTCCTAAAATTTCTAAATTTAAGACGTGTGTACATGACAACGTCTGTTGGGTCCGCTAGTATATATATATATACATATTTTTTTTGACAATTTTTAATGAAAATTAATTTATAAAAAAAAATAAATAAAAACATTATAATAATAATTAAAATGAAATATTATTAAAAATAATAGATTAAATTTTTAATAATTAAATATAAAAAGGGTTTATAAAAATATTTTCCTTACAAAAATTTATTTATTTCTAAATTCATTTATTTTGGGAGTGAATGCGGAGTGAATTTTATTATTAATAAAAATTAACTCCTTCTCGGAGTAAATATCACTCCCGCTGGGGGTGAATCAATTAAAAATCATTCACTCTTCATTCACTCCGCGTTCACTCCGAAAATTTTTTACAGTGTATGAGCCCATACCGGTCCTCAATTTTTCACTAAGTCAGGTAAATGGGTTAACAAGTGTTTATTTAATTTATTGTTAAACCAAAACAATTGCGTATCATCAAAATTAAAATGGTCTTAAAACAATTAAAATATAACGATTCACAGTTAAATTTTTAATATTGATAATTTTAAACATTATAATTTACAGTAAAATATTAAAAATATACAAAAGTATGTGCAAAATCTTTAGTTATATAAGACGTTGACTTTTGCATTTTGAACTTCCCGCTAAGAAAATTGAAAATTTTCAAAAATCGGGAAGTTATTGTTTTTACCCCGTTTTTCGAAAATCGAGTTTTCATCAGATCTCGACGTTTTGAGGTCCTAGGAAGCTTCCCTGACTATTCCCGCGATGGTGTCTGTATGTCTGTGTGTGTGCGCGCGCGCGCGCGCGTGTGTGTGTGTGTATGTATGTAAACCTCTCATAACTTTTGAACGGCTTGACCGATTTGATCACGGTTGGTGCCATTTGAAAGGGTTTGACTAAATTTAGATTTTGAATACAAGTTGAACCGATTCGGACCGATAGATTTTGAGAAATCTTGAAAAAACTGCAAAAAAAATTTTTTTAAATGTGGTTTTTTTTTTAATAACTTTCAAACGGCTTGACCGATCAATTCCAAAAACTAATCAGCTCTTAACACCAAAAAACCATGTCGATCGCCACTAAGCCGGTCAAAATCGGTTGATTCGTTCGTGAGTTATCGTTGACAAAAGAAATCGAAAAAAAGTGTTTTTTTCGAATTACACCGAAATTTCCGGTCTGATAAATTTGTGTTTGAAAATATATTATAGAACTAGCAGTTACTCGCCCGCTCCGCTGGGCACTTCATAGAATTGTATTTTTAGAGATCTAGACTTGAAATTTAATGGGAGTATTGTTTAGATTTGCACAGATTTCAAATTTCATCGGATTGGCCCGTACCTTTTATCCCTGTGATTATTCTAGCTAATATTCATTGTAACTTTCAATGTGCAATCACTATAACATTCCAGTGGCTTTTTTCCAAAAATGAATAATGATTGACACGAAGAAAAAAATTTGAAATGATCATTGAAACTTTCAGTTAAAGTAATTGCACGTCTCATAAGTGAAGTTGAAATTTGCCTAGCTTAAAGTGCGACGAATTTTGCCGTTAATTTAAATTTCCTCCGTGACATCAACTTTTCATTGAAACTTATTTGTACATAATTTTAACGAATTCTCTTAGAATAAGTAGCCAAATTCCTTTTCCACATCTCAAGTGCTTAGAAAATGCATTCATTTTAATCTGCTACATTCCCGCGATCCACTAATAAGAACAATTCATTGGTTATGTGATCAGCAAAAATAAAATGCATGTAAAATTCTTAGTCCGTCGACTGAATAGCTACATGTAAAGTTAAATTTTGGAAACCTTACAATGACTTTTATTGCCGCTGCCAAAGAGACGATTATTGTGAGAGAATATAATTATTAAGAAAGAAAAATATTTGACCTTGAAGTCCATTCCCGTAATTTCAAGTTTCTCTTGAGATTCTATCAAATTCTATATCTGTAGGAACTGTATTTGAAAAGTATAAATTTTTTGACAATTATCACTCCCACACTCCTATATGGGGGAAGAATTTCGTTAGATCCTATTCGAGAAAATTTCTACATTATAAACAAAAGGTTTCAACAAAACTTCGAGTTCATAGAAACTTTTGTTTGGAAATGAGAGATTTTCATTGTAAACACCCCCGCAATCCCTTTTGGGGTTAGAATTCGAGAAAATCCATTTTTAGCTCAATTTGACATCATACACGAAGATTCTCACCTAATTTAGAGTATGTAGAAGTTACAGTTAGAAAATTAAAATTTTAGATTTTAGCACCTACCCCCGCAATTCCTATCGGAAATAGACTTTGTTGAAATTCATTGCTAGATGATCTCTACATGAGAAATAAAATATTTTTACCAAATTTAGAGTTTTTAGTTATCGGTCTGGCAAGCGCGCGGCTCAGGTTCGAATCTCGGTTGTAACGGAATGCGAATGTCACTTTAATTCTATAAGTTGCGAAAGTGAGGTCCAAATTAAGAATCAAACGGTCTAAACCTGCATTAGCTCTACATCAAAATGGCATGGGCCAGACTTAAAAATGAACTATTATTATTATTATTGTTATTATTATTATCATATTGATGTTATTGTGTTGTTATTACCCGCATAAAAAAATTATATATGGCTGAACATATATGGAAAGTTATATGGGGAATATGTGATCATATATAGCGGCAAAATTATATATATGAAATAATAAATGTTTTTTTAATATAATGAAGATATATTTGATTCAATATAAGTTCAAATATATTAGTGCCGTATATTACTTAGTATATGTTATAAAATATACTATTATTATATAAAAATTACTTATATAGAAAACTATATAATAGATAAATATATTTTTCGTAAAATATATGTTGAGATAGATTATTACTGTATACTTTCATTTATAAAATTTCAATTATATGGCAATATATATTATTTTATTATAAAATACCATACATAATACCAGATATTTATGATATGTCGAAATAGGTCAAAACGGAAAGATTAATAAAAAAAAAAAAAAAAAAAAAAATAATAGTTTGTCGTATATCTTAAGTTTCAAGAGCAACTTGATCAATCGAGTTTACGGTCGAAGCAAATCTGAATTTCAGTAAATTAGTAACGCATCAAGAAATATTTTCTTTTTTTTTATAACTTTTTTTCAGAGAATTATTTGGCTTTAGCATTCTATTTTAATTTTGGTACCAATGCCAATATAAAAATTATATTGAACATATAATTTAAAGTATATTTTAAATTATACTGAAAAATACATTGTTCTTATACTATTTATAATATAGTGTTGATTATAATATTCACGATATATTTAATCATATATAGCTGAAAATATAATTGAAATATATATTATGAGTATAACATCAATACATAATACTACATATATCATTATTGTATATATGAAACGGCAAAATTTTGCATATGGGTCCTTATATAATCACATGTATTTTTATATATATAAAATATAATTTTTTGTATATGATGAAGGATATATAGCTTTTTCATGCGGGTATTATTATCATAAAGTAGGGTACAGGGGTTTAATATCGGACCTAATTTTTATTTCTATCAGCTCCGACTTTGGACCTTCTAGTGTCAAAAACGGAAATTTCGGCCACTGCAAGGTCTAAAGTCGGAGTTAATTTAACATGCCACTAGAATCTACTTTGAGCCCACAAGTCCGAGTAGAAACCTACTTATGGAGGTTCTATGTCGGCGTTAAATTTCGACTCGGAGAGCTAAAAAATGCAGTTTACAAAATTGTAATATAACGAGATATGCATAAGTTATTTAGAGATAATGCCATAAAAGTAATTATTTTTTATATTTTCGTTGAATTTAAAAACAATGAAAAAAAAAAAAGAAAAAATGTTATGTTGAAGATGATTAGTCAAGGATGAATTTCTTGGTTCAAAAATGTACGGATAAAATTTTTATTTCTATAGGATAAAAATATTTACTATTATTATATGATCTGTGTACTGGGGCAGGCAAGGGGAAAAATAAATAAAAAAAATTTTTAGTTCATTCAAAACGAGTTAATCTCCAAAAAGGGCATAGCCGGATTAATATGGGAATTTTGCCCCCATGGCTTTTTTGACTTATACTTAGGGGGTAGATTTGGTATTGAATGAAAATAATTCACATAAATTTTTAGCTCTTTGACTCAAACGGTACTCGAGAATTTCAAAAAAACCTGTTTTTTCAAAATTATTTTTATTTTTATAGTAAAATTCGGAATTATTTAATGATGATTTTTTTCCTAATTCTTACGAGTCCAAAACATGAAAAAATCATATGATCATGATTCCCAAACAGAAAGCCGATTTTTAACGGAGAAAAGAAAATTATTTTTTTTTTTTTTTTTTTAGCCTTCTTGAAATATGTCACTCACCAAAATTCGTCAGAAACTATCTTTTATACTCCTCTATCCTCAGGAATTTTTTTGAATTTTTTGGAGTGGCGAAACAATTAAAAAAAAATTAAAAACTCATTTTTTTCTCAAAATCTTGCGTTTTAACAAGCTTACATTTTTTTTGTAGTTCACACAAATACGTAGAAATTTTTTTTTTTTATTTAAAATTATTATTTTGATTATAATTTTTATTTTTCAATAGTATGAAAAAATATATAAGTATTACCTTCAAGTGTCTTTTGAATCATTAATAACCCTTCTAATCACTTTAACCTACGGATTTTTTCTGTTTATCTTTTGCAAAGATATATTTTGGTAAAAAAAAAAATTTTCTACGTATTTATGTGTACTAAATAAAAATGTAAGTTTGTTAAAACGCAAGATTTTGAGAAAAAAATGAGTTTTTAATTTTTCTTAAATTGTTCCAACACTTGAAAAAATTCAAAAAAATTTCTGAGTATAGAGGAGTATGAAAGACATTTTCTGACGAATTTTAGTGAGTGACATATTTCAAGAAGGCTAAAAAAAAAAATAATTTTCTTTTCTCCGTTAAAAATCGATTTTCTGTTTGAGAATCATGATCATATGATTTTTTCATGTTTTGGACTCGTAAGAATTAGGAAAAAAATCATCATTAAATAATTTTGAATTTTACTATAAAAATAAAAATAATTTTGAAAAAACAGGTTTTTTTGAAATTCTCGAATACTCTTTGAGTTAAAGAGCTCAAAATTGTTGTGAATTATTTTTATTCGACACCAAATCGACCCCCTAAGTATAAGTCAAAAAAGCCATGGGGGCAGAATTCCCATACTAATCCGGCTATACCCTTTCTTGATTGGTTGAACTCAATTCAGTTAATCTTTTCTTTAGAGCAAGAAATTTGATCTTGTTATTTAATTATGATATAAATTTATAGTTGAAGTTAATAATTTTGAATCTAATTGACTGTATATTCATATTTTTGAATAACAAACTATGTCTAATAGAACTTTCTTATTACTCTGTAATGAAATATGAGTTTAGAACTCAGAAGGATTAGGAGCATTAATCTAACGATAATGTGCATAATTTACTAAACATAGATTAGCGGAACTCCATGAAAATTAATTCCTAGCTAATTCTAACGGATTAATTTTTCTATACACAAATAAGTAAGATTAATAATACTGAAGAGATATACATTCGAAATAATAATAACAACAAATAGGACTATATTCTTATTATGATAATTATCTACCAGACAAACTTGATTTATCTACGATATTAACCATTAAAAACCTGCAGCTATGCAAAAGATAAACTTATTCAAAAGTTTAAGCTAAAATTGTAAAAAAAGATTATTTTTTCACTGAAACTTTTTTTGGATAATCCATTTATTGTCTGAAATACTTGACCAACAAATCTTAATTCCAGTTACCCACAGTTTTAGATATCGGAATTTAATGACGTTGAGTTCGATAATTAGATTTTCCTCGGGTATCACCGGCGAGCTATTATTGCAAGAGAACGGAATTTATGGAGGGAACTCAAGGGATTAAATTACGAGCAATTGAATTGGTAGGTTTGTAAGCTGTAGATCCTGAGAACTTTCACAAAACGATTAATTCGACGGCTTAAATTGGATAGTGAAAAACGGTAATAAGGCATCTATATTAAGTACTTGGATAAAATAAAATCTGATAAGAAAAAATCATGAATTTAAGGAGACTTTATACTTTTGATAACCGCATTACAATGAAAAACTTTTATAATCTTAGTTTTTTCCATCTTTCTTTTTTTAATTTAATGCAAAAGAAGATGTGAGTCTTAAGAATACTTAATTTCTTAAAGAAATTTTAGAGTAATATTGTTTAAGTAACGCGAATCGAAAAAAATTTTAATATACATAAAAATGAATAATACTGATTAAAAATAATCTTTCGAAATAAAATTATAAAAACTCATCTATTATTTGCATATCAGGAAAAGGAGACTTTAATGAATAGTTCCACGTAAATATGAAGAGTATTTATGAAGACATCATATTTTCTGCTGTAGACTAGAGCGCTGTTTATAAAAATTACATCATCCATAAAATAAAATTATTAACTATAAAAAAGAGTCACAGTCATAGTTAACATTAGAGCAGAAGCTCCTATTAACAATTCAATTGAACTTTAGATAAGACTGCGTTAATTTTCATTGCGAATAAAATACTAAAACCAATAACTACACGGAAAAAACGAGATTTAACTGATTTCCATGTTGGACGGAACCTAGTTCCATCTATAGTAAAAAAAATTTATAAATGGTTACTACTTCAATGTAGACTGTAGTAGGTACAGTTTCCGTTTATTTCAGATCAATCCAAGATGGGGCTCAGAGCCATCTGAGATTTATTAGTCTCAGATGGTTGTCAGTACCGCGCGCATGCTCGTCAGTCCCATCTTACATAAAAGTGGCGTCCATTTGGAATTTAACTAGAATTTATCTGCAGATAGTACCTATTTTTACATTGTCATTTTCAGGTGCATTTTGCAATCAAATATATATGAATAATATGAATGAATAATGAGTATATTATAATGAATAATACAGATTATAATTTTATTCCAAATCAAAAAACTAATCCTTAATAAGTTTGAAAAAAAATAAATTTAAAAGAAACATTTTTAATTTAAAATTAAAAAATTAAAAAAAAGAAATTTTAATTTCAGTGTGGTACTATTTTTTAAAACAAGATGAAGATTGGTATTCATCAACATCTTATTTAAAAAAATAGTACCACACTGAAATTAAATTTTTTTTTTTATTTTTTAATTTTAAATTAAATTTTTTTTTTTAATTTTTAATTTTTTTTTTTTTATTTTTAATTAAAATTTTTTTTTTTATTTTTAATTAAAATTTTTTTTTTAATTTATTTTTTTTTAAACTTATTAAGGATTAGTTTTTTGATTTGGAATAAAATTATAATGTGTATTATTCATTAGAAAATTTTGTCAAATTTCTAATACCATCGTATCTAAATTTGTCAATAAATTCAAATTATTTTTTTTTTTCAACTAATTATTTTTATTCAATTTTTTAATAAAGTTATTGGTTTCACCCCGTTTTTCAAAAATCGAGTTTTCAACGGATGTTGACGTTCAGGGGTCCTAGGAAGCTTCCCCGAATGTAAGTGTGTGTGTGTGTGTGTGTGTGTGTGTGTGTGTGTGTGTGTGTGTGTGTGTGTGTGTGTGTGTGTGTGTGTAAACCTCTCACAACTTTTGAACGGCTCGACCGATTTCATCGCGGTTGGTGCCATTCGGAAAGGCTTGACCAAACTTAGATTTTGAATACACTTTGGACCTGTAGATTTTGATAAATCTTAAAAAAACTACAAAAAAAATTTTTTTTAAATGTGGTTTTTTTGGAATAACTTTTAAACGGCTGTGCCGATCAATTTCAAAAACTAATCAGCTCTTAACATCAAAAAACCACGTCAGCTCAAAATTATATTTTTGAGCTCAAAGAGCTCAAAAACGTAGTAAGTGCAATTTCAAGCGCTTAAGTATGAAATTAGCGGGAAATTGCAGGAATGGCTCTTAGCGTCATTCGTTTTTCTAATTTTATTTTCTTAACTTTGTGACATAAGAGTAGTTTTAATACAATTCTGAAATATTTTCCTGGACTTTTAAACGAAAAATTTTCTTTTGGTACAACTCTTAAAAAAACTGATGACAGCTCCAAAAATTCTCTATAGTCACTCCTCTGATGATACTTCTGCAAAGAAGTTAAAATTCAAAATATTGATTAATAAACTGTTATTTTAAACTCGTCGAAAAGAAAAAAAATGATGAATGAAATTGAACCAAAATAAAAATAAATTTTTAACCGATAAAGAGAAAAGTAAAAAATCTCCATATTTTATAATTCTTTTTCTATCATTTTAAAGTCAATAAATTATTCAATCAGCAACTAATATAAAATATTTGTGAAAAACTTGAATTAATACATATTTTCTTCATCTACCTCCAACAGTTCTTCATATGTTAGAGGTTTTTGTGGAAAATTATCAATAAATCCACGCCGACCTGATGATTTCTGGGCTAACAATAATTCATTTTCCTTTTCACTTAAGGTTTGGCTGCTATATTGTGAGCAATATTGAATAACTCCTTCAACTTATTCTTATAAACAGTTTCATTTTTGATTTGCGTGGAAGATTGTTTTCGTTTACAACTACGCTGCAACTTTTCCACTTTTCGAAAATTCTCAATAACTTATTGATGGCATTTAGAGTTTAAGAAGTAGGAATTTGGGCCTTTTTTCATTGTTCTTGAACCTCGGTCACAGTAAATAAAGCGCTTTCTTCAACACTACATTTTTGTACTTTATGATTATAGAAAAATAAAGCTAAAACGTCCCTAAAAGTTGGAAGTTTACGTCCAACAAGACCACTTATTGGAAAACCAATTAAATAAACTTCTTTATCCACTTTTCATAATCGGATTTCATCCATTCAAAAAAGTACTCAGTTACGAAATAAATTGGAGAAAAATAAATATCGGTCAACAAATAATTGGACAAATAACACATGAAAAAAGAATTCTAGGATGAGAATTAATTAATTACAAAAAAATGAATTTAAAATACAAGCCAAAATATTCACAAAAAACAATGATAAACTATAGCAACAATAAAAATCCGAATTTGGAGGTAAGAACAATGGGTAATTATTACCCGAATCAAAAAAGTTCGGTTAGAATGTCGAGTCGCGAAACAATGAGCGTTGCAGTGCAAGGTAGTTAGATACTAAGGGAGGGGGCGTCTTCAAAGCATTTTTGATGGTATGTTAGTAGTGAAGTTAATTAAGAACAAATGGTACAACCGATGTCTTCTTTGTTTCGCGCTTCGATCATTTTAACTGTGAAACTAGCTTCGATAAATAATAAAATTATAAACGGCGACTACGTGGCCGAGCAGTTTAAGTCTTAAATTTAAATTTTTCGCAAGTCTTAAACGCAATTTTTCTGCGATTTCCAAGGCTTGCTCCCTTGCCGACTGTACCCTGGCCAGGTTTCTGTGGTTTCCTTGGTCACTGTGCTAAGGGGCGGGGCACAGGCAAATGCGGGTACACACTGTAAGTCGGCCACAGCCGCGGAAAGGAGGTAAAGATGGTATTTAGTACACATCAAGCACAATAAATAGTAGGAAAGGACCTAAGAATCTTACGTGTCTAGGCCTGAAGGCTGACGAGTAAGATTCCAAAAAAGAAAAAAAAAATAATAAAATTATATTAGCACATTTTTATTAAAATAATAGAATTAATTGCATAAATTTGAAATATATAATATTATGAACTTATAGAATCCAATAAATAATGGATAATAATAATTTAAGTTAAAAAAAAAAAATTTGAATTTATTGGCAAATCAAGGTACGATAGTATTAGAAATTTGACAGTTGAATAAAAGGATCTGTGAAACCAAATAAAATTTAGAATACAAAAAATTTGACAAAATTTCTTGATAAACTTGATATTTTCGTCAAAAAATTGGAATAAAATAAGAAAATATTATAAATTATATTTTAAAGTTGAATATCTTCGAAACGCATCGGTTTATCGAAAAATTATAAAATAATACTTCAATTATATGTTGAAATGGAAATCATTCACTTCCAAGAAAAAGTATTAAAAAAAAGCTTCCAAAACATGATTATAAGTCGCGGATTTATAGGATCAGAAGTGATAGAGAGATTTTTTGTAGAGAATTCAATTCTCTACAAAAATATGTTCTGACTCAACTTCTCCAATGACTTGTTAAAGAGTTACAAAATTCCAAACTAAGAAAAAAAAATTTCCCCACGTTAATCAAATGGGAAATTGAAATTTTCGACTCGGCACCTCTTAATATTAATATTAAGAGCTCTAATTTTCACAGGATTTTTTTTTCGTCATTTCAAACAATATTTTCAAAATTAATAAGAAAAAAAAAAAATTGTCGATTTTTTTGAAAGTCTAATATATATATATATATATATATATATATATATATATATATATATGTATTTTACATGCGTTAAGGATGACTTTGAGATCATGTTCAAAAAATAAAAAAAATTTGAAATTAATTCATTATTCTAAATCTACTGGTAACAATGATGAACGATTATTGATTATCCACGAATTTCCGAGAGGACTTTTTCATCCCTTCAGTTGAATTTTTACGACTTCATATTGTGTTCCATTGTTTAAAAACTATCGAAAATATAAGAAATAATTTTCATAAAAATTTTTTTAATCTGGCATGAATAATCAATGGCAGTATTGATTTTGGAGCTTTGACCCCATGGAAGTGAGGTCATACTAGCACGAGACAATGCACCTTGGCTCGGAGAGAATCGATCTTCTGCATGATTTGCCTTTTCTGGGTGAATGTTAATCGACCCGGTATTATTGAACATTGTTGTCGCGTTAACTACTAAATTCGTTAATTACTGGCGGTATTCAATTAAGTTTACATTACTCCGTAAGAATGTATGAATTAAAATTATTAAATTACTTGTAAAGCTGATGTTAGGTCATGAATATTTATAATTCATTTAAATTCGATATTTTATTCATTTAATATTTGCATTTGTATCTTCTAAAAAAAAATTTTGTTTTTTCATTTATGTACGTCAGTATCACTTTAGCTAGCTTTGCCGTGAAGAATTAAATATTTTTAAATAAAATAAATAGAAAAAATTTCATTTATTAATAATAAATCGATACCAATGCATACTAGAATGAATACTAATTAATTTAATTTAATAACTGATTAAGTACATTACTGAATTTTGTAAAATTCTATACATAATTATGGATCAATTGAAGAGCTTTTGAGATAATTTTCATCATTATTATCACCAGTTTCATTATTATTATTGTCATCGTCATCATAATCATCATTATCACTTCTGATCCTATAAATCCGCGACTTATAATCATGTTTTGGAAGCTTTTCTTTAATACTTTTTCTTGGAAGTGAATGATTTCCATTTCAAGATATAATTGAAGTATTATTTGATAATTTTTTCAATTTATTTTTGGGATATTCATCAAAAATTGTCTTTCCATCTGCAATTATTTCTTCTTCATGAACTTGAACAAGTGCTCTTTGTAATTTTTTTTTTTTTTGTTTATGCTTTAAGTTGGTCCGTTGCACTAAAATAGTTCCTAAAAACGCTTTTGTTGTTACATCGAGGATTCAACCAGTATTTTCATCAACAGAAATATTGTCCAGCAGATCTTTATCATCTGGAATAACATTATTATAATTTATTTTAATTCAAAAATAGTTTGGTTTTGTACCATCCAAATTTACATTTATATAGTTACTTACCACTTATTTTCAAAATGTTAGCATCTAACACTTCAAATAATTTTGATCGTTCATTTTTCCACTTTAACTTTACACTAGCATTTTCATATCGTGAATGGACAAGTATGTTTGAAGTTTTAATTGTCTGTAATTGTTTTGATTTGGTCCAAAAAATAAGCGCATATATTCCAGACATTTTTACAAAAATTTTTCAATTTAGTCAAGGAAATCGACAATAAAGTTAAAAATAACAAACTGATCACAATTAGTTTATTTGAACTTTTCACTTTATAGAATATGAGAAGTGCTCAATATGAAAGCCTAAAAAGTACTAACCGGGATATTCTTGAGATTGTTTAACTATGCTCGGTTTTACTTGGTATGTATACATTGTTGTACATGTATACATGTTGTACATAGTCAGACATATGGCCAAAATTTTTTTGAAAGTAGTGTAGACAAATAAAATTTTTATAGCTCTTCAAAGTATTAGAGTCGTAAAAATTGAAAGGCTTTCTTTGTATTTTAGTTCTTTTCAAGGGTACAAAATTTTTAAGTATACGGGTTTCGGAAAAAATTTTTCCAATATTTAAACATTGTGTTTATTACTTATGAAAATTCATTATTCATAAAAATACATTTTTGATTAGTCAGCACGGAGAAAAAAATTTTGCTATAGGAACTCTATAGTAGTTAGTTAGTTAGTTGTAAAAAGTTCCAGTAGGTTAACGTATTCTTATGGTAACAATACCGTTTAGCTCCTGCAACTCTACATCGTTGAGCTCTGAGAGCTAAACGTTGTTTACCTCTCACAACTCTACAGGATCGTTTTGAGACTATAAAAAATTTTTGGCAGTCTGCTTAGTAATTTTTTTTACGATTTAGCATTGATAATTTAATAAATAAATGCGGCAGAACGAATTTATATTGCCAACAATAATTGTATATGACAAATAAGAATAGTATTATAATAGAAATAAAATAATAATAGATCTTATATTACAAATAAAAATTATTTGTAAAATAAAAATATGGTCTTCCCAAAATTATCTTATTTTCTTAATTATATCAATAAATATTGGACATAAAATCACTACCGCATATACACAAGAAAAGATAAGTAAACGAAAACAAATTTTATTTTTTGTTAAATTGGGTCTTTTTAATGTATTCCGATAACTTATCACTTATCAAAATATATTCAACTAATAAATTAAATTAACAGTCACTGCAAATGATCCTTGAAAAACCATAAATACAAAACTGTTCTAACGAAATTCAATTTGACAAAAAAAAAAAAATCTATTTCCTTAAATAAATAAACTGGAAACTTAATTGTCCTCATATATTTTTAATAATATGGATGAGTAACAAAATAATTCTGTTTGTCATTTTAGAAGGTTATGAAATATGTCAGCGCACTCCACTACTGCGCAACGTAGAGCGCTCCTAACTATACCGTTTAACTCTGAGAACAATCCCGTAGAGCTCTGAGAGCTCAACAACATTGAGTTATCAGAACTAAATAACATTATGTTACTGTAACTCTATAACGAATAGTAAACTGTGTATAGTTGTGGTAACTCTACAGTTATGTTACCAGAACGAAATTTTTTTTTCCGTGAGCTATTTTAATTTTTTTATTAAGAAAAAAAATGAATAATACTTTCTGTCATTAAGTCATGCGATTTCAAGTATGGATCACCAGATAAATTTATGAAATAATTCGTTTACACATTAGAGAGTTGTCGTTTACTCTGTCTCAAGTAAGAACTAGAAAAAGCATAAAATATAATATTTCAAGTAACCTAAAAGTATATAATAATAAAATTCGACATAAATAATACCATAAATAATAAAATTCAACATAAATAATACCGTACTTTTATACACATTTTAACATCGTTATAAGAAAATATTTCTAAGTTCCAAATTATACCTTCTATCAAAAGAGAAAATTTTTCTAAGTGTATAAATGTGGAAATATTTCTAAGTTCCACATTATATATCTCATTTACTTCTCACTTCAAAATATTTGGATTGAGAGCGAAATGAGACTTTACTCGTAGACCGAAGTGTTTGAGGTCTTCTTGAGACTTTTCCGAAAAATAATGACTATTTGAGACATGAATGAGACTTAAACTCACATTTGAGACCTAAAACCGTAGTTATTTTTCGACTCGGGATATTCCAGTTTATAATTATGATACGTTCAAAATTTTTTAATTAATATTCTAAAAGTAATATTGTTGATTAAAACACGATATTGAAATTAAAGAATTTAAATTACAAGTGGAAAATAATACAAATAGCTGCCTCAGAAGAATTTGTTGCATAATTGTCACATTTTAATTAACTAATACATAAAAAAAAACTTGATTGAAGAAAAGTATTTTCTGCATAATATGATATTCTTTATCTTAAGATATTTTGAATTCAATACGTTCACGAACTAAATCAATAGATTAAAACTCTTGGCATGGAAAGCAGGAAATTGCTTACTTGAAGTTAGAACAATCAGTTGTTTTTAAAAAAAAAGATTTGCGCATCAAGATTGAATTGATTTTCCTTGAATCAAGATAATTTTTCTCTGTTAATATATGCATTAAGGGACCATTCTTAATAAGGTGCTCAAAAAATAAAACTAAATTTTTAAAAAATTATAATTGTAAATATTAATATAAAATTTGAGCTCAACATACCCACGGTTGAGATACATAAAAAATGTATTAATTTATTTTTTTCATTGTTTTTTAAATATATCAATCGCAGCCATATGAAAGTGCTCGAAAAATTTGGTACACCCTATAACTTATGAGTTGCTGGCGGTGTAGATATCTTGATAATCGCTTATCCAAAATGAAAAAATCAAAAATGTTCAGTAACTTATGAATCATATGGATATTAATATTTATTGATAAATATTAAGATAAATAAAAAATCTCATTTTTTTTTCACTCTACTATTTTTCAATTTTGCTGACAATTTTAAACAAAAATGATTCTGTAAGTTCTCCATCGTCTATATAAAACTAAAAGATTTTTTTTTCGCGCGAAAATTAATTAATCAGAACACTTTCAAAGTCTAAAATTATTTATAAAAGTAGATATAACAGAGTATATATTTTCCAAGTGCTTTTATTTCCTTTTATTTTATTTAAGTAAATATAATATTAAAAAGTTTCGAGCGTCTTTTCTTAAATTTCCAAGTATAGCTTACCATACCTTAGAACTAAGTTATTAAAATGAATATCTGCAGAACATGAAAAAACGTAAAAAGAATTTAGTTTCTAACTATAGTGGTAAAATAAGCTTACGCCATAAAAAGTTTTTTTTTTATGCCTGATTAAACATAACATTGTTCACTATGCATTATGCAGAAAATGTTTTTTTATCAGCCAATACTTTTTAGGTTTAATGAATGAATTCATGATTATTAACAATCAACAATTAATATCAAGATAGCAATTGTTTTTATTTATTTCCATCGAAATCGTTTTGTAACAAGAATATCATTTTGACACTTTACAAGAATAGCAATTCTCAGCATAGACTCCAACAATTCAATTATACTTCTGGCAATTTATACAAAGTTATTTTTAGTTTAGACAAACGGTTTTATAGATCAGAGCATGTAAGATTTCCCATCCATCCTTTAAAGTCTTTATGACTCTCTTATTCTCTTTAAGTAAAACAGATCATCGAATGGTCGAATAGAGCGGATAGTCGAGGCGATATCATAGTAATGCAATCTCCTTCTCTAATCAAGCTCACTTCGTCTTTGTTTCATTTAACCCCGTACTATACTAGACTTAACAACGTCTGCATAAAGTTCTTACATACTTACGATCTGATAAGCTAATAATATGCTATGACTTTCAGCACGACTAAATCACTAGTCCTATTCTGTTCTTGTAATTCTTATAGTGCAGTCATTTATATTGACTATACGGTCACACTAATATAAAATTCTGGCTCCACTCGACCTACAGGTCGATTTCTTCAATACAAAACTTTATATTTTACTATATTTAAATATTTATAAATACCAGCTTCCTATTCATTATAAATTTAATTATTCTGTTACATCTTTAATTTACAAGAAAGTTTCTGTTTCGTTACATTTGAATTGAAAAATAAAAATACTCTACTAGAGTTTGTATATCGTATATCGTACATAATATATCGTATATTTGAATAATATTTTATTATGATTATCACTAATACGAGTTAAAATGTACACATAATTTTGTATAATCAAGTAAACGTTTAAAATAAATCGTTAACTGTTTTATTCGGAGAATATAATTGCTTAGAATGGAATAGTCTGACCCACGTCGCGTGTCATAAAAGACAAATCACAAATAATACAAATGCTATTACTGGTATCGGTAGAGCTCTATGTCGTAAATCATTGGAACAAATGAGAAGCCTCGAGGCTATTCTTCGTAAACTTTCAGTCTTCTCGAGTTACAATTTGTCAATTTACTTATATACTTGACATAACGAACTAATTTTAAATATTTTTATTATTTTTAATGGAGTTGTAGTTTGTTAGTACATGGTACATGTGTACAAAGTGTCAAAATTGATAGATTAATAGCAAATTTTTAGTTTATTACATAATAGTAAAGAGTATCTGTCATAATAGTTGGAATTCGAAAATGAAAAATTAGGAAAACCGTTGACCCTAGATGCCACCTTTGCAACTTCCCGCTAATTCCAAACCTAAGTGCTTAAAATTGCACTTGTGACGTTTCTGAGCTCTTCAAGCTCAAAAATATAACTTATGTGTTATTGTGAGCACTCCGAGCTCGAAGAGTTAGCAGTTCTATGCTTTTGAGCTCAAAAGTCCGACAGAAGTTTAATAAAACACTATTGTTTAAATTTTCAAACAGCATTTACTATTAAATAAATAAACCGATTTTCACGCGGTTGGCAGCATTCGACGCAGTTTTATTAATCATATGATTTACTTTAAAACACAAATTAATCAGACCAAAAATTTCACAGTAATTCGAAAAAATCATTTTTTTCGATTTTTTAACGTCCCGCTAAGAAAATTGAAAATTTTCGAAAATCAGGAAATTATTGATTTTATCTCGTTTTTCAAAAATCGAGTTTGCATCAGATCTCGACGTTTTAAGGTCCTAGGAAGCTTCCCTGACTATTCCCGCGATGCTGTCTGTATGTCTGTATGTCTGTGTGTGTGTGTGTGTGTGTGTGTGTGTGTGTGTGTGTGTGTGTGTGTGTGTGTGTGTGTGTGTAAACCTCTCACAACTTTTGAACGACTTGACCGATTTGATCGTGATTGGCGCCATTCGAAAGAGCTTGACCAAACTTAGATTTTTAATACAATTTTGACCGGTAGATTTTGAGAATTCTAAAAAAAACTACAAAAAAAAATTTTTTCAAATGCGGTTTTTTTGGAGTAACTTTTAAACGACTTTACCGATCGATTCCAAAAACTCATCAGCTCTTATCATCAAAAAACGACGTCGATCACCGCCAAGCCGGTCAAAATCAGTTGATTCGTTCGTGAGTTATCGTTGACGACAAAATTAGGAAAACGGTTGACCCTAAAGGCTATCCCTACAACTTTCCGCTAATTCCATATCTACACGGAGAAAAAAATTTTGCTATAGGAACTCTATAGTAGTTAGTTAGTTGTGAAAAGTTCCAGTAGGTTAACGTATTCTTATAGTAACAATACCGTTTGGCTCCTGCAACTCTACATCGTTGAGCTCTGAGAGCTAAACGTTATTTACCTCTCACAACTCTACAGGATCGTTCTGAGACTATAACAAATTTTTGAAAGTCTGCTTAATAATTTTTTTTTACGATTTAGCATTGATAATTTAATAAATAAATGCGGCAGAACGAATTTATATTGCCAACAATAATTGTATATGACAAATAAGAATAGTATTATAATATAAAATAAATAATAATAGAACTTATATTACAAATAGAACTTATATTACAAATAAAAAATATTTGTAAAATAAAAATATGGTCGTCACAAAATTATCTTATTTTCTTAATTATACCAATAGATATTGGACATAAAATCATTACCGTATATGCACGAGAAAAGATAAATAAACGAAAACAAATTTTATTTTGTGTTAAATTGGGTCTTTTTAATGTATTCCGATAACTTATCACTTATCACAATATATTCAACTAATAAATTAAATTAACAGTCACTGCAAATGAACCTTGAAAAACTATAAATACAAAACTGTTCTAACGAAATTCAATTTGACAAAAAAAAAAACCTATTTCCTTAAATAAATAAACTGGAAACTTAATTGTCCTCATATATTTTTAATAATATGGATGAGTAACAAAATAATTCTGTTTGCCATTTTAGAAGGTTATGAAATATGTCAGCGCACTCCACTACTGCGCAACGTAGAGCGCTCCCAACTATACCGTTTGGCTCTGAGAACAATCCCGTAGAGCTCTGAGAGCTCAACAACATTGAGTTATCAGAACTAAATAACATTTTGTTACTGTAACTCTACAAAGAACAGTAAACTGTGTATAGTTGTGGTAACTCTACAGTTACGTTACCAGAACAAAATTTTTTTTTCCGTGTAGGCGCTTAAAATTGCACTTATAACGTTTTTGAGCTCCTCGAGCTCAAAAATATAATATATGTATTATTTTGAGCTCTCCGAGCTCAAAGAGTTTGACCAAACTTAGGGTCAAACTCTTTTGAATGGCGCCAACCGCGATCAAATCGGTCAAGCCGTTCAAAAGTTAAGAGAGGTTTACATACATCCATATGTTCAAATTAACAGGAAATCTAAGTTCGGCGAAGCCCTTTCGAATGGCACCAACCGCGATGAAATTGGTTCAACCGTTCAAAAGTTATAAGAGGTTTACATACTTACGTACTTACTTACTTACTTACTTAGCGGGAAGTTCAAAAAAAGACCATTCGGCAGCCGAAATGGAAGTAGATTTCATCATAAATAGAAAAAAATATAACGAAGATTGTATACAAAACGAGGGCTTTTAACTTCTATGCAATTGACAAAAATATATATCGACAGAACAATACAAAAACCAGTGCAATAGCAAATTTCATAATGGGCATAGCGGAAAAGGACATAATTTTGAGACTACACATATGATATGGTACTCAAATTGAAGATTATTTAAAGAGATTTCAGATGCAATTCACAGAGTTTCAATAAGTTATACCATTCAAAAGTTATTCGAGTAAGGAAGTGAAGAAATATGAGTTTTTATGATTTTCAAAATTTTGAAATCCTGGCATTTCTAAATTACTTGACCGATTAAGCTCATATTCGAACTTGACTTCGGTATTTATCTGTAGAATAAGTATGTTGAGTTTGACTAAGATCCGTTGTAAATTGGCGACGCTATCGTCGTGACAAGCCGCGTTATATCTGATATATATACCCGAGTCGAAAAATAACTACGGTTTTAGGTCTCAAATGTGAGTTTAAGTCTCATTCATGTCTCAAATAGTCATTATTTTTCGGAAAAGTCTCAAGAAGACCTCAAACACTTCGGTCTACGAGTAAAGTCTCATTTCGCTCTCAATCCAAATATTTTGAAGTGAGAAGTAAATGAGATATATAATGTGGAACTTAGAAATATTTCCACATTTATACACTTAGAAAAATTTTCTCTTTTGATAGAAGGTATAATTTGGAACTTAGAAATATTTTCTTATAACGATGTTAAAATGTGTATAAAAGTACGGTATTATTTATGTTGAATTTTATTATTTATGGTATTATTTATGTCGAATTTTATTATTATATACTTTTAGGTTACTTGAAATATTATATTTTATGCTTTTTCTAGTTCTTACTTGAGACAGAGTAAACGACAACTCTCTAATGTGTAAACGAATTATTTCATAAATTTATCTGGCGATCCATACTTGAAATCGCATGACTTAATGACAGAAAGTATTATTCATTTTTTTTCTTAATAAAAAAATTAAAATAGCTGACAAATCAAAAATATATTTTCATAAATAATGAATTTTCATAAGTAATAAACACAATGTATAAATATTGGAAAAATTTTTTCCGAAACCCGTATACTTAAAAATTTTGTACCCTTGAAAAGAACTAAAATACAAAGAAAGCCTTTCAATTTTTACGACTTTAATACTTTAAAGAGCTATAAAAATTTTATTTGTCTACACTACTTTCAAAAAAATTTTGGCCATATGTCTGGCTATGTACAACATGTATACATGCACAACAATGTATACATACCAAGTAAAACCGAGCATAGTTAAACAATCTCAAGAATATCCCGGTTAGTACTTTTTAGGCTTTCATATTGAGCACTTCTCATATTCTATAAAGTGAAAAGTTCAAATAAACTAATTGTGATCAGTTTGTTATTTTTAACTTTATTGTCGATTTCCTTGACTACACAGTAAAAAATTTTTCGTCAAATTTAACACAAAAATTTGTGTTGATGACTTTTTTTACACAATTTATGTTGAATCAACACTCTAT
This sequence comes from Cotesia glomerata, assembly GCF_020080835.1. Taxonomy (NCBI): domain Eukaryota; kingdom Metazoa; phylum Arthropoda; class Insecta; order Hymenoptera; family Braconidae; genus Cotesia; species Cotesia glomerata. The sequence goes on from NC_058160.1 coordinate 19,989,379, forward strand.
TTTGTTGAATCAACATACTAAAATGTTAAATTCTACACACTTAAATGTTAAATTTTACACAAACATTTTTACACTTTACGCAATGACGAAAAATTTTTTACTGTGTAAAGTGAAAAATTTTTGTAAAAATGTCTGGAATATATGCGCTTATTTTTTGGACCAAATCAAAACAATTACAGACAATTAAAACTTCAAACATACTTGTCCATTCACGATATGAAAACGCTAGTGTAAAGTTAAAGTGGAAAAATGAACGATCAAAATTATTTGAAGTGTTAGATGCTAAAATTTTGAAAATAAGTGGTAAGTAACTATATAAATGTAAATTTGGATGGTACAAAACCAAACTATTTTTTAATTAAAATAAATTATAATAATGTTATTCCAGATGATAAAGATCTGCTGGACAATATTTCTGTTGATGAAAATACTGGTTGAATCCTCGATGTAACAACAAAAGCGTTTTTAGGAACTATTTTAGTGCAACGGACCAACTTAAAGCATAAACAAAAAAAAAAAATTTTCAAAGAGCACTTGTTCAAGTTCATGAAGAAGAAATAATTGCAGATGGAAAGACAATTTTTGATGAATATCCCAAAAATAAATTGAAAAAATTATCAAATAATACTTCAATTATATCTTGAAATGGAAATCATTCACTTCCAAGAAAAAGTATTAAAGAAAAGCTTCCAAAACATGATTATAAGTCGCGGATTCATAGGATCAGAAGTGATAATGATGATTATAATGACGACGACAATGATAATAATGAAACTGGTGATAATAATGATGAAAATTATCTCAAAAACTCTTCAATTCATAACTCACTCAAAACTCAAAATCCATAGTTATATATAGAATTTTACAAAATTCAGTAATGTACTTAATCAGTTATTAAATTCAATTAATTAGTATTCATTCTAGTATGCATTGGTATCGATTTATTATTAATAAATGAAATTTTTTTTCAATTGAATTAAATTCGAATTTTTCATTTTATAAATGTAAGTCTAATTTAAATAAAATAAAACTATGAATTATATACATATAATACAAGATTTTTCAGTCTGACCAAAAATGAGATTTGTCTCAGGTATACGTCGTTAAAATTAAGACACATGTGTGAGACATGCTTCTATCGATCTACAGTCATATGTTGAGGCCGTATATGAGACAAATCTCACTTTGGGCCCCGGAGTAAGAAAATTTGGTGTATTAGATAAACCTCATTTGAAATTTAAATGTTCTTTAGAAATGTCTCATTTTTGTCTCAATCCGGAATATTGCGTATTAAATGAGGTTTTTCCTGGCATGAGTGAGTTTAAATGGTGAGGCTTAAACTGAGACAAACCTTATTTTATAGCATTTTGAGATCTAAAACCGTAGTTATTTTTCGACTCGGGATCACTAGTCGTAGTTTTGATTTGTACAAGTATTGATTTTCTCTCTATTTATTTTATTTAAAAATATTTAATTCTTTACGGCAAAGCTAGCTAAAGTGATACTGACGTACATAAATGAAAAAACAAAATTTTTTTTTAGAAGATACAAATGCAAATATTAAATGAATAAAATATCGAATTTAAATGAATTATAAATATTCATGACCTAACATCAGCTTTACAAGTAATTTAATAATTTTAATTCATACATTCTTACGGAGTAATGTAAACTTAATTGAATACCGCCAGTAATTAACGAATTTAGTAGTTAACGCGACAACAATGTTCAATAATACCGGGTCGATTAACATTCACCCAGAAAAGGCAAATCATGTAGAAGATCGATTCTCTCCGGGCCAAGGTGCATTGTCTCGTGCTAGTATGACCTCACATCCATGGGGTCAAAGCTCCAAAATCAATACTGCCATTGATTATTCATGCCAGATTAAAAAAATTTTTATGAAAATTATTTCTTATATTTTCGATAGTTTTTAGACAATGGAACACAATATGAAGTCGTAAAAATTCAACTGAAGGGATGAAAAAGTACTCTCGGAAATTCGTGGATAATCAATAATCGTTCATCATTGTTACCAGTAGTTTAGGTGAGTCATCGAAGCGAAGCCGATTAAGGTCTTACTTTTCCGATATCGACAAACTTTGATAGCTATTGTCTTGAAAATAGGTTGCCAGTCGTTGGATACATTTGAAAGTGTTCTTTCCGCTTAACTAATAGTACTATGGTGTAATCTATTTTGTCGTCTTGAAAATTATAACTTTGGAACTTATCATAAATCTTTAGAGTGCATCGTTAAGAAGATATTTCTCTTTAATCTACTTTCGATGCAAAAAAGAACCTAAGCATTGATTACTTTTAAATTCAAAGTTAAACTTAAAAACAGTTTGAGAAAAAAATCATCAATGTCTAAGAGAAAGGAATTCTTGGATGAAGCATATTATGTATATTTTAAAAACAGTAAAATACACAATTTGAAAATAAAATTTTTTAATAAAAAACTTTCTACTTTTAATCCAAGAGTTTCAATATATTCAAAATTTGATTACCGGAATTAATATAGTAAAGTGCTGAAGGAAATATTTAAATCAAGTATTTTTTAGTGAATGAATTTATAATAATCATAACGATAACTCATAGCTATGAATTTATTGAAAACAATTTAATGAAAGGAATCCTTGCAACAAAGTTTCAAAGAATCTTCACTAAAGATTTAATGTGCAACAGAATAACTAGCCATAAATCTCACCGCAACGAGAATAGATAACCTTGAGTGATCAATGCTGATTTGACGATAAATTAAAAAAAATATTAACAGCCTGATAGTAATCAATATTTATCACCTCACAATCTTTATTAGTCATAAAAATACAAGTAATTGTGATGTTGTTCTTACATCATTGAGATTTAAAGATTTCATTGTCTGTTACCGAGAACTTGTCTGACAATGTCCCTGTCAATCTTATCTCCGGTGAACTGAAAATTTAATCCTCTTGAATATTGTCCATGACATCTTCTAAATTACGTTACGTATTCAATGGGAAATAAACAGTTTTGAAGAAAAATGAATTAGTAGATTGAAACAGGTACGGACACTGAGAAATGGAGAAAGACTATAAAATACTAAATGTTAAACCGTTGAATCGCTTAAGATTTGAATGTATAATCTATGATTTCAAAGCTTGACAATGTAATGGTTGACGTGAATATACTCTCTACTTAGAGTTCAAGAGACACATATGGCAAGCCGCTTAGGCTGAGAGATCGATTATTTGATTAATAATGCAATGCTTAAGCCAGACGTACAGATAAGAGACTCCTATCCTGCTTTGAATCTCGGATCAATCTGCATACAAAGTAACATTTATTCGCTCATGAAGTTTTGATTACATGATAAATTTAAAATAATTTCATTTTCAATGCATTTGATTCTATATGATTATAAAATAATATGAGATTTTATGCAAGATTAAAAACGTGGTATGACTGGTGAGATCTGATTTCAAAAGGTTGACAGAAAATGACGATTTGTGACCCGGAAAGGTGATTAGTTAGTAATTCGGGGTATATCAAGTATCAGTGTATTAAATAAATCAATGGAGACATGTTACATGGTTGATAACATTCGCGGTTAAACTTCTCAACTGTCTACCTACCGCTCTGTAAACAGCTTCTGGTCCACCTATTAACCGCAGTACTCGCGGTTATTAGTCATACATTATTACTGTATAACGCCTGGAAATCGATGTTATTATCATAAGAAACATTCTTAAAAATTACCTCCAAACATCAGGAAAAAAACGCATTTGGTTTTTTTCAAGAATTTGATAAATTTATCACTTTAAAATGTTTTTTATAACTCGAGAAAAAAAAACGAAAAAAAGGTTTTAAAGTATTGATCGATAAAATAAATCTTTAGGTGTGTTAAGATGCTACTGTACCTTTTTGTTTAAATTAAATGCATCACACGATAGGTAGCTATTCGTGTTTTAAAGACACTTTCCTTTCGCGTGTTGTGTATCCATGCATCTCATGGTATTACCGATTCGCGTGTCCACTTTGAAAGGATGTATAACGCGGGAAGGATGTAATGTAAAGATTCCACACACACTCGATATTGTATACCTCGTAGTGTAAAAATACACTATAAATTCCAAGGACGTCAATCAATCTCTTGTAAGATACGTTGCGATCCAGTCTCAGAAATCTGTATGTATATGCTTGTGCATTTGTATTCAAGCCTTTAAATTTTTATTATATTATAAATTTGTGTCATCAAACTCGTTTATCAGCAAATTATGAAAATAATTTTACTCAATTAAAAGAATCTCTTCTTCCGATAACATCTAGAAATTGTAAACTGTCTCAATATTTTTTTAAGTACATATATTATGTAACCACTTGAACTCCATTTTTAATAATGACAAATAATTAATAATATCTAATTTACTAGGGTCTATGTATTTTCTGCCCTATCATATCTGAAGAAGCAAGAAATATGTGGTATTGATAACCTTATTAGTATTAGCAATTGCTGTTGTGATGGTTATTACTATGTTTTGTAATGGCGCAAATTTTAGTACTTGATTTGTTACACTCAAATTACTACTGGTAAGTTTATTCAATCAAATCAACCACTTTTGTACCTGAACCCTTTCGATTTAACTGAAAAATTTTCATCTTTTTCTATTCCACTAAAAACATTTCTCAGGAAATTTTAAATTTTTTTCACTTAACCAATAAAAATGTTCAGAATTTTTAAAAAAAGTGACTTTTATTTTTTAATAATAACAATTACACAAAAATTTTTACAGTGAAAGATATTATCAAATACAATGTATGAAGTCAAAATCGTTTTTATTACTATTTAAAATATATTTTTGATAAATAGTAAATTGAAAAAAAAAAAAAAAAAAAAAGTAAGACAACAATACTTGAATTTTTGAAAAAAAAGCCATGTACGTATTTTTTTATTACTAATTATAATAATAGTATTCAAATTTTCATAAGAACTAGCGCTAAAATTTTTAAATTTATAAGTTAAAAAAAATTAAATTTCTATCTATTTTCTATTTTATACAAGTATAGTGTATGGCATTATTACAGAGTAGGAAACGAGATCAGCAAAAAAACTAACTCGAATAAAGTACCCTTTCTAAGAGTATTATTATTAAAAATAATACGCTGACAACAATATAGTCATATAAAAATCCCTATTGTATTTTGTACATACTTGAAGAGAAATACCAACTAAAAATAAATAAAAAATTTTTAATTATTGTGAAGAAATAAATAAAAATATAAATATTGATCTATTATACTTTGATTAATCGAGAGAACATTTTAAATAAGGTAAAATAAGCTACAAATTTAAAAAACAAAAAATGAAGTGAGATACATCGGAGATTCTAAAATCTTGTTATATAATGCAAATTGCATTCATTGTACGCAGGATGTGTATGAAATTCATGTTTTATAGTCACCGTAAAATTTTTATGACTTAAAAATTTATATTATGATAAAAAAAATTTACTACTATTCTTTCTATTGTGAGAGCAAAAATAAAAAAATATTCTTTTATTAACTGTAGGAATAACTTTATAGTATATTTTTGAAATTATAAACAATGAATGACGTGTTTTTATTGACAATAAAGTTTTATTAACCCAATGGATTTCAACATGGATGAATAGAGGATTATAAGGATAATTTATAAGTAGTGAAAAACGATATAAACGCTGATTTGTGAAGTACAAGTATGAAGTAATCTTGGATATTTTCGTCAGCATTTAAAGTGAAATTATGTGAGATTAAAGTGGAAAATAAGAAAAAGAAGAAGGAAGTAATACAGTAGTGGGTAGAATGAGAATCTTGTACATGCCGACACGACTGTCCGGGTGCAATGTACCCCCTGCAATCTTTTTTTTCTTTACTCCTTTCTTCCTTCGCATTTTTTTACCGAAAGCAACGCCCCGATTCGATCGATCGCAGTTTCTATATATTGTAGTATCGAATGGCCGCATTTACTTCACAATTTGTTTTTTAAGACATGAAATGGTGTTGTGACTTAGCTTCTACCAAACCACCAATACAAGTTACCATTTACAGATTTCGCTCTACAAATTTTGAACTGATTGTGAACAAGTTTACAGAAATAAATCATCGCAATTTTTTTTCAATATCTTATTTTTATGTTACTCTTGAGTTCTATTAAAAATTTTTGAGAAAGTGAAGATGAATATTAAAAATAAAACTATAAATTATAACAATAGGTTTTGCATCATCAATAAAAAAATAATTTATCTTTTTCATGTTAATTGAGTAAATATTTATTCCATGACAAGCCATGTTGATATTTATTGGTATTAAGAAAAAAAAACTTTGAATTATGACAAATAGAGTAAAATCTTAAAGGCCGTATAATTAAATTATTGAGTGGAGAAACAAAACTTGAATAGTTGAAAGGAGTAGAGGTCGACAGAGGTTATTGATAGTCTTAGTTCCACGCGTAGCGGTTGAATTGACTCACAGATGTCCAGAAAGAGAAAATATAAAAGGAGAAGATTAAATAAAAAAATGTTAAGATCTCTGCCAGACCTAGGACGTATACATATATCTCACAGCTAAACTCCGGTGTACTAGTGAGTACGAGGTTAAAAAAAAGCGTTCAATAAACCTGACGTTGCCCTTGGTAATGCTGAGTAATAATACCCTTTTGTACCTTGAGAACTACCGTATCAGAAGGAGAATAATTAAGGAAAATTTATCATTAATATTAAACGTATTATCTAAAACTGTTGATACTAAAAATAATATTTTAAGAATAGAATTAGTATCCAAATAATAATATTTATATAAAAAATAGATTGTAGAAAATTTAGTAGTTCATGTTTCATATACTCGTTCTATAAAAGATTAGAAAATATTCCACCAATGAAATGAAAAATATTAAAAAATTGAAAAGTTATTGATTTGGGAATGATTTTCAAAAAATGAGTTTTCACTGGATTTTGACTATCAAATTTTATTTTCAAGATTTCTAAAATGTCACTGAAGCTTTAACATTGCTTCTGAGGCTATCTATCTATTAAATGTCAACTCTTGGATCACTACTACAGCGATACTAACAATGTACACACGTATCATTGTCATTTATTGATAATAAATAAATACAATAATTATATTGAATAATTCAATGATAATAAATTTAGATCATAATTTAATGATAATTATTTATAAAAAAAACACGTTTGATTTATAAATTAGATAATTTTTAATCATTTAGGTTATCATTATTAAATAAATAAATAAATAATTTAATGACAATTTGGAATTTTAATCATAGTTTTTCTTAATTCAAGTTATTCAAGTATCATACTTCTTATCTTTATAAATTAATGAAAAATTATAAATAAGAATTATGCTTTTGATATGAAAATGAGCTTAAGAGATTTTAAATAAATTTTCTGAAATTACCAGTTTCTTTCTTTGCTTAAAATATAACACTAATTCAATGAATTCAAAAGACATAGTTAGCGTAACGTCTTTCAGATAAAACCTGTTTTTACCGAATTTCACAAATGTTTTTTGATGAAATGATAAAAAATATTTAATTATTTTTACAAAAATTAATTTTTTTTTTCCAATAACTTCATTATAACAGAGTTTAATTGAGCAATCAATTACTAGCTTTATAAGTATGCATAATTATAATTTATAGATTACAGCCACGTAATAGAATCTGTATAGAGATCTACTAGCTTGTTTTCATTAATGATAATTAATCTTCACAAGTTAGTGGATCTTTTGTTGTGCTTCGAATAAATAAGCATCAAGAGTAATAAAATTTCAATATGTAAATTAGGCAACTAAATTTAATATGAAAAAAATAAATCAGAAATTAAAGGATTAGAATTCAGAAAAAAATTTTCATAAATATATGAATAGAATTTATTTCAATGAAGTGATTTAATTCAAAAATTGTAGATACAAAATCAATTTTAGAATAGTAGAAATTTTTTATACATACGATTGTTTACTTAATATTGTAGTTATAATTTTAAAACTAAAATTTGTATATCAACTAATATATTTTTCAACTCATTCGAATTCAATTTTTATAAAATCCGTTTCAATCTAATTTAATTAATTTTAGTAATAAATGGATGTATTTTTTTCTAATATCTTTCTATATAAAAATATGATTAAAAAAAATAAAAACAAGCTATATTCATTTTCAAGTTCTAAATTTATATGAGGGTGAGATTTTCATTCAAGTCACCGTTGTAGATTTTCCAGTCATTTTTAAATCATATCAATATTATACAACTAATTCTAATACTACAATATTATTTACATGAAATTATAGATTTTTAACAACCATGTAAATGAATATATCTCTGTTAGTAAAATATTCATGTATTTATGAAAACTGATTTATACTAATAAAAAATAAACAATCATATAAATTTTAATTACAATGTAATTTGAATATAAAATGATTTGCACATTAATTTAAACATAAAATGGCCAAAAAAGGTACATTGACCTCAAATGGTAGCCTTTAACATAAATATGTAAATGTAATAAAAACAGTTCATGGACATTATTACACTCTGAGAAACGAATGTTAAGTAAAAGGTATAATTTCTTTTCATATCAACAAATGTACGAAAAATAATAATCATTCAAGCTTATATATTTTTAGCACCCGTACTGAAAAAAAAATATGCCGCATATACGGGGGCAAAAAAAAGTATGTGGCGTATATATTTTATATGTGCGACGTATATGTATTTTTGCCAGCATATATGCGTATATATATTTTTTAAGTGTGGGCAAGTAACAGACGTTTCGTAAATTGGATACATTATCATGTCTCATTTAGGTAAGACAATCATCAATACTTGACAACGATCGTACTATTTTATGTTGATAAATTTGAATAATTGCCTTCATCATTGTAAAATAAAAACACTATTTACATAAATGTTATTTTTTAAGTCTGAATTTAATAAATGATAGAACATAAATTTTTTTTTCTAGTATTTTAAATCACCATTTTAGACTGCTTATGAATTGCAATAATTTTATCATTCTGTGCCACGTAATATCATCTCCATATATATTATTGTAAATTATAATTAGATCGTTATTGCCAGAATTTTTAACCAATGTCGCGCTTTAAATATTTAAAATTATAATTTTCGAACGAAAATTATAAATAATAATACCCACTTATTCTCTATATAGGACGTAATTGATTTTATTCAATTTTTTCGGAAATATTGAAGATGAAAGCCATTTCTACAGTATGTATATTTTACATTTTACATATAAAAAAAATATTATATGGATAGATTTCTATTGGAAAGAAAATATTTTGAAATTCATGAAATGATCTCACATACAAAAGATATCGGTCAAAGTGTTGAGTATAATCCATCATTTCTAGATTTTCGGTATGTTCGTCGAATTTAAATGCTGCCCCCACTGAGTCGAGCCTTATGGAACAGGTCGCTGACTCCTACATGTCAAGCAATGTTATAAAATAAAAAAGAATGACCACAGGAAATGAAATGAAAGCACGAAAAATAAAATAAAATGAAACAAATAAGAAAAAATGTCATGAATGGAGATATAGTGTATCTTTAAGGGCACTTTTAGTACCATATCTCTTTCATTCTTTGCCAACGCATGTGCTATATCCTTATCCTCATCGTAAATACTGTCCTCTTGAAAGTAAAATGTACTTGGCAAAGTACTTTTCCAATCGACAAACACCACTCGTTGCTCGGTACGGTCGAAAACAAAAAAAGTAAACAAATAAGAGCCGACACGAGAAAAAACTTCAACAATGATACAGAAGTAAGCGTTAATCGTCACTCTTCAAATAGAAGCGATTTCGATTTGTCAGTGAGTTATATACCTTCACGACTGATCAAGAACGATACGCCTGACTGGACGCTTTAAATTTCATCACTTCATACTTAGATGTGTATATATATAAACATTACTCGTATTTTCATGTATAGATGTGTCAAGGCACAAAGAACCTCATTTAAACATCTATATATACAGATATAAATACATTGATCAAAGAGATGTAAGTATATTATGTACAGTTGTAGTAGCCATCATTCCGATCAATCAAATTCTTTACTATTTAACTTAACTGGTTTTTTTTATTTGAAGTATCTGTGACACATCTAAATGTTTTTATATCGTTTAGATGAACTATACTAGGAGAATATGTTTCTTTTTCAGTGAAGTTTGTGTAAAAACTATTCAACATTTTGATACGAAATTTTTTGTAATGATGCAATTTAGTGATAAATGAATAAAAGTGAAGTCTCCGATTTAATCGATTAATTTTTCTGGTTATATCGCGTAAAGCTTCATGGGATATAATCTGAAAAATTATTTCGTGTAAATTAAATTATACTCGGTTGAAATTTGGATTATGCCCTCGGTGACTCCGCCATTTTTTTTTTCTAGGGCCTGCGCGTAAAGTGCTGTTTATAATTTGTGAGTTATAGTCAATCAGCATATTGGACATTAATTAAAATATAATCAGTGAATTATATGAGTGTGTGACTATTTATATATTTTAATATGTAAAAATATTTTTTTTTTAGCCTAACATTTTTAAGTTCGGAAAGTCTAAGAAAAGAAAAAAAAATTTTCTAACCCCAAATTATCGGAAAAATTGTGCTTTAATGCTCCTTAAATGTTTTTGATGTATGTAATAATTATTTAAAACAATATTTGACTAACCTAATATTTAAAATACATAATAGATATGATAATGCTAAGTGCGCAGGCGCTAGAAAAAAAATTGGCGGAGTCACCGTGGGCATAATCCAAATTTCAATAGGGTATAATTTAATTTACACGAAATAATTTTTCAGATTATATCCCGTGAAGTTTTACGCGAAATAACCAGAAAAATTAATCGATTAAATCGGAGACTTCACTGAGTACAGTCCAAAAATAATTTAGTATACTTTGAAGGATATTGACTATAGTCTGAAATTTTTTTTCACTACAAATACCACGGAGTATACTATATGAGGATGTACAGTGGGTTATTGTTTTTTCCGTGTATGTTCACATAATTATAATGTTTTTATGGAAGAATATTGCGAAAATAATCTTGTCGAGACAATTGAGATAAAATCGTGCAATATTTCTATTTACATGGAATATTATGATTCATTGAATAACATTGTTGCAAATGATTTAGTTTAACAACAATAATAATGAACACACTAGTGATAATAAATTGAATAGAAGATAAAAGAACAAGAATAAATTAGCAACGCTATCATGGCGCCGGATTTTCTGATCAAAGGACTTTGTGCTAGTGGTTTGTTTAATATCACATCTTATTTATTATATTTAAAATTAATTCATTAATGTATATTGTTTATTATTAACTAATCTAACCCTTTGATGAATAACCTACATGATAATGAATATTAATACACTGATAGGATTTCTTAGCATTTAAGAAGATTTCTTTGTATTTAAGAAAGCATTTCTTAAACATTATTTTTAGTTTTTAAAAAATATTTCTTAATATTTAAGAAATATTTCGTAGTATTTAAAAAATATATATATTTCTTAGTATTTAAGAAATATTTCTTAAATACAAAGAAATATTTTTTAAATACTAAGAAATGATGTTTAAGAAATGATTTCTTAAATACAAAGAAATCTTCTTAAATGTTAAGAAATCCTTCTATCAGTGTATTAAAATATAAGCTCAGTAGGAAAAATAAAATACTTTTATGAATTTTAATAAATATTTATTAAGTGTACATGATAAAGTCATTCTAACATGATTTTAAATACACCTTTACATGTTTTATTAATAAAGCAATAAATAAACAAAAAAAGTAAAGTAAGTGATTTACATCTATAACTTATATTACACATAACATTTTGTTTTAAAAAAGAAGACTCGACTAAAAAAAGTTAATTACCCGTTTTACAAGAACCAACTCGAAATCCCGAACCAGGTAATTACGGTGTCGAAATTTTTTTTAAATATTTTTTTTTCCATCAATTGCGCCACCCAGTTTGAATATCATATTCATCAAATAAAATTTTCTGACGCGGTCAAGCAGGCGCCATCCAAACGATTGCCGCCTCAGTAATCTGTGATGCCTACACAGACTGACTTGTGAGTTGTGAGGCAGAACCGTCGTCTGAACAAATATTATGCGTAAATATACAGTTTGCTCTCTTGTGTGCGTGTGTATGTAAATGTGAAGGAAACTTGGTCTACATACGTTTAAACGAGTTCATCTTTTTTTTCGCGCTCTCAAATCATTCTTTTTCTTTGCTTATTTATCCTCGTTAATAATTCGATGTATCAGTTCAACCACCACAATCTGGTTAATACGATATCAATGCTAACACTGTTTATTCCACTTCATTCACTTTTACTTAAAACCCGGAAATATTAATTACAATTTACATATAAAAAATTGATGACTATCATTACATTTTTGGTTCATTAATACAAGGCGTTATTTTTCCAAAAACATTTTTATGGAGCGCTAATTGAATATTGAAAAAAAACATGTTTGTATAAGGTGATATGTACGTGGATCATTAAAGTATCGACATAAATAATTTTATGATATGGATTTTAAACTTCCTTACTGTGAATGTTTACTTTTGTAAAAGTTAAGGTTAAAAATTTAAACATTGAACTTCTGAAGTAGTACCGTTGATATTGCAAGTCAAATGTAAAATACAAAGTCTCATATGCAACGTCACGTTAGAGAAAGAGAAACAGAGTACATTTTTGATACCTATTTGTTAATTAGCACTATCACTTACTCAAATATGTACTTTCAATTATTGAAAATATTTTTTACGTTTTTAACTTCTCGCTAAGAAAATCGAAGATTTTTAAAAATCGGGAAGTTATTGTTTTCACCCCGTTTAACGAAAATCGAGTTTTCATCGAATCTCGACGTTTCGAGGTCCTAGGAAGCTTCCCTGACTATTCCCGCGATGGTGTCTGTATGTGTGTGTGTGTGTGTGTGTGTGTGTGTGTCTTCAGGGTCAACCGTTTTCCTAATTTTTTCTGTTGCTTTCTCAATATTTATTAAAAACTGCAAGGTACTTTTTGTAAAATAAGCTGAAGACTGTGATTTCTCATGAGACTCAGTATTGATTGCAATTTCCAAACTTTAATATCTTTTCACTGATTCTATATAGCTATTCAAAAATGTAATGAGATCATCATCTTACTACAGTCTACTAATATCCAAAACTTCATTAAATTTTGAACAATAATTCTACAACCAATAGTATTAAGTCGGGGGAAATATAGAACAATGGAAAAATTTTTAACTTCCCGCTAAGAAAATTGAAAATTTTTGAAAATCAGGAAGTTCTGGGTTTTACCCTGTTTTTCGAAAATCGAGTTTTCATCAGATCTCGACGTTTTAATAACTTTTGAATGGCTTGACCGATTTGATCACGGTTGGCGCCATTCGAAAGAGCTTGACCAAATTTATATTTTTAATACCATTTGTACCGGTAGATTTTGAGAAATCTAAAAAAAACTACGAAAAAAAATTTGATTCAAAAAATCGCGTCGAATGCTGCCAACCGTGTGAAAATCGGTTTATTCATTCAAAAATTATTGCAGTTTAAAAATTTAAATAGTGTTTTATCAAACTTCTATCAGACTTTTGAACTCGAAGAGCTCAAAAGCATATAACAGCTAACTCTTTGAGTTCGGAGAGCTCAAAATAATACACAAATTATATTTTTGAGCTCGAAGAGCTCAAAAACGTCATAAGTGCAATTTTAAGTGCTGATGTATGGAATGAGCGGGAAGTTGCAGGGATGGCCTTTAGGGTCAACCGTTTTCCTAATTTTTTTTTTTTATTTAAATTGCCAATAAACTTCAAACTACGCACAATAAGTTATCCGTGAATTATTAAGCTGAACGCGACAATCGATTTTCTTTATTATTGATAATGGCAATTTGTTTTATTTTAATATGTCATTCACAGATCTTTTCAGTACGAAAACTAGGTCGTTTTACCTCAATTACAACAAGCTTTACCTTTCAAAAATGATAATCACAACAAATATAATATTACATATTTATATTTTTATCAAACATGAAAATTTCCATTGAAAGTTTTGAGAATAATAATCAAGCCAGATATTTCATACAGACTCATAATTTATATGAGTGTGTGTTGAAAAAACTTTTTGATTTGTTATAGATAATCTATTGACTTACTTAATTTATCTATTGGAAGATCTATTTAAGTTTTGATCTTGATCGTTTCTTCGATTGATGAAAGAACCATTCTTACTTATTTTTTTCATTTAAAAAAATATTGATAGCTGTGAATTGTTCTTCTAAATTTTATTAGTAGACTATTTTTTTTGATTAACCGATTTTGCGGCACTCAAATATCATCTTGACTCAAGTTTTCAAAATAAACCAATTCCTACATTATTAAAAGTATATATTTTGATTAGACATAAAAAAAAACATTAAATAAATATTCTGAATCACCAATTGCATTTGAAATGATTTCATTCCTAGCGATTCAGTGAAGGAATGACGATGCTTTGCAAATAATAGCGAATAAAACTTTGCCTACACAGGTTTATTTCCGGTGTAGAGCTAAGTATATTTCGCCGAATCCAAATTCGAACTAAAACCGATTGTTTTTTACGATTTTGCGCTCCATTTTTAATGTTGAAAAACATTTTGTCTCAAATGAAACTGTTTTTACTTCTGTTGGCATTAAACTCAATATATTCAACATAACTGGGACGCTTTTAAAATTATTTGATATTAATGTTCATTGTCACTTGTAAATAATAAACGAATTGCTTATTTAGAAAAAAATCCGCGTCGAGGTTACGACCTTGCTTGGATATATAATTATACAAATGTAGAATTTTGTGTAAATAAAATACAAGTAGACATAAAAAAGCGGAAAATTATCGTGGCGGTAAATAATAGTAGGGCAATTATTGAATAAATCAATTTTATTGAAAGATATTAAGAAAATCAATTATACGATGATGCAACGTTATTATTTCTGCTTCATGGATTATTCATTTTAAAGTGAGTTTTCGAGGAATGGAAGAATGAGAAAGGGAAACTTCTCGATGTGAGTTTACAGATTATTCGAGAAATAATTTTTGACAGCCTAAGCTAGAAGCCGAACTCAAATCTTATTGTTGCGCTTTTAAGGTTCTTCCGCTAAAGCTATGAAGTAATTTTATTTCTTTTTGAATCAAAGAAAACTTTTTTGAAAATTATTTTATCAAAATCTGGTAGTACTGGCAAATTGAAGATTGTATTGGTAATTTTTATCGAAAAATTTACTTTTTTTTTGTAGAAGGGGCGAGACGCGAGAGTGAAAAAATAGGCCCCATAAGAAGAAAATGCTTCCATGATTATTTTTTCTCATTCGCTCGATGTAGCAAAAACTTTTCAGAGGACCTATTTCACTCCCTCCTTCTTCTTCTATGTTCAAATATAGTAAAAAAAATTTAATTTTTAATTACTCAGTTTTATTCTTGTAATGGAATTAATAATAATAATGGAGTTTGTAATTATATAAACATTAGACTAAAACACCAATTCTATTTTACTAATCATGACTAGTTGTTTATTTTGAACTTTACAAACGTATAGTGCGAATAAACAAAAACGCTACTCAAATGATGAATTTTTGAATTCAAATTATTAATCATCTTTGGCATTTGTACAAACAGTCATAAATTTTCTCTACACAAACAAATTGATTCACTGTTTAAATACAATAAATTTATCGACATGGTTAAAAACAATTCAACAGAAACATTGACAAACGTTGGTCTTTTTACACACATGAAATGAACTGAATACATGCAAAAAAACTTGGCCCAATTCTTAAAAGTATAATAGTAAAAAATCATTAGTGCCAGCCGCAGATTTAATTTTCACGCTTTCACATTTCATCCAAGTTCAAGACAATGATAAAAGCGATAACAGAATATGAAGATATTTTAATCGAAAATTATTGCGATTGTAAGATGAGTTGGACAGTGCCAAGAGAGCATTTTTTTCTTTCATTCCATCACTCACGACAACAAAACTCACTCAATACAAAACAACTTCGAGGTCTCGTTCACGTCCGCACGTGGTTTTGCGAGTCCACGACTTTACATTTAGTTTCGACACTACACTCGTGAATAGTCCATAGCCAACAATTTGCATTATAATTTGACGGCATATCTGTTGTAATTTAAAGGCAACTAAAATTTATAAAATTTTTAAATCTACACAATAGCGATAAATGTAAACCTCTACGACCTTCAATTAGTTTCGGTTTATTATTTACTTTATGTATCATAATGATTAGTGCATAATTTATACGTCGACGGTATAAGTAATGAGCAATAACGACTTCATAATTTTTTTTTTAATTTATTTCGATATAATATTTTTAAACGTCAATATCCCATAACTTCAATTTTTGAAAAAATGCTTGTCTAGACGTTATTGTTTATTACTATCAACATAAAAGTTGTATACCTTTAACATGAAACGAGGAAATTTGTATTTGGCGCCTGTTTGAAAATAGACTTATCGATTTTGTCATATTGAATCGTATCTAAAATTCATAATATATGCACCCTAGAGATATAACAAGCATTCTGTTACAGCGATAGCAAAATAAGAGACAGTTTTGATCTGCTTTTGAAGAGTCGGGAAACTAACCTAAGTATTACGAAGAAGTTTAAATTTTGTTTATCAATTGATGAGTACTTAATACATTGTCTGTTAAAATTTCAAATCGATTCTCTGTATGGTTTACGAAAAATTAGTTAATAATGATAATCTTTTTGACATGCTGACATACGGAGCAATTGTAATAAATATTAATTAATTTTAAGCCAATAAGTGTTTTTAAAAATGTTACCTCTAATATTAAAAACTTTTATCAATATTCTTCAAGTTTTAAGTTTTATTGTGATACCAAAATTAAGAACTTTATTATAGTGTAATTATTTATAAATTTTAACCAAAATGTGCATAAAAATGAAAAATAACAATTTTAATACATAAGTACTGCAACATCGTTCTTATATTTAATGACACGCAGTCCAAATATAATTTAACAGTTTTAGGTCACTAACAAATAATTAAAACAATGATTTAATTTAAATTGCACTAATATTTTATTGTAACGTGACAACAATCATATGAAGGATTTAGAGTTGATGAAGATTACGTATTACTTTTTATATCAGTATTCTTGAGTTATAATTTGATAAATAAACAACAAGCATTTTTATCCCTTTTAACATATTAATATGTGTCTATGCGCAAAGCTAGTAAGTTTGAGTTTTGCCCATTACCAAATGAACAAGTTTTCCATCAAAATAATATACTGTTGCTATATTTCAACCGTTTATTTACGAGACAAATATTAGTTAAAAAAATAATATAAATATCTAATAAAAATTTTATTATTACTCACTAAAGTTCGTAAGCACACTCTCTCTTAAAATACATGTTATATAACTATCAAATTTATTATTATTTTTATTTAACTTTCTAGCACAAAGAAGTTTAAAGCTTGCGAGAATAACATACAGATTTTATCTGAACCCACGTAGATAAATAAATGGTCTCGATACGCTTTAATTCAATTTTACTTGATGCTGATTGTGAACAAAAAACGATAAAATTTGAATGGAAATTTTTTCTTAAATATTTGTTGGGTAAATAATTTATGTTACCTTACTTATAATGTATTAACTACGATAATAAACGGGTACTTGATAGTTGTAAAATCTAAATCTACTGAGACCAAAAAAAAATTAAAATTTTGAAACATTTGGATAATTTTTCAGTATATGGTAAATAAATGCCGTATTGTTGTATATATGTACAGTTGGAGTTGGTTCTGCTGATTCTCTCTGTAGTTTTAAACCTTTTTCTTTAGGTTGTCGTTCCCCCAGGTTCTATTTTTGGATTTCGCGATGGATGAACCGGACGGCAGACGCATTAGGAAAGGGCGGTAGCAACATTTACTTTCAATGCAGCACCAGTGTTTTCCTTTTGATACCATTCTCAATAAAAATCTCTCCTTCATCTCTTACTTGACTCAACTTCACTCTCTAGCGTATAATGTGCATTGCTATTTCACGTGCAGAATCTTTTACACTGTCATTATACTTTGTTGTAATTAAATCTGACTTTCCTTTGATGACGGAACTTTTATCCTACCGGTAGACTACCTTTGTGATTTCAATCACGTGTTTGTTAGGGAAATTAATTATAAATTATAACCAATATCGAGCGCAGTAAAGAGGGGTCAAGATCAAATTATTTTGGTTCACCTCACTTATTTTCTTTCCTCAGGGATTATTGGACGTGAAAAGCTCGGAAAATCAATTTAACAGCGAATACCTAATCGCTAAAGGCGATTTACGGGAAGAGCATCCACGAAGCCACATTAAAACGAAGGACGTCGACCCTGTTAAATCGATAACTCTACCACGGCGACGTGCAAGCTTTTCGCGATATCTATATACTTATATATATGGTTGCGAGGTGAAGTGGCTCAGCTTATATACAGGATTTTATATTGTGCACTTCACTTATACTCTATATATGTGTTTTTATCCAAGTATGAAATAGTGCATAAAAAATAAAATATTTTTTTAATTAAAAAAAAAATATATAATTGTTGAAAATATTATGTTACATACCTCCAACAGATTATAATTTCATTTAGTAGATTTTAACCCTTAAATGGCACACCTCCAGCCTCGAGCGTGACGGATACATGGAATGGATACCACTAAAATGTTCAGAAAAAAAAACTATTGGATTTCTTTCTTTCACAAGTTGGTTTACGTATTTCAAGGAAAAAATTCAATTTATAAGAAAATTCGTTTGATAAAGAAAATCTTAATAACAGTTGACCCTGGAGGCCATTCTTGAAATTTCTTCATCTACTAATAAGTTTTTGAGCTCTTACAAAAATTTAATTGGAAAATATGGCTTTTAATGTACTTTCGGGTTTTTCGATTTTAAAGAATACTTGAAAAATTTTTTAACGCAGTTTTTTGTGATATGATTTTAAAAATGAATCTATCCAAAAATATCAAAGTTATACAACAAGGTTCAAAAAAAAATTTTTTTCTTTCATTTCTCTAAATGAATTCGAAATTACTCGGCTGATTGACTTCGACATCTAAGCAAACCTAAATCGTAATTAAACCTTTAAAATTTTACAAACCGGATCTTAGTCAATTTGAATTTATTCTTAAAATATCTGAAATTCACAATTTTCATGAAGAAAAATAAGAAAATAAAAAAAGGTTCCCTCTTTCAAGAAATCATATTCAGAGAAAAAGTTTACTCGACTCCAGATAAAGAATCTTAAGCCAAAAAAATCATTTTTAAAAATATTATTTTCTCAAATCAAGCATAAAAGTTCTTGAACCGAGTAAAATAATCTTAAAATAAGAAAATTTTCGTACTTGAAGAATATGTCTACTTGATTCAAGACAATGATTCCTTGTTTCAATATTTTTTTCTCAAATTATCAAAACAATTTTTTCTACATTATGATAATCATTTTAATATTATAGAAACAGATTTCAAAATACATCAAATTCTTAACTTTTCATTAGACGAAACCCGATATTTAGCGTCAAATGTAGATGAAATGATAATTCATTTTTATTAAAATGTATACAAATATGGTTTTTGAGAATACTTGGAAATGATTATGGTCACAAATTTGTTATGTAAAATTCACAGCTATTTATCAGAATTCTCTAGTAATGTTCATATATCAACAAATACCTGATATGTGATGAATTATCAATAATAATTAATGATCATATAATCCAATAATTGATTCGTGTATTACTGATTGATCCTCGAAATAGAATTCGAGAGGCACAGATATCTATTCTATTCTAACATTTATTAGATCTATATGTTGTTTATTTACACATTGAGAATTGTGTATACAAATAGTATTATTTGCTGCAGTACAGTTGTTTGATACTAATTATTTGAGAGTGCACGAAATAGTTAGATTGAATTTAATCCAATGGAGAGAGGAATGCAATGTGACTTGATCAGTCTCCTCATCAAGACTTGAGTCCATATCCTATTATCCTATACGGAAGAACAGATAGTAAGCTGTTAACAGTGTATACATATATAGTTAAATTATGTTACATATATGATACTGGACATTGGATTGCGTGCTATCGACAAAAGCAGTTGAGTTAAGGGAGGGTAGGGGAAACTCTGATCATTGTAATTGATACGGGCACTTGAGGTGTGTGACGCTTCGTTGATCAACTGTAATAATTAACTCACACGACAACAAGTCAGTACTGTTTTGATTATGAGTTAAGTTTTAAAACTTTGCGGAAGCCATGATGTGACAATTGATGCCAATTTAGATACATTTATCGATAGATATAAGATATCCTACTTTCAATAAACAACTTTCTCTTCAATTTATGTATTATGCAGATTTATAAATATCATTTAAACAAATTATGAAACTAAAGCTTTCTCTATCTATTTTCATCTTTTATAGTCTTATTATCTTTAGAATTATGGAATTATTCATTTAGTTATCCGCTTTGTGTCTCTCTTTAATGTTTTAGCATTGAGATTTTTTGCTCCAATCAACGTTTGGTGAATTCCTTGCCATATACGGTGAAGAGACGGCATGCACTCAGATACCCAAAACTGTTGGGTCGGAGTATGTGCAAAAGAAAAAGATTGCGAACTTCAGATCGAAAGAACCTCTCGCTTCTAGGTGCTTATACGTGCTTCGAATAATTCTGGGAACTCGATCCAGGACCATCTAAAGCAGGACTACTTACGTACAAATTTTTATACCTAACATTTTAAACTAAATGTCGGATTTTCTTTAATACATCTTTAAACTTTTGCGTCAATTGTATAAAAATTTTCAATTAAATTAAATAAAAATAGTCATTGTCATTAATATTGTCATGAAATCAAAATCACGTACACGGAAAAAAAAAAAAATAGGTGCTGCAACCGGATGCAGTCCTGTGAGAGCAACAGGATAAAATCCTGCTGCAACAACAGGATTTTTCCTGTGAGAGCTACAAGATAAAATTAAAAATTTTAAATAACGTTCATTTTTAGTAATTTTGCACTGTATACAGTCGGGAATGAATTTGGAGTAAATTTTCATTTCTATTACTCAGAGTACCAGAGTGAATGAATATAAATAATCTTTAATCAATTAAAATAAGTCTCATATATAAATTTATTCTTGTCTGAATTAAAGAAATAGATAGATAGATTTGTTACATTGTACAGCAGTAAGAACTGCCTTTTACAATTTTTTCATCACAATTGTACTGCCTCTCTATTTCACTGCGTTCGAATTTTTCTTTCAAATTTTTCACTGCGTTCAAAGTTTCTGCCTTTCAAATTTCGCACATAGATATCGCAACCTGCTCCTTCAACTTTTTATAATCTCTGCGTATCTCTTGCGGCTGTGGACCGACTTGTGCTTCCTGTACTGTATTTACCCTATTCCTCACCTCTTTCGAATGGCTGTTGGAATAGTGGCGATGGGGAAACCACAGAGAAAACCCATACCAGTACAAGTCGGCTACCGGAGCGACCCCCGACGGTTGATTTGGAACTATTCGAATAACCGTCGGGGCTCGAACCCTCGCCTCACGGCATGATGTACGAACTAACTAACGATATAATGACAGCCCGCTCGGCCATCCTGCCGCTCTGGATTAAAGAAATATTTAAATTGTAAAAAATAATCAAATTTGTAAAAAACTTAAATTTTGAAGAAAAATTATTATTTTTAAGAGAAATTTAAATTAAAAAAAAATTTTTGAATAAAAAAATAAATTTGAAGTAAATTTTTCAAAATCTATTAGACCGAAGTGCTTAAAATTTGTAAGAAGTCTGAATTTATTGGAACTTTGGAATGCTCCAAGCCGCGTTTTGATTGGTCAAGCTGTTCAAAAGTTATATGAGTCTTACACACACTGATATTTATATCAGGACACCATTGTGGAAATAGTCAAAATAGTTTTCTAAGACCTTAAAACACCAAGATCGGACGAGGACTCGATTTTCAAAAATCAGGATGAAATAACTTCCCAACTTTTTTGAATTATTTATTTTTATAATAAGAAGTTGAAAATAATGTTTTCACTTTGAATATCTATTACTTATAATTTGAATTTAATAGGCGAAATTGCTTTATTTTAAAATATCTAACAAAATATGAATAATTTCATCTGATTTTTACCTAGGAAGTATAGTTTCGAAGTTATTTAAAGAATTTAGACTCGAATATTAAACCAATTTTGTCGAGAATTTAATTTCTTTCAAAGATCGTCTTTAAAAACATTTTTATTATTTTTATTACAAGATAATATATTCGCGTGAAGAAAATTTGTTACGTGTTATTTCAATAGGAATCCGGTCCTTTCTTGCAACAATTAAGCTTAAGCTTAGTAATTTTCGAGAGAAAAAAAATTTTATACCCTAAAGAAGCTTTCAAGATCATAAGTAAAAATAAATTTTCTAAAAAACCTAATACTCATACTTCTTTTGAGACGAAAAAAAATTCTGATTTTTATTTGTATAATTGAATTAAATAAAACTCTAGTTAATTTACATATGTAATAAAAATTCAACACGCGCTTACATAATGTTGGAAGTTACTTTTTACGTCATAAACATGCAAATCAAATTGAACGAATCGAGTGAAGTTTAATTTAATATAAAAATCAATTGATAAAAAAATAGTATATTTGAACATAAAAATTACTCTGAATGTTAATACTAATTTAGAATAATGCTCAATGATTCATAAAGTATTCTATCAATAAAAGAATTTGATGATGCTTGAAAGTTTATTTTTATACAAATTGAATTGTTAATTAAAATCAATAAGACAAATTGAAATAAAAATTATATAAACGAGTGGTTGAAAAACTATGAAAAAAAAAAAGAAAAAAAAATTAGGAAAACGGTTGACCCTGAAGGCCATCCCTGCAACTTCCCGCTAATTTCATACTTAGGCGCTTAAAATTGCACCAATGACGGTTTTGAGCTCTTCGAGCTCAAAAATACAATTTATGGGTTATTTTGAGCTCTCCGAGCTCAAAGAGATTGCTTTCCTATCCTTTAAAGCTCTTCGAGCTCAAAAGTCTGATAGAGATTTGATAAGACACTATTTTTTGAATTTTTAAACCACAATAACTTTTGAATGAATAAACCGATTTTTACGCGGTTAGAAGCATTCGACGCAGTTTTTCAAGCCTCACAAAGAATCTTAAATTTTGAATTGATCGCGCTAGGAATTTTGGAGTTATTCCGAAAAAACACTTTTTTCGGTTTTCTTTCGTTCACGATATCTCTCGAATGAATCAACCGATTTTGACCGGACTGGTGGCGATCGACGTGGTTTTTTGAGGTTAAGAGCTGATTAGTTTTTGGAATTGAACTATTAAGCCGTTTGAAAGTTATTCCAAAAAAACCACATTTGAAAAAAATTTTTTTTTCAGTTTTTTGAAGATTTCTCAAAATCTATTGATCTGAATCGGTCCAAATAGTTTTCAAAATCTAAGTTTGGTCAAGCCCTTTCGAATGGCACCAACCGCGATGAAATCGGTCAAGCCGTTCAAAAGTTATAAGCGGTTCACATACTTTCACACACACACACACACACACACACACACACACACACACACACACACACACACACACACACACACACACACACACACACAAACGCCGTGACAACCTCGCGGGGATAGTCAGGGAAGCTTCCTGTGACCTTCAAACGTCGAGATCTGATGAAAACTCGATTTTTGCAAAACGGGGTGAAAACAATAACTTCCCGACTTTTGAAAATCTTCGATTTTCGTAGCGGGAAGTTAAAAATAGAAAGTAGAAGATTCTCGGTTCAATGGATTTTATGACTGGAGTGAACATGGATAATGAAAATCGACTCAGTTATATCGTCAAGGGGATAATGCGATTCATCGATAAATAAAGAACTAAGATAAAAAAGTGTTAAAGTAATTTAATTATATATATATATATATACAAAGTGGTTACTTTCGGTCGATTACGAAAATGAAAGATCGTTTTCGTAACACCCTAGAGGCGCCGCAATTAACGCCCGTTTCCAATATACTTTATTAAAGCAAGGTAAAAGATAAAAAGTCGCGCGACTATGCGTACAATCATGTAAAAACTATACACGAGAATACCTACTACCAGTGAATTATCTCAGATAGTTTTATGCAGACGGCGTTGTTATGCGCAGGGTTGAACCGTTGAAAAACTTATTTATCAGCTTTTATAAATCATGATGGGGTTCCTTATCAAAATTGAATATCAACCTTTGAGATAGCTGGTCATAATCGTGATATAAAAATCATATTTATAATCAAATTACATCTTTATTACTATAAACATGATTACAGGTTTTTCAAATAATATACAATTTCCATAAAAAGATGCTAACGTTTAATATAATGTTCAATAAATTTTATAAATGCATCTACGTGAGAATAACAGCTCAGATAAAAGCTAAACATGAAAAAGCAATAGGAGTAAGTTTTTATATGCACACGCTATCAAAAAAATTCAACTTAAGGTCAATGACAACAATAGTCACAAACAGGATTGAACTTTTTGATACTCAGAAAAAAAAATTGCTAGTTTTAAAAATGGCGAAAAAGAAAAGATCACCTAGGTCTATCGGAGCAAAATGATTGTGGAATTAATAGCGTCGTATTGTTGAAACATTCAAATGTTCAATATTCAACAACTGGTTTTGAAATTTCATTAATTTCTAAGCAAACTTTACACATTATCAATCCCCACTTTATAAAGTCGTGTTTAGTTAAACAGCTGAGTGGCAATGACAGTGGAAGGAAAAGGCAGACGTTTTATCTCTTACCACACATTTTATTTATTGTACCGACTCGTATTAAAGCTATGAATTTGAATGTCTAGCTCTAGGAAAACCGAAACCACAATGTAAGACCCGTAGACTAGTAGCGCAAGTACAAACTCAGCTGTCAAATTAGTTGGTTAGAATGATGTAGATATGAATTTGGAAACTAATGTAGCAGACAGAAAAGGAGCATTTCATTTTTTATTTCTTGAAAAGGATTTGCATTGATCTTTTTTAACTTGTTAATTTAAGCAATTTATCTATTATTATTTATGTACATGAATTTCCTTGGTAATCTGAAAAAGAATAGTATATTTAGGGCAAGGGATCGAATAAGACAAGTTCAAGTGGAGTGAAAATAACTGACCGAGCTGAAGGCAAAGGTTGGCAAAGTACCAAGTCTCAAAATATGTTTTAGTCTATACCAGACACTATAACTTTCATGAAGTTTATATTGAAATAATGAATTTTTATGCCTTGTTTAATCAGTTGAGAAGAAGAGGAATTTTTTTTAGAGAATATAAGAAGTTGTAATTTTAACTGTGTCACACTGAGAAAAAAACTTCAATTAACAATATATTTTCTTGACACAAAAACATATATTCTTGAAATTTTTCGAGAATGTACTTTCTTGCCTGAAGAATTGGTCGAATTGATTTAAATAATTTTTATGAAATTCATAAATTTAATTGTTCATTTTAAGAAATTCTTGTCTAGACATGACTTTTTCCAAGCTATAAATGGTTTTATTTCATATATTAAACAAAATCAGTACGAGTAAGTTGAAAAGCTCGTGATCATTTTATGAAAATTAACAAGTGTTAAGAAATAGAATATTTTTATAAAGCTTTATTTTATTAATTTAATAGTAAATTGCAACACTTAGTAAAATAAAATTTTTTATTGAAATGTATAATATAGAAAGAAGAAACTTAAGTATATGCAGTGAAGATATTCAATTTCAATATTCAATTTTTATTATCACTGGTGGATAAGAAACATCTAAAAGTTTATATGTATTGCTTTTGCTCAATCAATTATAATACACTGAGAAAACAGTTTGTTTGGCTCAAATGCGCAGATTTATTTGAAATAAATGAAAAATATATATTTAATGTTAACAAATTTCTTTTATTCAAATATATATTACTTCGAATCAAATACTACCTCGTTTTGGTTTATTTAACTGAATCGACTCATTTATTTCATTTAAATAAAGATTTGTTAACTATTAACAAATCTCACTTTAAGTAAATTACGCTTGGTGTCGCTACGGTCGCCACTGTTATTTCTCGACGTGATTTGTAAAAAATAAATAATGAAAATTAACTCAGTTTACAAATGTATTTTGTTTAATTTTTGTAGAAATAAATAAAATAAAAATATATATATATGCTTAGACAAATATGTATTGAAATAGTTAACTATAATAGAAATTAATAATTATGATGCTGAAGTTAGCAGACAGCTGTCAATTTTTTTAATTTTTATTACAAATCAACGATAAAAAACATATTTTAATGCACTTGTAATTTTTTTTAATTTTTAGACTTGGAACTTTTTAATTTAAATTTTTTCATGATAATTTTATTATTATAAAAGTCCTAAAAATTGACAGATGTCTGTTAATTTATGAAAATTAAGTTAGCCGTCATCTAAAAATTTTTAGAATTTTTTTTGAAAAAATTGATACAAAAGAAATTTTTTAAAAAATTTCATTCGTAAAAAACTTGAAAAATTATAAGTGCAATTTTAAAAAAATATTTTCTAGATCTAATTTAATAAAAAAAAAAAAAAATAAAAATTAAAAACGTCGACTAACTTTATAGTATTATTGTTAATTTCAGTATAATTAATAATTCCAAAAGAATTGCTCATTTAACCCCAAACGTTCGATATGTCTACTTTACTACTTTCCTAACCTAAAACTAAAAATCATTGCTTTGAGTATATTCAAACATACCATTTATTTATAGTTATCAAATCTGATTTGGTTGAAATATATCATTGTTAGCACCAAAGAAATATTTGTTAACTATAAACAAATCTGGATTTCATTCAAATATACTCTAACTTTGTCTCAAATAAATCAATTTATTTGTATCAAATAAATATTTCTTGTGATATTTAAATAAGAGATTTATTTATAGTTAACGAGCCTCATTTCATTTAAATGAACTGTTTTCTCAGTGTACATAAGCTAATGAATACACAAATGATTAAGTCGTCAAAATATATGTGTTTGTCAATTGATGATATAAGTGTTTAAATAGATTTTTTATTTTTTTATTTTTCAAGTGAATTACTTTTTTCATTACATGATTTTGAGTTATTCAATTAGTGCTGCATTAGACTAGCAACTTCATTTCATGATGAAATTTCATTCCTGAACAGTGTTTGCTAAAATTAAAAATTACAAACTAAATTTTGAGAGGATGGAATCTACAAGCATAGTTTAGACTTGGAGAATTTTAGTTTCAGAAGCTAAAATCTGTGCTATGTTTTAGAAATAAAAAACTCATCAAATGATTTGTAATATAGTAAAATGAGAATACAAAGAGTTTAAAAATGCTAAGTTTTATGGATGAGTTTTGAAGGATTCGGAAGTCTCATCAGACCACCCGAAAATGTTCAACGGGTTTAAAAGTAAGTTTGCTGCTGTAATAAATAAGAATCTGGTCCACCCACGCCTGAAATCCCACGTTGAGTTTGAATGTTTTTATGAAGAACCTAACCCAAAAGTGAATTAATCGCGGGGGAACCATTCGAGGGATAGGCGTCCAACGATAGTGTTTAGCTAGAGAAATAAAAGTCTAAGAATGATGGTGTTTTTATATTTACGTATGCACATACCATTTGGGAGTGGCACCAAGAATCGAGAGGACGTAGGTTACTTTATGATATTTCATAAAGACGCGGTACAACCCATTGGCCTACAATAATAAGTAGGACTTTAACGACGTTTATTATTTCTATAACTATTGACAATCAAGAAAAATTCTTTTCATCATTACATGCAGTACATATTTATATTTAAATCTAATTCTTAAAATTTTAATCCCAAAATAGTAAAATTACTGGACTGGCTCGATGATGATAATAAACCCTTGTTAATCGGATTCCAATTTATTTTCTCAGGTATAATGGAGCGTTTAGTAGTCCCTCGAGCATCTCGAAACAGTATTACTGTCCGTAATCGACAACATTGTGTTATATAGAAAATACAGTGTGGAAAGTCCGAGCGATGCTCAGGTCATCGGGGTCGGCACGAGTCGAATACAAAGCCTCGTTAAATCGGAACAATAATGGGAATAATAAGAATAATGATACAAAACGCGTTGGAGCGTTCATAGACCTCGGAAGTTAATACTCAGGCTACAACTAATATTAAGGTATATATGATATAGTACTATATTATATTATACATGAAAGAGAAACGGTCTTCAGAATAGACCAAGGTAGACAGACACCTACCTTGAAAAGACGACCGATACGAAAACCAGAGCGATGAAACTATATTATGTTATTATATTATATTATATTTATGTATCGGACATTGTGTTGCACAACGAATCACGATACTGACTAAGCAAACCAGAAAAATATTTTGATAGCTTTTGTGAAATAACATTGCATGTTCCATCTGGTTCGCCAACTCATTGCTATAATACAGCCCACGGTGGGTCTTGCTTGAATTTTTTGTACACTGTTAGATTAAAAAACTACATCGATCGCCACCAACCGCGTGAAAATCGGTTGATTCATTCAAAAGTTATAGTAGTTTGAAAAATTAAAAAATCGTGTTTCATCGAACTTTGATAAGACTTTTGAGCTCGAAGAGCTCAAAGGCATAGCAGAGCTATCTATTTGAGCTCGGAGAGCTCAAAATAACACATAAATTGTATTTTTGAGCTCGAAGAGCTCAAAAACGTCATAAGTGCAATTTTAAGTGCCTAGGTATGGAATTAGCGGGAAGTTGCAGGGATGGCCTTCAGAGTCAAACGTTTTCCTAAATTTTTTTTCATTTTTTATTGTCTTTATAAAAATAAAGACAAACTGTTTATCATAATTAATTAATTCAAAAAATATATTTTTACTCGAATGATAAACCAATTTCAATAGTTATAAATTGTAATTGATGGTTATTGCGTCTATATATTGATAATTTATTCGATGCTAAAATTAAAAAATCTCTAAATAAAAATCTTATACTGATTAGGCTTTCCATCAAAATTAAGCTATTTTTTCGAAAATGATACTATCAGAAAAATCGAAAACTAACTTCTAACTGTTATTAAGCACTATCAATGTATACGCTTCACTAAATGTCTCAAGCTTGTTTTTATCACAGTTTAGTTAGCTAATTATTTCACTTGTCTTGGCGTTATTTAACTAAGTATAGAAATTTATTAATGAAATGTTAATTAAAAGTCGCTAGAAAAATCTTCTTTATAAAAGTATTTTATTTATAAAAAATTAATCATCTCTAAAACAATACCTAGTTCGAAATTTTTGTAAAAGACAAGCTTGAAGTGTTTTTAAAAACTAAAAAAAATTCAATCAATGCACACAGTTATAACTTATGTTTTATCGATAAATAAATTTTTTTTATTTTTTGAAAAAATATTTGAATTGAAGAAATGTCTAAAGCTCATCCACTCTTATAATTTAGATGAAAAATATTAAAATATATCATGTAAGCAAATTATTCGTAACGTGATTGGCCAAATATATCATAAGCATGAAAATATATGGGGAATTCCACGCCAAATCGACCACTTTTGACCCTGACCCCTTTTGATTGAGCTGAAAGTTTACCATCCTTTTCTACCCTATCAAAAACGTCTCTCATAATTTTTTCATTTTGACTCAACCAAAAAAAAGTTATGAATTTTTCAAAAAAACCACTTTTTTATTTTTAAATTGCCATAACTTTTTGAAAAATTGACTTATCGGGACGTTTTTTTTTTTTTAAATTTTTGTTATTAAATGTTCTTTTTGGAAAGAAATAGAAAAGAATTATTCAAACCTATCTTCATCGTTATTTTTTAGGTTTTCCGAAAAAACTATTTTTTTTTAAACTTATTTTTCTTAACACCGGTCCAAAAATTTTCGGGAATCCTTAAAAAACAAGAAAAAAGTATAAAACCAAAAGTTGAACATGTTAATCATCGAAAAAATTAATTTTTTTAAAAACAAAGAAAATTGAAAAACAATTGTTTTTTTTTATTTATTGCTTAGTGAATGGTGCACGGAGAAAAAAATTTTGCTATAGGAACTCTATAGTAGTTAGTTAGTTGTAAAAAGTTCCAGTAGGTTAACGTATTCTTATAGTAACAATACCGTTTGGCTCCTGCAACTCTACATCGTTGAGCTCTGAGAGCTAAACGTTATTTACCTCTCACAACTCTACAAGATCATTCTGAGACTATAACAAATTTTTGGAAGTCTGCTTAGTAATTTTTTTTTACGATTTAGCATTGATAATTTAATAAATAAATGCGACAGAACGAATTTATATTTCCAATAATTGTATATGACAAATAAGAATAGTATTATAATAGAAATAAAATAATAATAGAACTTATATTACAAATAAAAATTATTTGTAAAATAAAAATATGGTCGTCACAAAATTATCTTATTTTCTTAATTATATCAATAAATATTGGACATAAAATCACTACCGCATATGCACAAGAAAAGATAAGTAAACGAAAACAAATTTTATTTTTTATTAAATGGGGTCTTTTTAATGTATTCCTATAACTTATTACTTATCACAATATATTCAACTAATGAATTAAATTAACAGTCACTGCAAATGAACCTTAAAAAACCATAAATACAAAACTGTTCTAACGAAATTCAATTTGATAAAAAAAAAAAAAAACCTATTTCCTTAAATAAATAAACTGGAAACTTAATTGTTCTCATATATTTTTAATAATATGGATGAGTAACAAAATAATTTTGTTTGTCATTTTAGAAGGTTATGAAATATGTCAGCACACTCCACTACTGCGCAACGTAGAGCGCTCCCAACTATACCGTTTGGCTCTGAGAACAATCACGTGGAGCTCTGAGAGCTCAACAACATTGAGTTATCAGAACTAAATAACATTTTGTTACTGTAACTCTACAATGAACAGTAAATTTACTGTTAACTGTGTATAGTTGTGGTAACTCTACAGTTACGTTACCAGAACGAAATTTTTTTTTCCATGTGGGCATTGAAAGAAAAATTCACCGATACTCTGAGTTTTATGGTTAAAACGGTTTTATCAAATGGTTTAATATATTAAACCATTTGATAAAACCAATCATGTATACATGATTATAAAGTCTCAAATGCAATAATTCTTAAACTAATAAAGACATATAGCTTATAGCTAAGCAAGAAAATGTTCTTTAACAATATTATTTCTGAAGATGACACTTAATTAGTTTTTTTTTATGAAGAGGATTCATAGGTGGCGCAAACTATCATCTCTCGAAGATGTTTAGAGTAATTTGAAAATAGACCTGCACCTTCGCAACGATTAAAAATTTTAAAAGCAATTTTGAGAAGTTAACCTGGTTAACGTTTAGTTCTATATTTTTTGTTGTTTTTCAATTTCCTTTGTTTTTAAAAAAATTAATTTTCTCGATGATTAACATGTTCAATTTATGGTTCTATACTTTTTTCTTGTTTTTTGAGGATTCTCGGAAATTTTTGGACCGGTGTTATGAAAAATGAGACGAAAAAAAAAAAAAATAGAAATCGAAAAAACACCTTTCTGAAAATTTCAGGATATTTGTAGAAAATGCCAAAGTTTAATATGAAAGAAAGAAAAAAGAAACTAAAAATGGTATTCATCAAGAAATTCGGAGTTTTTTCGGAAAATTTTAAAAATAACGATGAAGATAGGTTTGAATAATTTATATTTTTTTCCAAAAAGAACATTTAATAACAAAAATTTTGAAAAAAAAAAAAACGTCCCGATAAGTCAATTTTTGAAAAAGTTATGGCAATTCAAAAATAGAAAAGCGGTTTTTTTGAAAAATTCATGACTTTTTTTTGGTTGGGTAAAAAAATTTTAAAAAATTATGAGAGACGTTTTTGATAGGGTAGAAAAGGATGGTAAATTTTCAGCCAAATCAAAAGGGGTCAGGGTCAAAAGTGGTCGATTTGGCGTCGAATGCCCCATATATAATTCCATCCCAACATTCACACGCGCGCTTGTATTGCGCGTGCATCGTATACTAGTAAGTATTAAAAATATGAATATATTTGAGGGATCGTGCACTAACTGTAGAGGCAGCACATCTGTCGGAAGTGGCGCGCCCTGGTGTTTAATAAAAGCAAAAAATGGGCAAAAAGTATTATAATAGCTTATGTGATTTTTTTGCGTTAATATGAGTGAGATATAATTTTATTAAATTTAATTACATATTATTGTACAACTATTGAAGTATGTCAAAAAAAATTTTCAATAAAAAATATTCATACATAAGCCCGTGACGTTGAATCTCCAGAGGCGCCTCGAAAAAAAGGAGTTTTACGGTGAACATTATAACTCGTTACCGGATCACCTGAAACAAAAAAATTCGGAAAACGGTTGACCCTGAAGGCCATCCCTGCAACTTCCCGCTACTTTCGTAATTAAGCGCTCGAAATTGCACTTATTACGTTTTTGAGCTCTTCGATCACAAAAATATGCTTTTTTTAGCCTTTAAAACCTTACCCCCCCCCCCACCCCCCTTAAGTCAAATAGCCATGTAAACATAGCTTCCACAGTTCAATTCCGCCTCTAAACGCGTTATATGTTTGTCATTTTTCTATAGAGTACCAAATTTTTTGTGATAAATGAGCGTTATAAAACGTGCACTTTTCTGATTTTTCAAACATATCTTTCCCTCCGTGTAGAGTAATAAATTGATAATTCCGTGAAACATTTTAAAAATTTAATTCATTAAACTCGGGTCATGATTTTCTTACAGTAAATGAAATAAAGAAGAAAAAAATTTGATACATGAGTAATTTTTTTTTTAGCTTTATGAAAATGTTAGCGCATCAGAACCAATTTTACATATAAAAATAATTTTTAAGACAGTAATAAATTAATTTGTATCAGTTTAATACTTGAATAATAAAAATTTTATACATTTAGAAGTTTACGTCTAAATAACTTTAGAACGGCTGTCTTTATGATAAAAGTGTAAGAGACCTTTTTTATAGAGCGTTGAATTCTATACAAGAATGTGCTATGGACTTATTTATATGAGGTGCGTATGCCGAGCTAGAAAAATAAACAAAAAAAA
The DNA here is from genome assembly GCF_020080835.1 of Cotesia glomerata. NCBI lineage: Eukaryota > Metazoa > Arthropoda > Insecta > Hymenoptera > Braconidae > Cotesia > Cotesia glomerata. The sequence continues at coordinate 20,022,654 of NC_058160.1, forward strand.
GAATTTTTTTCCTATGTTATTTAAATGGGAAATGAAAAATTAAGGACAGACACCTCTAAATATTAATATTAAAAGCTCCGCTTTGAACAGGCTTCTGTTCTCACCTTCATGCAAGTTGTCAGCCTATTTTTTCGTTGAAAAACAAAAGTCGCCTAAAATTGAAACACCCTACTATACGTACAACAGGACTAAATACCGAAACGCTTCTTACTTCTCTCCAATTTTACATATTATTTTTACTTTAATCTCTCTCAGTCTGCCTTTTTAACTTGTTTATTTATTACTTTATTTTTGTTAAGTTTATTCTCAAATGCAGTTGAAAGCAGCAGAAAACTGTATTTACCAGTAAAGAATTGAAGGTGGTCGAAGATTTATCCGCTCAAACAGAACGGGGGACGTGTGAGTATAATTTGCACACATGCGTGAATCCTCAGACAGCGGTGCTGAGTGCAGGAATGGCACAAATGGCACGCTTTCACGTGCCGCAGATTCAATTCGACCTAAGGTTCATCGCAGTGCGGGAGTTGATTATGTATGCCCACACTAACCACCAGTCGTGTTCAGACAAAGAAAGAGTACGATTAATGTACTTTACGTATATAAGAAAAGATACCAACTGAGAAATTAAGGTTTATAATATTCCTCTCTTCAATCTATACATATATGTATATATTTACATGTACACGCACGTAACTGCTTACAAATATCAAACAATTAATTATCAACTCTTCTACGTCACCCTCCATATAATATACTATTTTATATTTTAATTTAAAAACAATGTATGGGTACATTAAGATACACGGAGAAAATTTTATAGTAGAGATTACTATCTAGTTATGGTAAAATCTATTAACTGAATTCGATAGTAGTAAATATTATTTAAATAATTATGTAAACCATCTGAATTATAGTAGTTACCATCCTGATGGTTACTACTACTATTATGATGGTAATCAGTAATAATAGCTATTATTATTTTAACTAGTTACTACTATTATCAAAATCGTAATTCCTAACATAACCTGATGGTTACAGTTACCATCAGTAATAATAATAGCTACTATCTAAGCTAGTAAAAAATATTAAAAAAATTAAAAATTTGCGTTAGCGTGGATGCATTTCTGAATAAACTAAAAGCAGTTGTAGCGCAGTGTAGTACACAAAAAATCGAGATTAAATTCGGATTGAATGTATATTTAAATTTTTATTTGTCTAAAACAAGTTTCAACGCCAAATTTTTCGAAAAAAAAATTTGAAATTTCCAAAGAAATCAAAATTTTCAATAAAATTCAAATTTCAAAAAAAAAATTTTAATCTTACAAAAAATTTTTAAAAAACATAATTTTCAAAAAATCTAAGATTTTCAAAAAAAAATTTTGAATACAATGAAGCTTTAAACTAATTATTAATCATAATTATCTAATTATTTAAATTAAAATTTTCCCTTTAACAATTGCAATTAAAGAGAGCATACTCTTTGCTCCAGTTGATGGTATCGTATTTTGCAATGCACCGAATCAGCTTGACTACATGTAATTTTTCTTCTGCATTAAATTAAATAATATTCTTAAAGCTAGCAGATGAAATAAACTCATTGACCTGTTCTAGTTATGCATTCTGTTGAAGAAATTCAATGCACAAATTATCAAAACTAGCAACCTGCAGTCCCTATGTGACTGCCAAGAATTGCGAACTATAATAAATAAAATTTTGCTTAATTGTATAATGATTTTCGTTGAAGTGTACTTTACTTTCTTAACTATTGACATTTATAAAGATATAAGCTCATCCCGATATTACAATCATAACGAGCTTTCATTTGAGTACCCACTTGCATTTTTGATATATTTTTCATATATACATATATTATTATTATATCGTTTTTACTTGTATACCTATTTTGGTTTTTACAAGACTGTAACCGTATTCTCCACATTTTTGCTATTACCACAGTAATTCCACTCAAGTGCCTCTATTGTTATCATATAAACTCTCTTAATATTATACTTTTTGGCTTTCGCCCTTTCAACTAACACTTGGTTTCTTTGCGTTCAACATATTATTTTCCACTTATAATCGCACTGTGCTGCGACTGTGGCCGACTTACGCGTTATAATAAGTACCTGCATTTGCATTACGACCTTACGTAGTATGGAGTACTTTTATAATGACATTTTTTACTTCCATAACTACACGGGGAAACCACAGAAAACCCGGTCGGTACAGAGGCTGGCAACGTAACGCACATATTCTCTTTATTTTATAATCACTGAAAAATAGTGGTGCGTGCTGGAATCGAACCCTGGTCCCACTCTTTCGAAATGCAGGTACTGGGCCGATTAGGCTATTGCCAGCCTCATATATACATATATATAATATATATAAAAATATAAAAAATTCATGTGAGTACTCAAATGAAAGGTCTCGATGAGTGTTTTTTAAAAAACACTTTAAAACATCGGGATAAGCTTATATCTTTAAAAATGTCAATAGTTCACAAGATACAAGGTCATTTCTTAATTATTTTATATATACATATACATAATATATAAATATATGAAAAATTGATGTGGGTACTCAAATGAAAGGGCTCGATGAGTATAATGTCGGAGTGAGCTTATATCTGTAAAAATGTCAATAATTCACAAGATATAAGGTCATTTATTAGTTATGAATCTAGAGATAGAGTATTTTCTCTTAAGGGGGTATTCTAGTCTAGAATTTTGAAAAAAATGAAAAAATTTTTTTTTCATAATTCGATAGTTTAGATATTCAAAAATATCTCCCTGAAAGGATTTTTCAAAATTCAAATTATTTTCAAAGTTACAGCCGTTTTAGTGTCGTGGCAACTAGACCGGGTTGAGCGGACGACTGCAACAATAGACTACGGGCGGTCCGGGCTACCTGAGTATGAATAGCTTTCTTTCTTTCTTGTCATATACTTTTAGTTTACTATATCAATAGTTTATTATATCAAAAACGTATGGGATCGCGTCTCCGGAAGGCAAAAAAAGAAAATAGTGGAATTGGTGGTAAGGGTGCTGGTAAATTGACGTACTACGGATTAGCTATCCGTCGTCATCCTGAATCCGTTGAAGATATGAAACGAGAAATATGGGCCACGTACTTGCATAAAATTTCAACTGATAAGAAGCCTCAGCACATGAATTGCCCTCCTGGACCAGACAGCTGGTGCAAGTGGCAGAAAGCAGCGGCCGAAGGAACTGAGGATGACTTTCACCATGAAAATCCACCTCTAACTAATCAGGTTTTAAAAGTTATGAAACCTTTTTACGAATGCTTATCAGATGATTCTGTATTAGAACGTTGCTTGGGCAGCGAAACTAAAAATAACAACGAGTCATTTAACTCTTTAATATAGACATTTGCACCCAAACATATCCATGCCGGGTCCCAGACAATTGAGATTGCTAATTGTTTAGCAGTTTGCATTTTCAATGAAGGCTTTTATCCTATTTTACAAATAATGAGTCTAATGGGAATAAAAATAGGTCTGGAATCCCATGGGTTTGCTGTTAGGCGCAACGCAGTAAGGATTGAACGGTCTGAGGTTCGAGCTTCAGATGCTTCAAAAGAGGAAAGAACTGCTCGTTATACGGAGAGAAATGCTGAAATCAGTCAATATGAAGTAGAGGAAGGCCCAATGTATGAAGCTGGGATGGCTGATTAAGAGAATGTAAGTTATACGTACTATTTTATCAGTTACGCTGCCTGAAACTGAACGTTAAACTTTAAACGCGTTTTTCTCGAAACTACTTTTTTCGATACGGTGATGAAGATATCTTAGGTTCTAATCAGCCGATTTACTTGAAATTTAGCATGAATATTCTTCAATTATCTCGCTTTCGCACTAACCAATAAAAATTGAAAATTTCAAATTTGTAATATTTTTAAAAAATTGGAGGAAGTTGAAAAATGAGTAAAAAAATCGACTTCTATTTTTAAACAGCCGCCATTTTGTAAAAAAAATTTTTTTTTTCAAGTTTTGTTGGTTTGTGCGACAATGACATTTGTACTGATCAATAATTTGGCATTGTTTTTTTTTTCAGATGGATACAACGGGAGAAATCCTTTTCACGAGGACACGGCCTTTTTTTTCTCTACTTCAAGGACATATCTTTTTGAAAATTTATTTTTTTTTTTGAAATGTATTTTTTTGTATTCTTGAAATATCAATAAACAAATGATAAAAAATTGCATAGTAAAAATATTAACTGCTTCTTTTATATTAATTGCCAAAAAACGCTCGAAATTCAGACCTCTAGACTAGAATACCCCCTTAATGATATTCTCTTAATAATATAGATGATAGGATTACAATTAATTCAATTATAATGGAACCATCAAATGATGTTTCATAATTTTATCTTGTGAAAAAATATTAATAATTGATAATAATAGGACTTTTTTAGTAACCCAAATCTTGGATGATAGCTATTTTGATAATCATAGTCAATCATTCAAAATAATCAATAACAGCTCTAATATTTGGAAATTTTTATCATATATGGATTTAAACGATTGTGTTATTATTTGTTTTAATATTTTAAAGGAAAAAATGCTTATCACTAAAATATGGATGCAAATAAAGAATTAAATTAAATAAATTTATATTATTTTTTCTTTCAGAATTTTTACAATCTGAGATGGTTACAGTTACCATCTTCGATTATAGCAGTTATAATTTTTAATAATTACAATTATCATTTTCGATAGTAATCGTTACCATTATTAATAATAACTAGTACAATTGTCAATGATAACACCTATTATTTTGTGACTAATTAATTTTATTACCATATCAAATAGTAGGAGTTAATATTTTCGAATAGTAAATACTATTATTAATTTTTCTCCGTGTACTACATTTAAATTAAATTGGCATTTAATCATGTATTTTGTGATAATATTTGGTTCAAGAATAAAATTTTATATAAACGTAATGCAAATTCATAAAAAATAACTGTTATATGTTTTTTGTTGGTTCATGGAAAGAAATTTCTGTAAAATCTATTGCTTAATTCATTAGAAATATTTTCATGGTGTATTATAATCAGAAAATTGTGACGTGGCTTTACTACTTGTCGAGAACTGAAACAATTTTTAAAGTTTTTTCAACAAATTTAAACGTAGTCTACTATGAAATTGTATGTACCGTAGTTGGCCATAAATTTTACTGAGATTTTACTTAAAAGATGGCTTGGATCCGGACTTGGTTAATGTCCTACGATTACCGTAATTTTAACTATTGGGACATAATGGCATGATTTTATGATTTGTCGGTGATTGATGTAATTTTATAAATTATTTTAATAAGTTTTACCAAAATTTTCCTACCATATTTGTTTTAGTTTACAAAATTTTTACGATTTATATTTTCGATTGATGCAACTGTATCAACTCTGTTTGGTTATATAATTTGATATCATTTCGAAACTGGATGAGTCTTCGATTACAAACTGAAGTGTCAAAGATTTCTTGCAAATTGGGTTGGCTGTCTACTATAAATTTTACCGTAGATGATTATAAATTTTACTCAAAAAATTACAGTAAACAAAGAAATGAGCATATTGCTATGTAGAATTAATTTTGGTTAAATTTGAATTAATATTTGAAATTGAACCTAAAACCGAAAAGATACATGTATTTTGCATTTAGAATTATTGCTACTCTATTATTTTAGATCAATGAAATCATGAAACATACAGGTTTTCTGTTCCCATTGGTCTAGCCCTTATGATCAACTTTGAAAAGTTACCTTAATCTTGAGACCGTAACTGTGTGGATACGTATATGCTGTATATACTCGCGTATATGCTGTGCATGCTTGTCATTTTTTCGTCAAATATTCAACAAAGTAAATAACTGTTATAGATAAGTTTTATAAACTTATAATTCAAGCTACATGCTAAAATATTAATAATATTTGGCTGTATTTACTTTAACTTCATTAATTATTAATTCGTTTAATTATACACGGAAAAAAGTAAACTGTAATAAATAACAGTCGATTTATAATAAGTAATGATCAACTGCTAAAAATTACCATTTCAAACAGTAAAATCGTGATTTTACTATTCACTTTATAATATTTACCATTTAAACATTACAATTCACTCTTTACATGGAAGAAAATACTATTTCAAACAGTTATATTCGCTATGTAAATGTCTAAAATGTTAAAGTATAATAATTAAGAATTCAGACTTTGATATTTATCATTTCGTACCTAAAAAATGACCTTATGATACATAAAAAGTATAAAATAAAGTTAGTAAATTTCTAATACAAGCAACGTCAATATTTACAAATTAAAATGGTAAATTTTAAACGCAACGCTAAAAATCAAACTGTAATTATTGACTTGCTTGGACTGGTAAAATGTATATTTTAAAAGTATAATTTTTACTGTTTCAAATGTTAAATTTTCCCAGAGTGAGACCCCCTTCTCTTTCATCTAAGTTCCCCTTCTCCTCATAATATGGACTATACATTGAAATGGCAATTTATACTGTTTGAAACTGTAATTTTTTAAGATGAAAGAGTCGTTATTTACTATAGTGACAACTACTAATCACTTATTTTAGATATTAAATTATAAATTGTGGCTTTTATACTTTCTACATTAAGTTCTGGAATATTTATATTTTTGCCACCCCGATGTCCGCTTTACTGTTTGAAACTATAAAAATTAACCGAAATCCGAGTGAATATTACAGTTTACTTTTTTCCGTGTAATATAAATATTTTCTGTTGCAAATATTCCACTTTTTTAAAGTATTTCGAGTAATGTTTGTTAGTATTAATCTCATCCTTAACTTCGTATTACAATATTTCCATGAGTAAAGTGCAAAACATGTTCAGAGTTTTTTCATGGTAAAGTCATTTTATAAGGCACATTTCAAAAGTTTTAAAAGTATAAACAATGACAAAAATAAATATAAAAAAATTACTTGAGAAATAAAAAAGTAGCTTAACAAGTTGCCTACAAGCCAGCCTGATTCATATAAATTTACGCTAGTTTTGGTTTTAGTTTTGACATCGGTGTCGTCGGTGACGTTGACATCATCGTCGTCGTTGTGATTGTAAAACACGCTCGTTCCAGCTCTAGACACATTGAAATACCTGGGTTTTCACTGCACTGTGCTCTGCCTTTTATCGTTTGCTCGTTAATTTTCTAGTACCACTCGGCGTACTGTCCTCTTAGGAAAGTTGTTTAAAAAAATATCCTCCATCACAAAAGCGCAACTAAGACACATTCGATGTTGTTTTTTTCTTTTATTTCATGACGATTTAAAATTTTTTTTTTACTGCAATAAAATTATATTTATATTCTTTTTTTTCATCGTCTATTGTTATAATTTCTTTTAAATATTTAACTATTTTCTCTGAAACGAAGTTCATCAATTACAAAAATTTATGATTCCATTGACTCCGTATAACATACAAAATATTTATTCTATAAATTATAAAAAAAATTTATGATGGCTTTTCGCTTTATTTCACAATTATTAATATACTTTTAATTGATGTGTAATATACTAATAAATTATTTTAAATCAGCGAGGCTATCACGCCGTTATAAAGCGTTGTTTGTAGTCACCAAACTTTTCATTACAAAATACAAGATAGAATAAAATTCTATTGTCATTAATTATAGATTACATGATCGGCTTAAGAGAATTTTAACTATAGTTCGTGTACGATTAGGTATAAAACTTTAAAAGAAAAATTTAAAAAAATTTGAGATGGCACGTCTCTAGTTCTCATTTTATGTTTTTTAAATTCATAAATATATATTATATACTAGAGTATAGGGGAGAGGTGGTGCAATTGTAACAAAAAATTTTATTTTCTCCATTATTTTTGTTATTTTTATGATATTAAACTAAAAACCGGTTGAGAAAGTTAGTTTATAGTATCTGCTATGTAATCGACTTAATTAATGAATGAAAAATTAATACTAACTGATTAAAAAATCAATTTATTCAACTGAAGTCAGGGCCCAAGATGGTGGCGCGCATGGGTTGCAATTGTAACACGAAACGAAATAGATATCGATGGTCTAATTAGCAATTTGTCTAACTCCTTATTTTTTAGAGGGTGATTTTTTAACATTTTGATGTATCCATAATCAAATTATAAATTATTTGAATGATTCAAACCTAAACATTATATCTCTATTAGATAATAATGATATTAAATGGTTTTTTAAAGTGATAATAAATTTTGAACTAATGGTTTTTTTCGTACAAATAGAAGATTCTCTAAAAATGGAGTTAGACAATTTGCTAATTAGAACGTCGATATTTTTCATCAAATTGCTTTTATTATTATAAATTATTAAACATTTATACACGGAAAGATTAGAACTCGACTGGTTCGTGTTTTGCACCAGACTCAGTTGTGTGCGGCGCCAGAGTGGTTATTATGCACGGATTCTGGTGCAGCACCCGACTGAGTCTGGTGCAAAACACGAGTGAGTCGTGTGTGCACACGACTCTTTCTGGTGCGCACACGACTCAGTCTGGTGTAGAACACGAACCAGTCAGGTTCTAATCCGAACAAAAACAGTTTCACTGTAACAAAAAATCGCGCCAAGTCCACCCCCCACGGAAAAAATTTATAATTAGAGTATAAAAAAAATATATTTCATTTTATACACAAAATATATGTGAAATATATTTGAATTATATTCAAAATATACTTGCATATATTTTAAGTATATTTCAAATGTAAGCAAATTATATTCGGTTTACTGAACTTTTGGCCGTTTTTGGTATATGAGAAATATATTTCAAATAAAATTAAAATATATTATTAATATATTTATTATATATGATAAATATAAGTTATGGAATATAATCGAAATATATGAGAAATAAACTCACTAGAAACTGACCAGAACCAATGTTCATTTATATGAATAAGTTATCTACTGCACGACTCATGACGCATATATTTTAACTATAATTTCCGTATATTTTCATTATACTTTTCATATAAAAAAATTATAATTCGGATATATTTTGAATATATTTTACAGTTTGTATTTTTCATACACAGTAAGTATATTTCTCATATGTTCCGGTTATATTTCATAACTTATATTTATCATATAAAATAAATACATTAATAATATATTTTACTTTTATTTGAAATATATTTCTCATATACCAAAAACGGCCAAAAGTTCAGTAAACCGAATATAGTTTGCTTACATTTGAAATATACTTGGAATATATGCAAGTATATTTTGAATATAATTCAAATATATTTCACATATATTTTGGGTATAAAATGAAATACATTTTTTTTATATTCTATTTATAAATTTTTTTCGTGGGGGACGTTCATAAGACTATTAAGAAAAAAAAATTTCTTATTTCTTTACAAAAAGATATAAAATAAAAAAATTCAAGTAACCGATATGATTGTATTTGATTTTCGGAAATTAAAAAAAATTTTATTGTAAATTTGAAAATGAAAAAAAAATTTTGGAACGTATTTAGTGTGCGTGGTTGCAAAATATTTTACTTTTAATGAAATTCGTAAAATCTATTTACTAGGACTTTAAAAAAATTGAAATACACAATGACGCACACCAAGTACGTTCCAAAATTTTTTTTTTAATTTTCAAATTTACAATAAAATTTTTTTTAATTTCCGAAAATCAAATACAATCATATCGGTTACTTGAATTTTTTATTTTTTATTTTATATCTTTTTGTAAAGAAATAAGAAATTTTTTTCTTAATAGTCTTATGAACGTGGACTTGGCGCGATTTTTTACAGTGAAACTGTTTTTGTTCGGATTTTAGTATTTTTTGTAATTATAATAAAAATTTACAATTGGTACCAACTTAAATCTCGCGTTGGCTGCATTTTTTATAGCAAACTATCCTCTTGAAGCTACAGTTTATGTAAAAACAATTCCAGCGCACCCTGGCAGATGTAGATGCAAGCTGTGAAATGTATTTTTTTAACTGTAGTTTCCCATCTATTGGAAGATTACCATGCATTCTCGAATTATTTAGTCTGTGGCATGTCACTTTTTACATAGAAAAAAAGTCAGGATCGAAATTTTTGAGCTTGCTATAGTTTGTGCTGATAAAATTTAATAATTTCAAGTAGATTAATTATTATAATTGAATATAATTAATTAATATCAGTAAAATAAAGCATGAATTACTGTTATAATATAAAATTTAGGAACAAGAAGTACCGTAGAATTAAATAAAATTTTGCAACCTCAAAATACCGTTCTGCTTACAGTAAACATAGTCGGTAGTCTGGCGCTCCGTTTACAACGGATTTGAACGGAACTTGGCGCCAGATTCTACCGAATCTGTGGATCTTTCCGTGTAGATTAATAACAAACTACGCTATCCCATAGTAGATTTGTGGCGCATCCAGTTTGCGCAGATTCTATACACGACTATGAGTGTTACAATTGCTACTGGTTCGTGTTACAATTGACGCTCACGCTGAACTATCAATAAAAATCAATATACAATAACAAAAATGGGTATATTCATATAATGTTTTATTGAATATTATTCTTAATATGTTTCTTGAAGTATAAATACAAGTCCCACATCATAATACCAGAAAACAAAATTGTTATTAAAAAAGTTGTGAAGCGTCAAAAAAAAGTTTTCACGCGTATTTTTAACAATTCCAAATATTTTGATATTGGAACAAGATTGACAGCTGAAACTTTTATCCAATTGATAAATCATCATTCTGAATAAGTTAAAAAAAGAATAATAATAATTTTTAGTTTTTTTAACAATTATTTGTTAAGTGTTACAATTGCCCCTTGTTACAATTGCACCACCTCTCCCCTATAAAAAATATTTATGCAAAACTTCGTTTATTCAAGAAATTTATTTTCTTGAGCTAATTATTATCATTTAAAAGTAGAATAATTTTATAAGAATGATTATTCATTTTTGAAAAAAGTGAAGTAAGAAAGAATAAAATTGAACAAATTGAATTTTGAGCTTCTAACGCTAGAGCTTTTGACGCCTCAAGCACTGTGATCGCTACATTGATAGCATTTTATATTCCCTATGATGAAAATATTTATATGGTTTTGTTAATTACAATCAAGCGCTATGGATTTAGACAGTCATTTTTAATACTATTCTTTTTATGAAAATGATAAATCTATCAAAAAAAAAAATGAGAATCATTAAAATTGTTTATGAATAGTTATCACGTTTACGAAGTTTAGATAGTCAATAAACAGTATTGGTTTCATGAAATAAATTTTTTTCTTCTTCAGTCTGTTTCTTATTAAATTTATTGCAAATTACGCTCAAAACATTCGCTTATAAATTATTTAGATGACTGTATACAGTATTTAAATGACAGTATAGTTAATTTTCTACATTTAATTGGAAATATAAAAATTATGACCGAGTAATAAATACTTATTTGACAATTTTCATAAGGTTATTCCTTTTACGAATAAAATCATAAAATTTCAAGGGCTATCATAATATTATAATATTGATGAATCAATATAAAATGATATGATTATGTTATTGACAGCGAATATTCTACTTTAGGGGCATTCCATGCGAAATGGGAAAATGACTAAGATTTTAAAATTTCTCTAGTTAATTCTAATTTAGTCTTAATTTATTATTAAAAGTCTATATTTTACGAATTTGTAAAGAAAATTTTTTTTAATCAATAAGAAAATCGATTTTTCTCTCCTAGTAACTTTTCAGTCGTACTAACTGGTATCCGGGCCAAACTGCTGTTTACAAATGCTGTTTAAGTCGGTAACACGTTTTTTGAATCATCTTATCAATTCCAGCTAGTGATTCATTGTATTTAAGAAAAAGAATTAAATAAAGAAAATAATTATGTTTGATTCAAACGAAAAGATACGTTAGTTTTCGTATAATTCGTATTTGAACATAAGCTCATCACATGTCCCACCAGTCAAGCAAAAAGATAGAAAAGTGGTTTTACCAACCTCAAATCTGAATTGTTCAATTTTTTTTCTTTGTAGAAGTAACAATAAACATGTTAAAAATGATTTAAACTTCTTATAATTGTCAAAAAATCCAAAATATAGTTTTGAAGATCATTTAAAATATGTCCCACCAGTCACATGTGACTGGTGGGACACTGGCTTCTAGTCAATGCATGATAAAATTTAGTTTAAGTACTGAAATTTACAGCTTTATTTCTCTTAGTGATCTAAAGTTAAATGATGAAATTTTTTTTTAACCGAAATAATCACTAATTTGGCGATTTTTCTCACCGAATTTTCTCGCAAGCTATCCTCCCAATTATCTTGTTACGTACGAATGTGGAACGCTTCACGTAATACTTGCCGTAACTCTTATTCTTTCCCGCTTCACAACATTATTTAATTTTTAAAATGTGGAATACTTCACGATTTTGCATGTCATCCTTATTTATGAATCTTCTCCTGTTCTCACTTTATTTCTTGTATATTTTTCTGAGTACATACATATTTACTATTCTCCTAAGATTCATAACCCGACGAAAACAGGATAAAAAACGGACGAATTTTAAGAGCAAATTAACTTTGTGTTTGTTATTATCTAACATATTTATTATTATAGTTTTAGGAACAAATTTTTTTATGTTCGTTATTAATTAACACCAAAGTTAATCAAGAACGTGTTGTCAGCATGCTAAATCCTTTATTTGTGTTTTTTAATTAGTTTTTTTCTAATTATCCTAAATAATTTTTAATTAAATATATAAATAATAATAATTCTAAGGTTGAAATAATATAAAAGTCTTTTTAATAAACAACTTGATGTAGACATTTGGTACTTGTCCCACCAGTCACAAATGCCTGTCCCACCAGTCACAATAAAAAACAATCTTTTCAATTGTTTCTACGTATAGGTAATCAGTCTAATTCTTTATAATATTGAATGTTTGTAGGATAAATTTTGTATTGAGAAGGAAATATTTTTTAAAAGTTTAGTGGTCGAACTGAAATTCGACTTTAAGTATACTGCGGTAAGAGAGAAGGATTTCTTGATGTCCCACCAGTCACACTCAGTCAAACGATAATTACGAGAAACTTAAAAAGTAATTGAGGTTTTTGACGAAGGGATGTTGTTAATCAGTTATTATTCTATATTATAAGATACATTTTACTATAGTATACGTTTAAGTCACATAATTGTAGCTTATAATTGATGAAATTCCAGAGTCAAATGTCCCACCAGTCACTATGGAATGCCCCTTTATCTCACTGATCTCAAAACGACAGAAGAAATTCCAGTTATTTAACCTCGAGTGTTTGACATCATAAAATAATTACAGAAATCTTTATTTTTAACTCATTGCTAATATGTACTTTAAACTGTTGTTTCGCATCTCATTAGTATCGTCATATTATGTATCATCCTTTTTACTTTTCACAACTCTAGCTAATGAGCTTAGACTTTTAAAATTATTTTCATAAATTACTAAAAGCAATCAAGTTACTTTAGTACGCATTAAGCTTAATCAAACTTGATGAAAAATTTTGCTATTGAAATAAAACAGTAGCACGAATAACTAGAATAGAAATGAAAAAATAAGTAAGGTAAAAGCCCCAATAGATGATGATGTACCAGTATATGATCACTCCATGTATTTGTATACCTATATTTGTGAATATAGATATACAAATACATGGAGTGATCATATACTGGTACGTGATCATCTACTGGGGCTTTTACCTTATAGTACGAAATCTAATAAAATATCAGACAAAACTATGGAAGTATAGCTACACGGAAAAAAAAGTTTCGTTCTGGTAACGTAACTGTAGAGTTACCACAACTATACGCAGTTTACTGTTCTTTGTAGAGTTACAGTAACAAAATGTTATTTAGTTCTGATAACTCAATGTTGTTGAGCTCTCAGAGCTCTACGGGATTGTTCTCAGAGCCAATCGGTATAGTTGGGAGCGCTCTACGTTGCGCAGTAGTGGAGTGTGCTGACATATTTCATAACCTTCTAAAATGACAAACAAAATTATTTTGTTACTCATCCATATTATTAAAAATATATGAGAACAATTAAGTTTCCAGTTTATTTATTTAAGGAAATAGGTTTTTTTTTTTTTTTATCAAATTGAATTTCGTTAGAACAGTTTTGTATTTATGGTTTTTTAAGGTTCATTTGCAGTGACTGTTAATTTAATTCATTAGTTGAATATATTGTGATAAGTAATAAGTTATAGGAATACATTAAAAAGACCCCATTTAATAAAAAATAAAATTTGTTTTCGTTTACTTATCTTTTCTTGTGCATATGCGGTAGTGATTTTATGTCCAATATTTATTGATATAATTAAGAAAATAAGATAATTTTGTGACGACCATATTTTTATTTTACAAATAATTTTTATTTGTAATATAAGTTCTATTATTATTTTATTTCTATTATAATACTATTCTTATTTGTCATATACAATTATTGGAAATATAAATTCGTTCTGTCGCATTTATTTATTAAATTATCAATGCTAAATCGTAAAAAAAAATTACTAAGCAGACTTCCAAAAATTTGTTATAGTCTCAGAATGATCTTGTAGAGTTGTGAAAGGTAAATAACGTTTAGCTCTCAGAGCTCAACGATGTAGAGTTGCAGGAGCCAAACGGTATTGTTACTATAAGAATACGTTAACCTACTGGAACTTTTTACAACTAACTAACTACTATAGAGTTCCTATAGCAAAATTTTTTTCTCCGTGTAGAGTTACCACAACTATACACAGTTTACTGTTCGTTGTAGAGTTACAGTAACAAAATGTTATTTAGTTCTGATAACTCAATGTTGTTGAGATCTCAGAGCTCTACGGGATTGTTCTCAGAGCCAAACGGTATAGTTGGGAGCGCTCTACGTTGCGCAGTAGTGGAGTGCGCTGACATATTTTATAACCTTCTAAAATGACAAACAGAATTATTTTGTTACTCATCCATATTATTAAAAATATATGAGGACAATTAAGTTTCCAGTTTATTTATTTAAGGAAATAGGTTTTTTTTTTTGTCAAATTGCATTTCGTTAGAACTGTTCTGTATTTATGGTTTTTCAAGGTTCATTTGCAGTGGCTGTTAATTTAATTTATTAGTTGAATAGATTGTGATAAGTAATAAGTTATCGGAATACATTAAAAAGACCCCATTTAACACAAAATAAAATTTGTTTTCGTTTATTTATCTTTTCTTGTGCATATACGGTAGTGATTTTATGTCCAATATTTATTGATATAATTAAGAAAATAAGATAATTTTGTGAAGACCATATTTTTATTTTACAAATAATTTTTATTTGTAATATAAGTTCTATTATTATTTTATTTCTATTATAATACTATTCTTATTTGTCATATACAATTATTGTTGGCAATATAAATTCATTCTGCCGCATTTATTTATTAAATTATCAATGCTAAATCGTAAAAAAAATTATTAAGCAGACTCCCAAAAATTTGTTATAGTCTCAGAACGATCCTTTAGAGTTGTGAGAGGTAAACAACGTTTAGCTCTCAGAGCTCAACGATGTAGAGTTGCAGGAGCCAAACGGTATTGTTACCATAAGAATACGTTAACCTACTGGAACTTTTTACAACTAACTAACTACTATAGAGTTCCTATAGCAAAACTTTTTTCTCCGTGTATACCGTTGATTTAATAGAGTATATTAGGACGCTTTATGGAGATCCACGCGAAGTAGTCAAGTTTTTAAAACTTCCTGAAAATTTGTAAATTTAATCTACATAGCCTAATAATCAATAAAAAAATTAAAAAACAGTAGGTTAAGAATTTAATGCAATTAACGATTTAAAAAAAATTTTTTTGTCATTGAATTTGATAGAAAATTTAATAAGCTTTTGATTAAAACAATAAAAAAGTAGGTTTCCGAACGTTTTACGGAGATATTTTATATTTTTTATGAAAAATCACAAGAAACTTCCGTTCTTTAAATTCTTGTATTTGACTTGGCAACACCGCTTGCGCAGTTACCCGGCGCATAAGTAACCGCGGTTTTTTAAATGCTAGAAAATCTTAGTCATTTTAGTTGAACAGTAAACATATTTTTTTTTTAATAAAGTAAGTTAAAAATACAAAGATACTTAGGGCCAGTTTTTCAATCCGGGATAAAATTTTATCCGAGATAAAAGTACTGTCAATATAATAAAAAAAAAAATAAATAATTTAGCGACGTGATATTGCTCTCAGTTAGTTCTCCATGAATTTGGTCATTTATTTAAATAAAAAATAAATATATGATAAAAATAATGATAACCTCTTATTGTGTCATTTAAATTATATGAAAATAAAGTTAGCCGACATTTCAAAATTTTTAGAAATTTTTTATTAAAAAACTTCAGTGTCATTAAATTATTTTAAATTAATTAACATAATTATAGATTAATAATAGATATGTCAAACGCAAGATATGAGCTCGAAGAGCTCAAAAGCATAGAACAGCGACCGCTCTGAGCTCGGAGAGCTCAAAATAACACATAAATTGTAATTTGAAGCTTGAAGAGCTCGATAACGTTACAAGTGCAATTTCAAGCGCTTATAGATATGGAATTAGCGGGAAGTTGCAGGGATGGTCTTCAGCGTCATCCGTATTCCTAATTATTATTTTATTTATTTACAATCAGCAAGTTGTCACAGTTGGAGATTAATATTTCTGTGACATGCGGCTAACGTTTATTTATTTCAATTCAAAATAAGTGACTGATTCAGGGAGAACTACTCGTATGTAATATCACTGTGCTGAATTATTTATTTTTATTATTATATTCACAGTACTTTTATCCCAGATAAAATTTTATCTTGGATTGAAAAACTGACCCTTACAATTAAAAGTTGGAAATCATTTAATCGATGAGTAAGGAATATAATTTAATTAACAGGATTACATAAATAAAATTATATATTTCTTTATAAAAAAATATACTTTTTTACGCAATTTAATGCAAGAAATATTTGATAAACCAAACTGTTTTTCACTCTGAATATTTTTAAGAGATAAGGGAATGTCACATTTAAAACACCACAATTCTTTGGCAAGTGTACTTATTTCAACTATTCTTCGACCCCAATCCGTCGAATTTTGTTAGTGAACTTTAGATTTATTATATAGTGCCTCGTATGTTCTTTTTTTAGTAGTTTTAATAAAACGTGTAGAAAATTTTCCAAAATGCGCTCGCAAATTATGCTGGTTTATCTGAGACATGTTTACAAACAAATAAATTTCAAGGTTAGGGAACTGTTGCGGTGTTGTCAAGTGTTTACCGGTAATTCAGAGTGCTATATTTTTTTTAGTCAATTAAATAATTATTAAATGTTAATAATTATTTAATGCGTAAATTTTTCGGAAATTTTCTCAAAAATGTTATTAATTAATTTTAAGATGCATAACAAAAGTATTTCTACGCATTATTTTTTTTAGACATTCTTTACACTAGCAGGGTACTTGGATTTCCTTAAGCTTCTCACTGAAACGGCTCATTGAATTTTCCTCTTTCTCTCTTGTCTCTATTTACTGATGAAAATACTCGGTAGAACAGGTTTATCAACCGTGGCTGGGTTGGTTAGCCACAATTCCTACTGGGCTTACGATCTACTGGGTAAAATGAACCGTCAACATCGGCATGTCAATCCTTCTCTCGCATTTACAAATCATCTTTCGTTTTGTATTGCAAAATCTCCTAGTGAAAATAGTGGAATTTCCGGCTAATAATAATCTCGAGTTTCTAAACAATTAATAACGATAACAATTACAACAACAATAATATTATAATAATAATAATAATAATAATAACAATAAAAAAAACAGAAAATAAATGATAAAACTATTCACTCGACCAACTTATGATAAAACAAGCAATTTAATTTATTATTTAAAACGCCTTGAATAGTTAAAGGCGAATTTTTTTTTAGCTCAACTAATAATTTTCCTGAACTTCTTCGTCTCTTTAAAGAATTAATTCTTCTCTATCTTTGCAATTTAGTGGATATAGTATACAAGCATAAAACAGCAATCATAGTCATACGTGGAATGTCCCTCGATATCTTGAAGTTACGTGATAAACTCGAAAACGTTCGTACCATGGAACTATAAGATTCGTGTCGGAATTTGTCGATTATTTGTTTTCAAGTCTGATCAATAAATAGTTATCGAGCTTAGACACTGTGCTAAAATCTGTATTATCGGTGAAATAAAAAGCTCTTAATCTTGTTCTCAAATGTAAATTTTAAGGATATTGCAATGTCATTTTTTTTTTTAATTTAGCAACGGTTATCTTCCTGCACTGTTTACACCTACCATGTGTATAGAAGTGAGTGAGTAAGTGAGTGAGTGAGTGAGTGTTAGGCCAACAAGAAGTAACGGAAACGTGGGCATACGTGAAATCGTCAAGGATTGTGTGTAGGAGGAATGAGAAAGTCATCAACCTGGACGATTAAGGGAGGATAAGAATTACATATCAAAGTTTTTCATTACAATTTATAATGTTATAATCAGCGGATAAATAAGTGTTTGTGTGGTTAAAAATTAATTTTAATTAGAGGAAGTTTAAGATTGAAGATTGGTGAATTTAATGAGAACGATGTAGATGTCAGTTGGCTGATAAATATGTATGATCTTCTAACCAGGAGACGATGTTGCGCCTAAAATTACGTGAAACACGATGAAGACAAATTATTCAAAGGTAGCCGAGTTCAGAATACTCAACAAGACCAAGAAGACTGTAGTACTGTACTGTTTGCACATAGCATTCCAGAAACGAGCTTTAGACGCCTTCTTGTCGTCAAGACGCGTGACCATAGATGGCTGACTGGTTTCCGTTTGTTTACTGTTTTCACTATATAGTAAACGAGTTGAGTTTAGTAGTAACCTAAAGATCGATAAGTCAACGAGAGTAAGTCCGAGTCAACCAAGAAGTGTATACTCTCTTCACCTTACATAGTCCATCATCTATCTTTTCTTCCGTTGCTTCATATTCATCGCAAATATAAAAAAGGGCGTAATATATGAGAAGATAAACTCAACAGGATACTTTTGAATTTTTAACGAATTTCATGGATATTTTTGTTGCATCATAGGATGCATAAAGATACTATAATATTTTTAAAAGATGGATGATAAATTTTTTTTTATGAAATATGAAACGTTTTTTTTTGTTTCCTTATACCGTAGAAAAACGGATTGAAGATTGAAAGGTAAATATAAAAATTGGTGCATTAAATTAAATTTCATGAATTGAGAGTATGAAATGTTAAATTATGGTAAACTGAGTGAAATCATAAATCTAATTAGTAGAAAAATGTTCAATAATTAGGCTATTATTCTATAAGATTGTATCATCAAAATAATCCAAGAGGAATTCAAAAAAGGTTTTTCATCAATCATGGGTCTTTTCATTAACAAAAATACCTTATAAAGAATCGGAAACGATGAATAATTGACCAATTACGGATAAAATAAAAATGAAAAGAAAATGAAAATGAAAAACAGTACTAAAAAAAAAAACCCTTTTTATTGATCGCAAACAGGGTACAAAATTCCACGATATTCGTAAATCTTTTTTAAAAAATGTTTACGAACTGGTCAAAAAATATTATTTTGAATCAAAATTTCATCATTTCTCAATTTTTTGTTTGAATAAAAGTTATAATAAAGTAGATTAAGTGGTAGAGCACATTACGCGTAATCAGGGAGGTACAGTTTCGATTAAAGTAGAGATTAAAGTAGAGATGACTCATTTAACACTAGAACAGATACTTAAAATTTCCAGCTTATTAGTTTTTCAAGTATGAGTAGAATTGCATGTATCTAATTACGCAAAGACGAAAGTTTTAATTAAATAGTAAATATGATAAAAATTCCATTCACTATACTTGAGCAACATGGACTAAACAGATCATTTCGGCATGAAAATCTAACTTGATAGATATTAAATCATATTCGAAATTCGTTCACTGATAAAAAAATTGACTTGACTCAAAAGCCAAACTCTTGAACCAAGAATTCCATTTTGAAGAAAATGATTTTTTTGAGTCAAGAGAATAAATTCTTGAGCTAAGAAATTATTCTTGGTCTAAGAAAATTTTCTTGAGTCAAGAATTTATTCTCTTGACTCAAAAAAATAATTTTCTTCAAAATGGAATTCTTGGTCCACGAGTTTGGCTTTTGAGTCAAGTCAATTTTTTTATCAGTGTTCAACATCTGAAATTCGCCAAATGGTAAAAAAACTTATTATGAAATCTAAGAACAATGATTTTTTCAATAACTTAAAGCACTGATTTTAAGTATTTTTGATGTTATAGTTAATTAAAAAACTTTATTCTTAAGTATCTTAGAAGAGTTTGAATTTTTTTATTACTTAATATCAACTTAAAAAGATTTTGCATAGTTTAATCACTATGAGCTGTAGTTAAGAACTTTAATTTAAAATGAAGAACTGATTGCATTAACATAAAGTTCTTGCTCACAAATAATAATTTATTGTAACTATAAGAACATTTAACTATGAATGAATGAAGGGGTACCAGTCTACACTTTCATGTTTCTACAAGAACCTAGTTGGTCACGCTCCCATCTTGGGTGTGACAATCATCTACTCACTTACTTTCCTAGATGATCGGCAAAGCTTTTCTTTCTTGATCACACACAATAGATTTTCCTTTCCTTTCCTTTTCTCTTCTATTTCATCCATCGCGCCTGTGTCCGACATATTTTTACTGTATCCACATTCACCTGTGATCCACCTTTTCACACAGTGACTAGGAAAACCACAGCAAACTTGGTCAAGGTACGGCCGGCTGACCGTCGAAGAGCTGAGATCGGTGAAAAAACGGCCTCAGAGATTCGAACCTTTGCCTTCCGACTTGTTGCTTGTACAGCCTAAGCGCTAAGATCGCACGGTCAACAGGTTGGTTTAATAACATTTTACTATTATAATTTAATAAAAATACAATTTATGGATGATAATCGTAAGTTTACGTTTATCACGAAAAAAAAATTACGCGATACCCTAAGATTTATACGGCGAGCTTGAGTTTAAATAAACATTAAAAGCAATAAAAACAATGACCCTGCATACCAATAATTTTGTTCTCGTGAGTTAAATGACCAGCTTAAAAATTTATGTGAAAATAGACTGTGATAATGTGAACATAACTGAAAAAAGTTATCTAAGGGTACATTTAGTTTATACTCTCAGAGCATTCACAGACTGTCAGGTAATAAAAGTCTCACTTCTTTTAATTTGTCTTGCAAAATAAAATAAAAAAGAAAAAAAAATCTTTTATTTAACTTTATTTCATCCTTTTTTTAACAAAATGCATAAGTAAGATAAAATAAAAAAATTACTTTTTCTAAAAGCGTTGTAATGCGGGTAATAAAAAAAAATGTTTTTTTTTTTTTTTATATCTTTCTCACAGTCATTTCTCATTTGATTTTTTTTTTTGCAAACTCGGCAATCATTTATGAACTTACTGGCACGTGAACCTACGCGCGAAAACGCGTGGGTATATACGCACGCGAATCCGCCCATGCAAGCCCCACTAGTGGAGTTTTAGATAGTCTTACAAGACCCGCCGGGCAGTTCAAGTCTATTCAAGATAAATGATTGAATCATCAAGCCATATATACTGTTAGTTGTACACTCCATTCATGAATTTATTTTACTTTTATTTCTTTGCATGTGTGCATACTATTCAGTATATAAGTAGTCATATGAAACATAATTTATACGTGATTTATGATATATTGCATACTATACGATTAATATTAAAAATTTTTTAAGAGGGATGTTAATTAAATAATTCATGCATGTAAAAGGAGGAAAATACTTTATAACTGAATTATTACAATTTACATATCACACTAAATTAAGATCATGACATAGTTTTAATTTTTTTGTACATCATTTTATTTCTATACTGAAGATGATGAAGAAAGATATTTAGTAATAAAATTTATTAATTCACTTAAAAAATTATTTTTTTCTTTAAAGTCTACATTTTTCATCATTTTCTTGGCAGCTTGACTGAGTTTTTTGTACTGTTTGCGAGACAAAAATCTTTTGTATGTTATTAAAGTACAGAAAAATGAAAACTTTGATCCTGTAAAAGCAAAAACGCGTCACATATTTTTCTAATATTCAAATATGTTTTCTTAAAAGTGGATGAAAATTTTGTTTGCATTGAACTAAATCTCGTGTAATTAATGAAACTCAAAAATTTTCAATTTTATATAATTTGCTCAAAAATTTGGTAAAAGACATTTTTTTTCGTCGCTGTCCTTTAAAAAAATGATTCAACGTAACAGAAATGCGAAAAACATCTGAGTAGTTGAAAAAGCCTTTTTCTATCAATTGTTTAGTTTAAAACTTTAGCGACGCCATAATTCGAAAAAAAAAAAATAGAAATAGAAAAAAAACTTTTTTCATAAATTATTCGTTAATTTTTATTCTTATACACACATGCGCGTAATCATGCCATTTGATCAGTCGCAGCGCATACTCAGTTTAGCGAAGAAAATAACCGCAAAATAACGTCAAAATTTATTTCATTAATTTACCGAAAAAAATTAATTTTATTTTTATTTTTCTTTCATAAATTTGCAAAAGAAAATATTTCTGATTAAATATAGAATAATCCTTACGAGTAGAGAACTTTTTGATTTTTTGAATTGTTAAGAAAGATAGTCTTCTGAAAAACAGGTAAAAATATCAATAAATTTCAGTTATTAATTTACTTGGACGAAAGTTACTGTAAACTACAAATTTATAACTGCATAGCATCTCAAAGTATAACTCGTATCTACTTAAAATTCAGATGTTTATGTATAGAATGTATAATTTAGATTTAATCAGTAAATAGAGAACATCGATGACTTAAAATACATTTACAATAACGTTGGAGTCGTTTATTAAAGCATCTCTAAATATTATTATATTTATGCCGAATAAGATTAGCGAAGATGATTTAAAATGAGTGTGTACCCCACAGATGCATTATTTAATAAATAGAAAGTAGAATAAAGTCAATTATTTTGCGTTGAAACTAAACAGCATACATACAATAAATTCTACTTTACTCAAAATTGTAGGATAATTATTTTCAGTATGGAGATAATCCGTAGAGATATTATCTTATACTCATGTTAAAATCGTATGTTCATCAGATGTATTTATAAATTAACCACTTTCCATTCAGTTACTCTAAATGCAATATCATACATATGCGGTATCCACCCAATTGGTGAATGCTGTAAGGATATATGCATAACAGAGCATATCGCTATTAAAATAAACCCTAATCAATGTTGGCCTCCATATAGTTACAGAGCTCATGTATGTTTGTTTCGACTATATAATATTCAATGTAATTTAGCTCTCGCACATTAACTCACAGGCTGCAAGGTGCAGCGATTGATTATGCATATTATTATCGGTACGAATACGCACACTCCTCAATCGATTTCAAACAATTCTAATCAGTAAAATAGCCGTAGAGACAAACGATCCACAGAATAGTCAAAAACAACTCTTGTAACTTCATATCAAAACACTAACTCGTTTTCTCGGAAAATCGGTTTATGTATTCCTTCAATAATCGATCGTTTTAAAAACAACTTCAACTAATATCAACTAACTATATATCATATGCGAGGACAAATCCATAATTACCTCACTTTCTTTTCGTGTGTGATTGTATAGTTTGATTATGCTTTTTTATACTAACGCTCTTCAATCAAAGTAAAACTTTGAGAGGAGATAGTCTGTAATGATTAGATTAGAATGACAGCTGAAAATTCAGATTCCAATCAAAATGAAAAATAACTTAAACATAATCATTTCTTTATTTATTTGTTACATTACTTTCACTGTACAGAACTTTTTTGTTCCAATAAAAGATAATTTAAGAATTCGAAAGTTATATTAATGCGACATTTTTATTTCATTTATTAATGACAGGGAGGAGCACAATCTCGAAAAAAAGATGAAATAATAAGGATAGTTTTATGAGGAATGATATTGTGCCTTTGTGTTCTTGGAAACACTGAGTTTACCTCAATTTTATGCAATCTATTCTTCTTTCTTATTACTCTTGGAAAAACTGATGATGATAATATGGTCATAATCATAATTTTGAAACTCAAGCTAAAGAAAAAAGTAATCGATGACCTTAACCATATAAATTTACTTTATTTGAACGTACATTCTGTGGAAATATTATTTGGAAAATATATGTAAGTTTTTCAATAAACAAACTCTACAAATAGTATAAAACATTACACTAGCAATATATTTTATTATTTTTCTAAAAAATACTACTGGCACTAAAATTTACGATAAGAAGTCAGTTTAAGGTATCATAAACCTTGGACTTTAATTCTTAGAGCTCAGACAGCTCGGTATATAACGGTATAGTAAATAAAATGATGAAAATATAAAATACACAAACACAGCTAAGCTTAAAAGATTTCGTTTATTTCGCGAACAATTCTATACCTATAACTATGAAACGAAAAAATATTTTTCTCCTTTTTTTTGTTTCAAACTAGGATTCAGGTGGTATAAAATAAGAGAATACGATTGATTCACCGGAAGACTCAACTGGTACAATGGTACGTAGTTTGCAATGAGTTATCGATCGCTTCCTATCCGTGACATATGGCGTTTGGCGTATACGAGTTGAACAAGGATAGACAACAGTGTGATAGTATGATAGTGTGATAGTGTTATACACCAGGAGTCGAGAACTCGAGCTCTACTCGGCGTGACTTTGTGCAAGACTACCGTGACGACGTACACCAGTAGTACAGAGGTGGATATAAAAAGGAACAAGAGACTCTACTTTAAAAGATAGAGAGCACACACTTTGTCGCTTTGTAAAAGTCGAAAGACGATCTCGTCTTAAGATCAACACAGTACAAGAGTACACTAGTCTCAACTCTAATTTTTATTATTATTTTTTTCTCCTATACTCGATCCAGGACAAATATAATCTAATAATAGCCTCCAAGGGTGTACTTTAGCGAACTTCCGTGAGGCTCTGGCTTATAAATTGAGAGAGTTAGAGGAAACGGAAACTCGTAAGATGAATAAACATGGACGTAATGTACAGCTGTTAAAACTTCAATATATTACATGCCGTAAGCGCGAACCGTGGAGACTACGCTACTATGCTCTATACACGCACCTCAAAATAGAGTTATCGATTTCTTCGTTTTAAATCGTGGTTAAAATTCAGAATATACGCTTAAACGGTATAATAAGCACTTTCATATAATCTATATATATATATATATATATATATATATATATATATAGGCAACTTTTTTTTTTGTTACCGATAAACTTGAAAACTACTGGACCGACCGGCATGAGACCATGACCATTCGACGCGGAATTAATTGTGGACGGTTTTAGGCTATTCATTTTTTGAATTCCATCAACTTTTTACCATTTTTTTTTCAAAATTATGTGGATAGTCATTTATTTCTGCTACTAAAACAAATGAACATCACTTCTTCTTCATATTTGAGTGCATAAAGACCGGAAAAATGTCTAACGTCACTTCAATGCTTATAAACGCGTTTCCACACACTCTCCCACGCATCTACCCATGCACTCCCATACATCCACCCACGCATCTACCCACGCATCCACAAGGTTGTGACATGAATTATTGTCTATAGCAACGGTTTTGTTAATTCATTTCTAGGTTATGTAAATATGGCATTTATTTACACTACTATCTTTTGTTTAAAAACAAAAAAGAATCTGTCTATCATTTAATCAATTGTGTTTTGTTTCGTATTTATTGGTTATGATCAGTTTAGTATTCGTTAGTTAGTTGAATGAAGAAGAAGGCCTCCAACTTATAAAAGTTAGTATAATTAATATATTCACGTTGATTATATATATATATATATATATATATATATATATATATATATATATATATATATATATATATACAGTACAACCTTGATATAACGAAACTCAAGGGAAATAGAAATTATTCGTTATATCGAGTAATTCGTAATAATGAGGTTTGTTACATAGAGGTTAGATTAAACTCGATTCGTTATAACGAGGTAAGAAAATTTTCACCAATGAATAACAACTCATTCAAATCAAAACACAGAATTATTTATTTGAAAACATTTAAATCAGTTTAAGGTCAAAATAGACATAGAATGAACAAAATAGACAAAATAAACATAGAATGTATTAAAGAAAACATAACATGATTGAAGAATAATAGCATTAGCTTATATTAATGATATTAGCTTAATCTTCATTTTTCGTTTCATTACTCGAAAAAAAGTGTTCGTAATTATATCCAAAGCACAATCGAACTCCGTAATGGATTTAACTACGCCGTCAGATAAACCACCTTTTTTGAAAAATACATATTTAATTACATCTAGAGCGTTGCGTGCATCTTTTATCGTAAAATCATTTTGATTTATTTTATTCTCTTCTTCCTCTTCGACAGTGATCAAACAGCAATGACTGATTTATGAAGAATTAAACGTGTCAGCACTCGTTAAGACATTAATTATTGCGGAATTAAGTGGGGATAATTTGTAGAATACGTTATGTAGAGGTTATAGGCTGGAAAATTCTTTATATAAAGGTCAATAATAGTTTCTATCTATATTTTGCAAAAATTAAACTTTCGTTATAGAGAGGTTGTTAGAAAAATATATTCGTAATATAAAGGTATATTTTACATAGACTCTTATGGGCAGTTCTAGGGGATTTTGAAAAATTTGTTAAATCGAGGAATTCGCTATATTGAGGTTCGTTATATTGAGGTTAGACTATATATATATATATATATATATATATATATTAGTTTTTGAGATATTTTCAAAAAACTAAATCCCCTTTTTTTCAGTTAATTGTTAATAACTTTTGCAATTTTTACAAGCGGAACTTCATTTTTTTTTCAAAAATCATCTAGATGCCATTCCGAATCGAATGACAGCTCAATAATAATTTTCGGAGACTGCTGAAAAAAGTTAACCAAAAAGGCACTTGTTGGCTAGACTACAACTACCGTATTGAGTTACGAGCGCTACAGAAGAAACTGTTGACGAATAAAAAAGACAGAAAAAGATATATTTTATTAATTTTGAAGCATGAATAATCTTTAAGTCAATGAGACTTATGAATAAAAAATTACGAAAAAATTAATTTTTTGTCTTCATTATTTTTGTTAATAAAATTATTTTTAACTTCTGTGGTACCATACTATAATCAATTAAAGCATAAAAACTATTTTTGTAGATCATAAATATTCCTAAAAAAATTGTATTAGACAGTTCTTTTCGTTAAGAAGTAGATTTATACGTGTCCATCGATAATTGAAAACAAAAATTATCGAACAAATTTTAATTAAATTAGCTATTAAAAAGAAGCTGTTGATTCTTTAAATTCGACAAAAAATCATCTTTGTAGAGAATTTAATTTCCTACAAAACCATACCAAGGATTTTTTCATATTTGGTATATTGAATTTTCTATAACCAAAAAATAAGTGAAAAAAAACTTTTTTTGGCGAAAATTCTTCTTTTTGCGAGTGCTAATTGAAAAATGAAGATCAAATTTTGACACAATTTTTTTTTTTCGTAACTCTAAACGAAATTGTTAAATGGGACCGAAAAAAAAAAATATATATATATATAAGAGATTTCCATTGACTCATCACGATATCTCTGGAACCTTAAGGCGTAGAGACTTGAAATTTTGTAGGAACATTCCTTTCACCGAGTAGAGGTCAGCTAAGAACAGATTTTACGAAATTCCACCCACAAAACGGAAAAAAATTAACTGTCGCTGCAGCAGGAGGCAGTCATGTTGCAGCAACAGGAAAAAATCTTGTTACAGCAACAGGATTTTCCTGTAGCTGCAACAGGAGGCAGCCATGTTGCAGCAACAAGATTACTACTGTTATTGCGACTTAATAGTAAAAAAGTTTGGAAAATCCAAAAGTGCACGACTCATAATGCTCATTTCAAAATTAATTGCCGAAAAAATAGCTGTAGTAGGAATGTACTGCACAAGCGCCCCTGGTGGAATAAAATGTACATAATATCTATAAATATAGATATATCACCATCCATGTTAATTTTACATGGATATATATACATATACAGTCTTGTAGTTTTCGTTTTTTATTAATTGTAATTAAACGACACTGAATTAATTAACCATTCGCATTCAGTGACCTACAATCGTCGATTAGAATTTAAAAAAAAAAAATTAACTCAAATAATTGATTTTTTCACAAGTTACAGTGTTTCCGGGGTTTCATACATGACGGACAGGAAAATTTTTTGACCTATTTTGATGTTTTTTTTCGTTTCTATTGCAGTAAATCAATTTTCAGAAAGTATGGAATTAATCTCCATTAAATTATCTCGACAATAGTATGCAAAATATCTTGATTCCGTGAACTAACAAGGCTATAATACTAAAAATAGTTGCTAAAATGAGGCGAAAAAAATTTTTCGATCGTAAAGCACTTTCTGATGCTTCGCATCATGAGTCGTGCAATATAGTTGAGAGGTTGGCAATGGCCTGGCCGGCTCGGTGCTCACTTTTCGAAAGAGTGGGACCCGGGTTCGATCCCAGCACGCACCAATATTTTTCAGTGATTATAATTAAAAATATGTGCGTTACGTTACGTTGCCAGCCTCTGGAAGTGGCAGAGATAGCCGGGCGGCACACGTCTGACTTGGGCGATCACACATTTTAAGCAACAACTTGAATGGGTGACCACTCTAGTCAGCGTTGGCTAGCGCGGAGAGGGGCCTAATGCTCCAGTGGTCGATAAAGAAGAGTTTCTTATCAATCACTGTAGACTTATCCCAGCTCCGACTGTACTAACATGGGTTTTCTCTGTGGTTATCCCATGTTACTGTTCCAATAGCCGAGTGGTGAGGATCAGGGCAAATGCGGTACAGAAGGCGAAAGTCGGTCCACAACCACAATGATAAGGCAGAGTTAACTAAGTAGAATGATAAGGCTTAGAGTGTAAAAGGGCGTTATTACGCCTGTACACTAGAAATCCGTATAATAATAATAGTAAAATATAGTTGGGTCATTCCATGTCAAATTGACCTACAGTTGGAGTTGACCCCTTTTGATTTGGATAAATTTTGATCAGAAATTTTCTTTTATCATATAACGAACTTCTGCCAGACGAAAAAAAAATTAAAAAATTTTATTCAAAAGATATGCAAATTCAAAATTTCGCTATTTTTTCAGTTTTTTAATTTTGTTTTTGGAATATCTCGAACGTTATTATAGATACGGGAATGGCCTTTCGTTTGTTTGAAAGGGGACACTTGGGGCTATTGAAAAAAAAAAATATTTTGGAAAAAAATTTTGAAAAATGCCAAATTTGTTAAATTTAAAATTTTTGAAAATCGTCAAAAATCTCGATTGACATTAAAATTTTGGCTCAATTTTTTTTTTGTATAGTACCTTGTACTGATCTTAAAAGACCCTGAAATTTTTAGAACTGTGTGTTTTTTTTTAAATATGAATTTTTAAATTTCAAAAAAAAATTTTTTCTTGTTTGTTGCAACTTTTAAATAAGGTAAAGTTATGCAGATACATAGTATTATAATTTTGAGCATTAAAAAATTAAATTCACGACGTGGAAATATTAAATAATAAAATAATTTTAACTTTTTTTTATTTTTTTGAAGTAATCTTAAAGTCAGGCTTAACGCATGATATAATTGTTATTCGTCGTTTTTTTACTTCATTTAAATTTTCCGACGCCATTTATCGTCTTTTTAAGATGGAAATGATTTGAAATTTGAGATTGAGCAACATTAATGTGCAGAAATTTGTAAGTAAACAAGTATTCGAAAAAACAAAACAAAATTGATATTCTCATCACATGATTTCTGATTTTTATTGGAAATTTATATCTGATTGAGTTATTTGACGTTAAAAACTGTTATTGAAGTGAAGAAACGGACAAAATATATCATGCGTTAAAAAAAAATAAGAAACTATGTTATGTGTTAAGCCTGACTTTAAGATTACTCCAAAAAAATAAAAAAAAATTAGAAAAACGGTAGACCCTGAAGGCCATCCGTGCAACTTCCCGCTCATTTCACACCCAGGTGCTTAAAATTGCTCTAATGATGTTTTGCAGCTCTCCGAGCTCAAAAATACAATTTATGTGTTATTTTGAGCTCTCTGAGCTTGAAGGGATAGCTTTTCTATGCTTTTGAGCTCGGAGAGCTCAAAAGTCTGATAGAAGTTAGATAAAACACAATTTTTCAAATTTTCAAACTGCAATAACTTTTGAATAAATGAATCGATTTTTACGCGTTCGGCAGCATTCGACGCAATTTTTTAAGCCTCATGAAGAAACTTTAAGTTTAGTTTAATCGAACCAGGAATTTCGGAGTAGTTCTGAAAAAACACTTTTTTCGGTTTTCTTTCGTCAACGATAACTCACGAACGAATGAACCGATTTTAACCGGACAGGCGGCGATCGACGTGGTTTTTTAATGTTAAGAGCTAATTAGTTTTTAGAATCGATCGGTAGAGCTGTTTGAAAGTTATTCCAAAAAATGTCGGAGTTATGTTAAAAAAATCCTTGTTTCCAAATATTTCGTCGAGGATATCTCTCGAACCAATCAACTGATTTTTACGTGCTTGGCGGCGATCGACGCGGTTTTTTAAGCTCTAAAAATTATTCCATTTCACTAAAAACGATCCGAAAAGAAATATCGAAGTTATGTGAAAAAAACACTTTTTTCGGTTTTCTTTCGTTAACGCTATCTCTCGAACGAATAAACCGATTTTGACCGGATTAGCGGTGATTGACGTGGTTTTTCAAGCTCAAGAGCGGATTAGTTTTTGGAGTTGATCGATGAAGCCGTTTAAAAGTTATTCCAAGAAAACCACTTTCAAAAAAAATTTTTTTCCGATTTTTTTTGAGATTTCTCAAAATCTATTGGTCCAAATCGATTCAAATTCATAGGAAAGTTATAAGCGATTCACATAATTACACACACACACACATACACACACACACACACACACACACACACACACACACACACACACACACACACACACACACACATAGTGACAACCTCGCAGGGATAGTCAGGGAAGCTTCCTGTGACCTTCAAACGTCAAGATCTGATGAAAACTCGATTTTTTAAAAATTGAAATTAATTTATTATTTAATATTTCCACGTCGTGCATTTAATTTTTTAATGCTCAAAATTACAATACTATGTATCTGCATAACTTTACCTTATTTAAAAGTTGCAAAAAACAAGAAAAAATTTTTTTTGGAAATTCAAAAATTCATATTTAAAAAAAAACACACAGTTCTAAAAATTGCAGGGTCTTTCAAGATCAGTACAAGGTACTATATAAAAAAAATTGAGCCAAAATTTTAATGCCAATTGTAAGACTCGAGGTTTATATTTTGTATACCACTCATATTTATTTATACATCTACAAGTAATAACCCGACAATGACTACGGAATGAGACATCTAATAAAAGCCAATATAATTAAGGGATGACAATGACTGGGG
The DNA here is from genome assembly GCF_020080835.1 of Cotesia glomerata. Classification (NCBI taxonomy): domain Eukaryota; kingdom Metazoa; phylum Arthropoda; class Insecta; order Hymenoptera; family Braconidae; genus Cotesia; species Cotesia glomerata. Next base: position 20,054,305 of record NC_058160.1, read on the forward strand.
GACGTTGTACTAGGACCCATCGCGTGAGGTCCTCATGAAGGGTGGCGTCGGAATGCCCTTAACAATCTCTCTCGTAGTCCTCTCAACCCTCGTTGAGTGGGGGCGAGTCTTGTCACAAGAATAGCGTTGCTTACAGTCGGCCGTCCTGATGATGCTCGCGTCCTCGCGACTAGTGGTCAGCTGCTCGTTCAAGTGACCATGTCACTTTGCCTGCTATATCACTATTTTTGACTTAAAATAATATTCGAGTATTATCAGTATTTGAAAAATATAAGATATCATGCAATATCATGCAGCAATTCCTATTGTAAGATCAAAGCCGTTCTCTTTTTTATCAAAAATCAACAACACATTACAATTAGACAATAATCATGTGCATCCTCTACCTACTGGACTCAGGGCATGTGTCTATACCGCTGATCCAGTCATACATGCTTAAACTTTAGAGCCGACCAATTGGCACCAGTGACTTCGTATCTGACTCCGCCGTCCACCGGATACGAATCACTACTCGCCATATAGCTTGTCTGCAAGCTTAACCCATTTACGTCGTTAGTACTCAATAACGATTGCATGCTTCGTGACAGATATCACTAAAACCACTAGCAGTACGGGGAAACCACCGCCAACCGGCGCTTGATCGATTAAGATCTTCGCAGTTTCTCGACGTAACCACCAGGACGTTGGAGTCGTCGCCCGGTCATCACTGACCGCCCGATCGTTCAACGATCACACGACTCATATCGGCTTTCTCAAATTAAACCACTAGTAGTGCGGAGAAGCTACTGCCATACGACACTTGATTGATTTCCTAATCTTGCAGTCTCTCGACGCAACTACTAGGACGATGACTCCCTAGCCAGCATTAGGATGCAAATACTCCTCCATCTGGCCTCCATTTGTAATGAGTTAGCTCATACTCGGTGCACTAATGAAATATCCTAGCTGCTACGGAGCTCAGGATCACTCCAGCTGTTCACCAACTCCTCCAGGTTCGCACTAATAAGTGCCGATTGTTGCTGCAACCGCTTAACTTTACACTGTCAAGAGTTGAACGGCCAACGTGATAGTCCAACTCAGCTTTTTACCTAGAACAGATTAAAAGTGTCGATGATGTAACGTCTTACCACTGAAATCCCTTCAAGATTCCTGGTCTTCCGTCTACAATCATAATGACGGTTCATGACGTACTCGATGCACACGTTCGTGCATCTCATGCACTATCGTCAATTGTTGAAAGATCTTCAACAGCTATCGCTGCCGTCCATACTGACTTGGTAATATCTGTACAACGGTTACTCGAGCAACAGACGTATCCCAGACGAGTTGATACTTCAGCACTCGTCAGGACCACCTTCGAAGCCTAGTCAGAAACTTTGAAGACATGAATTAACATTTTAGCTAGAGACAGATGTAATGCTCTCGACAATATATAAATTTTATCTTCATCAAGCCTTAATTACAATAACTTAATAATTATTTTATTTAATTTTTAATGGTTACTATGCTCACATATTCTATCGCTGAAATTCCAGCTTGAATTTCAATCATATTTTATACAGGTACGAGAAACCACATTTCGTTCACTCAACATCCAAGAAGGACATATAGCTGATTCCCCTTACTTTAAGATACTCAACGTACTCAATGTTAGACCATAGCAATTCTAACAACCGATACCTCATAGCTGATGTGACAATATACTCTAACCAGTATCCACGACCCCTTTTTTTTTGAGGTCCAGTTGACCTGAGTTTACTACCTGACTATTACTTGTCGTAAAATTAACCCGCAGTCTTAAACAAGACTACTATTGTTTAAGGGACAGTAACTGCGCTACTGTACCGATTCAAACCAAACTATTTTGCAATTACGTAAATATCGATCTTGTTGACCGACGTTTCTATTACTTTAAGAACTTAAAATCTTGTTCTGTCGGCAGGGCATTCAATAATTTCGTAGTAGTCCGATACCACATGGTGATTTTAAAAATGATAATTTCGATTACAATTTAAATTTGCAAACTTCATCCGAGTATTGTGCGATATTAATTAAGAATGCTCAGTGATAACTCTTCGCAAAAATACCGATATGAATTTAGAATATAGTGCTGAATTATTTAATCGCTCATCTAATTCTTCATCTTTCTAGTATGCAATTAGTACGTCAATTAATGACCTAACATTCACAAATAATTATAATCGATTATAATCGACTTCAATAATCTATACTAATTGTATAAAAGGGAAAGATTTGATTGTTTGTTGGCATTGAATAGGCTCCGGAACTACTGAACCGATTTGCAAAATTATTTCACTGTTGGGAAGCTACACTATCCCCGGATGACATAGGCTATTTTATATTCTCAAATTATTGTTAAATACCGTGCAAAGCCGGGGTAGACTGCTAGTCATTAATATTATTAATTATTTATCTTTAACTTTCGTCCATCTTCGAACAACTATATACTTTGTCAATTTATAACTGACAATTCTACTTTACGATATCAAACGCTTAACTATTTTATTTACATCTTGTTTAAAAATGTCTAGCCAATTCGATATTATTACGGGACGTTAAAATTTGTTAAATAACATCTCTTACAAAACTATCTGATTTTTCTAACTCAAATGATAGTGCTATCATACTAACGTAAGGTTGGTGAAATTAGATAATTATCTTTCGTTTTAACTAGCTTACAATCAATGCTGAGGAGCATTTCAATAATACAGTACACAATAATTATTTACAATCTATTGTAGGATTACTTCGTACTTTGTGCATTATACCGATGAGTTTACTTAGCCCGTAACCGACACATGGTTGTCACTCAACTTTTGAGTACTTACAATAAGGCAATAAAACAAGGGTTTCTTGCGAGATAAAGACTCGGCTGTGAGAAAACTAAACCCGAGGTTTCCTCGTATAGTAATTCTAATACTATGTCCTTGAAACCATCTGTTTTGTGTTGTTATGTTTTTAAAATTTTCTTAAACTCGACTCAACATAATTTTTCTACCAACAATGAATTTTACTCATTGAGTTACTGGCAACACGCGTAATATTTATTTTCAACGACTAACGAAAAGGATATTTTGAACTTTTCAAAAACTTTAACTAGAAACACTTTTAAACCAACATGTGTTTTTAGGCATTTCGAATTTCTACGTTATAACTATTTACTAGTTTCTACTTTCTCCTTTGTGTATTGTTCACAAAATATATGTGACCGCCGGGTTTTATTTTATAGTTTTGCCAAAGATAATTTCTTCAAACTTGGTGTCATATATTTTATATATATTATTAACATGCTTATTCATTATTTTTCAATCAGATTTGAGTATATATACTAACTATACCTAACAATAAGTTCGTTTTCCGAATTGTTAATCTTTGCAATTTGCAATAACTCCACATTAATAAAATCAATCATTCTACTCTCTTATAGCTAACTAATATCCAATTGTAACGATTAAAAATCAAGGCGTTACTAAATTATATTGTGATTCTGATTAAGACTACTGCTTATTTATTTTGAAAATGTATAGTTACTTATAACCGCGACAACATTCTTTGGAACCGCATAGCAAGTACTCACTACTTGATCGCGCAAGTATATCAATGCTACATCCGGTATGCATAATTCGGAGTTCTGCTTCATTATTTATTAATTTACTATTTCTTCATGTTATTACAATTACTACTTGCAATAACACTTTATTTATTATCGAGCAAGCATTACTAAGCCTACTTGATTATACCTCTTAATATACCAACTCAAGTTGTATCATAATTAATTACTTGTAAATTCTACATTACCAAATTTATCGTTCATTATAACCATGACACTCAGTGTCGTATTATCAAATGAGCGATGATGAGTTGACCAGCTTAAGGCCCTGATTCCTCATTTGCTGATGAACTATTTTATCGTAATCATCCGTTGTTGATGTCACTCTGACGTTGAATCCAGTAACTTCTTTTGCGTTGAACTCATCATCCATTCTCTGCACCCGATTTCTGGTGAACTCGCTGAGAATGCAATTTCAGTTGCAAAACAGATCACCATTGAGTTGTTCTGCTTCTTCATAATTCCACCTTCTCCAGATGCTTTAGTCCTGGTTCCTTCTGCAAGTACGACTCCTCTACAAAGCCTATCTCGACCGCAGCTATGGATATTCTTAACTACTTTAATTTTTCAGAGAAGTTGCAAAAGATGAACAGAGAAGTTTTCGAAGATGTAGTAACATGACCTTGGGTGATCTAACTACGAAGTAGCCAAATTTGAGGATTGAGTAGAGTTGACCCAGCACTCAGCGTAATGACCTTGAAACTGATGCGAAACCACAATATTTGCACTAACAATAACTTCTCAATTATAATTAATACATTATAACTTATTATAACATTAATACACCACACTTTCCACGGAACACGGATTTCTAATCCCACTTCTGATCTGTAAGACTCGAGGTTTATATTTTGTATACCACTCATATTTATTTATACATCTACAAGTAATAACCCGACAATGACTACGGAATGAGACATCTAATAAAAGCCAATATAATTAAGGGATGACAATGACTGGGGGACGTTGTACTAGGACCCATCGCGTGAGGTCCTCATGAAGGGTGGCGTCGGAATGCCCCTAACAATCTCTCTCGTAGTCCTCTCAACCCTCGTTGAGTGGGGGCGAGTCTTGTCACAAGAATAGCGTTGCTTACACAATCGAGATTTTTGACGATTTTCAAAAATTTAAAATTTAACAAATTTGGCATTTTTCAAAATTTTTTTCCAAAATATTTTTTTCAATAGACCCAAGTGTCCCCTTTCAAACAAACGAAAGGCCATTCCTGTATCTATAATAACGTTCGAGATATTCCAAAAACAAAATTAAAAAATTGAAAAAATAGCGAAATTTTAAATTTGCATATCTCTTGAATAAAATTTTTTAATTTTTTTTCGTCTGGCAGAAGTTCGTTATATGATAAAAGAAAATTTCTGATCAAAATTTATCCAAATCAAAAAGGGGTCAATTCCAACTGTAGGTCAATTTGACATGGAATGACCCAACTATATTTTACTATTAAGTCGCAATAACAGTAGTAATCTTGTTGCTGCAACATGGCTGCCTCCTGTTGCAGCTACAGGAAAATCCTGTTGCTGTAACAGTTAATTTTTTTCCGTGAAGGGGGGTTGCGGGGGCGTTAACAATGAAAAATTCCCATTTTTAAACTATAGCTCCTATCGAATCCATTTTAGTTGGAATCTCCTATATGTGATGTAGAAATGATCTACGAGCGGATTTTATGACAATCTACTCCCAATAGGGATTGCGGGGGTGGGCGTTAACAATGAAAATTAAAAAATTCCAAGCTATAGCTCCTACAGACTCTTAATTTTGTATGAATTTTTTGTAAGTGATGTAAAAATAATTAATGAACGAATTTTACGATATCCTACCCTACAGGGGGTTGCGGGGGTGGGTCTTAACAATGAAAATTTAAAATTTCTGTGTTATAGCTCCTATAAGCTCCAAATTTGATAAGTATCTGCTGTATGCAATGAGTTGAAACTAAGGAAACGAAAGTATTTACTAGAGTTATAGATTGAAATATAGATTAACTGTAAAGTTGAAATACCAAAGTGAAATCATCTTCTTCTTATATTTATATAGGAGACTTTCCACAGATATAGTCACTCATCACGATATCTCTAGAACTATAAGACTTAGAGACTTGAAATTTGGTAGGAATATTCCTTTCGCTGGGTAGAGGTCAGCTAAGAACGGATTTTACGAAATTCCACCTACAAGGGGGGTGCGAGGGCATTAACAATGAAAAATTCCCGTTTTTAAACTATAGCTCCTATCGACTCCAAATTTGGAAGGAATCTTCTGTAAGAGATGTAGAAATAATCTATAAGCAAATATTATGATTTCTCACCCTAGAGAGGGTTGCGGGGGTGGGTACCAACAATGAAAATTTTTAATTTTCAAGCTATAGTCCCTATAAACTCCGAATTTAGTAGAGGTCTTCTATATGTGATATAAAAATGATCTAATAATGGATTTTACAACGAATCAACAATAATGATAGTAGGAGTGAATGTTAACAATAAAAAATCTTAATTTCCAAAATACAGCTTCTAAAAACTCTAAATTTGGTAGAAATTTTTTATCTCTTATGTAGAGATCACCTCAAAATGGATTTCGATAAAGTCTACTTCCGATAGGAATTGCGGAGGTGGGTGTTAAAATCTAAAATTTTCATTTCCAAACTGTAACTTCTACAGACTCCAAATTCGGTGAGAATCTTCGTGTATGATGTCCAGTTCAGTTAAGGGATTGTGGGGGCGTTGATAATGAAAATTTCCCGTTTATAAAATATAGCTCTTATAGACTCCAAATTTGGTAAAAATCTTCTACATGTGGTGTAGAAATAATCTAAGAGCGGATTTTACGACGAATCACCCCTAATGAGGATTGCGAGGGTGGGTGTTGACAAAAAAAATCTTAATTTCCAAAATATAGCTTCTAAAAGCTGTAAATTTGGTAGGAATCTTTTATTTGTCATGTAGAGATCATCTCAAAACGGATTTCAATAAATTCTACTTCCGACAGGGATTGCGGGGCTGGGTGTTAGAATTTCAAATTTCCATTTTCAAACTGTAACTTTTACAAACTCGAAATTAGGTCGGAATCTTTCATTTGTCATGAGGAGATCATCTCAAAACGGATTCCAAAAAATTCTACTTTCGATAGGGATTGCGGGGGTGAGTATTAAAATCTAAAATTTTAATTTCCAAACTGTAACTGCTGCAGATTCTAAATTTGGTAGGAATCTTCGTGTACGATGTCAAGTTCAGCTGAAAATGGATTTTCTCGAATTCTAACCTCAAAAGGGTTCGTGGGGGCGTTAACAATGAAAATTTCTCATTTCCAATCGATAGTTTTTATAGACTCGAAGTTTTGTTGGAATCTTTTATTTATAATGAAGAAATCATCTCGAATAGGATCTTACGAAGTTCCTCCTCTACATAGGAGTGCGGGAGTGATAATTGTCAAAAAATTCATATTCTTCAAATACAGTTCCTACAAATATAAAATTTGATAGAATCTCAAGAGAAACACACAAATACCGTGATGGCCTCCAAAGTCAACGGATTTAAATATTTTTCTTACTTAATAGTGATATTTTCTTACAACAATCGTCTCTTTGGCAGCGGCAAAAAAGTCATTGTAAAGTTTCCAAAATTTAACATTACATGTAGCTATTCAGTCAACGGACTAAGAATTTTACATACATTTTTTTTTTGCTGATCACATAACCGATGAACTGTTCTTATTACGGGATCGCGAAAATGTAACAGATTAAAAGCATTGTATTTTTTAAACACATGAGATATAGAAAAGAAATTTGAGATTTAGAAAATATGCAAAAAAATAAATAAAAATAAAACTTAAAATTTAATTTATTTCCTTTTCAATTCGCCCAGCGAAGCGGGCGGGAACCGCGAGTATGAATATAAAAAGGGCATTCCACGCCAAATCGACCACTTTTGACCCTGACGCCTTTTGATTCGGCTGAAAGTTTACCATCCTTTTCTACCTTATCAAAAACGTCTCTCATAATTTTTTCAAATTTTTTTACCCAACCATAAAAAAGTTATGAATTTTTCAAAAAAACCGCTTCTTTATCTTTGAATTGCCATAACTTTTTCAAAAATTGACTTATCGGGACGTTTTTTTTTTTTTCAAAATTTTTGTTATTAAATGTTCTTTTTGGAAAAAAAAAATAAAAAAATTACTTATAACCTATCTTCATCGTTATTTTTAAAATTTTCCGAAAAAACTCCGAATTTCTTGATGAATACCATTTTTAGTTTCTTTTTTCTTTGTTTCATATGAAACTTGGACATTTTCTACAAATATCCTGAAATTTTCAGAAAGGTGTTTTTTCGATTTCTATTTTTTTTTTTTCAATTGAAAAATATTTTTCATAACACCGGTCCAAAAATTTCTTGGAATCCTCAAAAAATAAGAAAAAAGTATAGAACCAAAAGTTAAACATGTTAATCATCAAGAAATTCAATTTTTTTAAAAACAAAGTAAATTAAAAAAAAAAAAATATAGAACTAAAAGTTGACCAGATTAGCTGCTCAGAATTGCTTTATAAATTTTTAATCCTTGCGAAGGCCCAAGTCTATTTTCAAACTACTCTAAACGTCTTCGAGAAATGATAGTTTGCGTCACCAATGAATCCTCTTCATAAAAAAAAATTAATTAAGTGCCATCATCAGAAATAATATTGTTAAAGAACATTTTCTTGCCTAGCTAAGCTTAATGTTTTTATTAGTTTAAAAATTATTTGCATTTGAGACATTATAATCATGTATTAAACCATTTGACAAAACCGTTTTAACCATAAAATTTAGAGTATCGAAGAATTGTTCATTTCAATGCCCACTTAGCAATAAATAAAAAAAACAATTGTTTTTCAATTTTCTTTGATTTAAAAAAAATTGATTTTCTCGATGATTAACATGTTCAACTTTTGGTTCTATACTTTTTTCTTGTTTTTTAAGGATTCCCGAAATTTTTGGACCGGTGTTATGAAAAATACGACTAAAAAAAAATTTTTTTTTTTTTAATTGAAAAAAAAAGTAGAAATCAAAAAAACACCTTTTTGAAAATTTCAGGATATTTGTAAAAAATGTCAAACTTTCATATGAAAAAAAGAAAAAAGAAACTAAAAATGGTATTCATCAAGAAATTCGGAGTTTTTTCGGAAAATTTAAAAAATCACGATGAGGATAGGTTTGAATAATTTTTTTATATTTTTTCCAAAAAGAACATTTAATAACAAAAATTTTGAAAAAAAAAAAACGTCCTGATAAGGCAATTTTTGAAAAAGTTATGGCAATTCAAAAATAAAAAAGCGGTTTTTTTGAAAAATTCATAACTTTTTTTTGGTTGGGTAAAAAAATTTGAAAAAATTATGAGAGACGTTTTTGATAGGGTAGAAAAGGATGGTAAACTTTCAGCCAAATCAAAAGGGGTCAGAGTCAAAAGTGGTCGATTTGGCGTGGAAAGCCCCGTAAATAATAGATTTTGTGCACATTTAAATCGATTTATTAAAATGTCTCGATAAATAAAATTGTATTGGTCATTGCACGCCTCAGAGCGCACAGCGTTTGAGGTTATTCATAACTCTAAAATTTAAGCCAAATAATTTTTATCATACTCACTCAGTAAGTTCAATTTTTAAGCACTGAGTGGCGTCCGTAAAAGTACTTATTTCTAGAGACCCTGCTTCCCCGCCTATTTTTTTTTGGCTTAGGCCACAGAATGTACCTTTTCTTCTTTCTCCCTGTACTGTTATTATATAACCGGGCAAGTTTAGAAGGAACTGTAAATAGAACAATCACATTCTAACTTACCGACCGAAGATTTAAGTAGTTCATCAATAACGATGAAGATAGGTTTGAATAATTTCTATCAAATTTTTTTTTTTTTCAAAAGTGTATTAAGAAACAAAAATTTTGAAAAAATAAACGTCCAAATAAGTTAAATTTCAAAAAAGTCATAGATATTTGAAAAAAAAAATCGGCCATGTACAAAATTTATAACTTTTTTAACTTTCCGCTAAGACGACTGCGTGGCCAAGCGGTTTAAGTCTTAAACTGCCCGTACAACAGTCGCTCAGGCGTAGGTTCGAGCCCTGGCAATCGCAATTTTTCTGCGATTTCCAAGGCTTGCTCCCTTGCCGACTGTACCCTGGCCAGGTTTCTGTGATTTCCTTGGTCACTGTGCTAAGGGGCGGGGCACAGGCAAATGTGGGTACAGACTGTAAGTCGGCGCCACAGCCGCGGAAAGGAGGTAAAGATGTGTATTTAGACACATCAAGAACAATAAAATAGTAGGAAGGGACGTAATAATCCCACTAGGCCAGAAGGCTGACGCGTAAGATTCCAAAAAAAAAAAAAAAAAAACTTTCCGCTAAGAAAATTGAAAATTTTCAAAAATTGGGAAGTTATTTGTTTTACCGCGTTTTGCCAAAAACAAGTTTTCATCAGATCTCGACGTTTTGAGGTCCTAGAAAGCTTCCCTGACTATTCTCGCGATGGTGTGTGTGTGTGTGTGTGTGTGTGTGTGTGTGTGTGTGTGTGTGTGTGTGTGTGTGTGTGTGTGTGTGTGTGTGTGTGTGTAACCCTATCATAACTTTTGGACGGATCAACCGATTTGAACAAGGTTGGCGTCATTCGGTAGAGATCAACAAAACTTAGATTTCTATCTAGGTTTAAACCGATCGGTGGGATAGATTTTAAAAAATTGCAAAGAAACCGAAAAGAAAAGTTTTCGAAATCATGTCACCAAAGAGTTCCATTGCCCTTAGATTTCTGATACTAGTTCAAAGAATTCGAGTCAATAACTTTTGATAAATCTCAAAAATTAAATTTCCAAAAATTCGTTTTTTTCAAATATCTTCTGAACAGCTCAGTCGATCAATTCCAAAAACTAATCAGCTCTAAACCTCAAAACACCACGTCGATCGCCACCGTTTCGGTCAAAATTAGTTAATTCGTTTGTGAGATATCGTTGCCGAAAAAAATTGAAAAAAGTATTTTTTTCAGAATTTAAATGAAATTTTTAGTCTGACCCGTTCCCGCTCTACGATTCTTTAAAGAGCTCAAAAAACTTTGTTAAATGCGGTAAACCGCGAGAAAATCGGTTGATTCATTCAAAAGCTATTGGAGTTTGAAAATTCAAAAAATAGTGTTCTATGAAACTTTTATCAGATTTTTGAGCTTGAAGAGCTCAAAAACAAAATAAGTGAATTGTTGAGCGCTTAGGTATGGAGTTTGCGGGAAGTTGCAGAGATGGCCTTTAGGGTCAACCGTTTTCCTAATTTTTTTGTTAGATGAAAAAATGTAGAAAAAGTCATTTTTCAAGCACAAACAGTATTCATACGATCTTGAGTCGATCGGTCTCAAAATTTGAAAGTTATGTAAACAAAATTTTTATAAAAGAAATCTTTCATTTTTTATATATCTTTGAAACTGCTCGAGTGATTGACTTTATAATTTAATCAGATCTAAGTCTCAATAAACACTTTTGAACGCCGCATCGCTCATCTCAACCAGATAATTTTTTTTAAAGATATCACAAGCCAAAATTTTACTTATAGATACATCCACACACACGGTTGGATGTCGAACCGAAAATTATCAGAACAGTTTCCTAGAACCTCAAAACTTAGAGATCTGATGAAAACTCGAATTTTCAAAACTAGACTGAAACCAACAACTTCCTATTTTTTAAAGCTATTCATTTTCAAAGCAAGAAGTTGAAAAAAAAATGATCGACCAACTCCCGGAAGTTGAAAATGTAATTTAATTGTTTGATTTAAAGAACAGAATAATAATAACTCATTTTGTATAGGCTTTAAAAATGAAACAAGGGCGACAACCTTGCGAGAGCATTCCCTTGTACTTTTTACTCACACCACTAGTGTTCTCGACGAGTTAAAAAAGCATGAAAACATTAAAATGAAATAATAGCTACACCCTATGTATTGTAAATCCCTTAGTACTACATATATAATATTAAAAGCATAAAGATGAAATAACAAAAAATAAAATGAAAGGCAAAGCACCGAAAAATTATTTCTTGGAAATAAATCGTAAAATCGCGTGCGCCCACCTGTCCGTAGCCTTATGCCACACACGAGTAGACTTATTACAACTTCCAAAGGCACGCGTCACAACATTAAGAACATAACGACACACGTTGCCTGTTTTTCTATTTACCCTACGATACATATTTCTGCTCTGTATGTATTGCTGCACACCGGCCTCTTTGCTGCATGCACCACTGTCCCTCGAGAAGTTTCAACCTGACATCTCGTCTCTCTCCCTTGCATTCGTACATGTGTTCTTTCTATTTCGTCACGGTAAGTGCACACTCAACACATATGAGAGATTCCATGAGAATTCCAATGAAATGAATGTACATATGACACAGTGTCTACATCGTCAGAGGTCTATCTAACTGTATTCAGAGTGTAAGGGTGAAAAGATGGACAAGCATTCACTTTATGTGAAAGGACGGCAAATGTGCGATATCATTTCTAAAATAAATCCAGAGTCCAAGGTAATATTTGCTGCAAATATTGGAACAGCAATAAAATTTTTTTTGTTTTATTTGGCTGGTGCTACAGAAAAAATTCCTTTTTATCACCCACTATCGTGCTTCGCTACGCGTAAATTAGATTTTAATCCAAAATATATTTTTTATATCTTAATATTAAAATAGAGATGAAATGTATGTAAAACCAATTTATTCGTGATGTGATTGGTCGAATATATATCATAAGCATGAAAATACATGCAAAGTCTATAGTCAGGCGCGCGCAAATTTGAATTCTAGTTTAAAAAAAGTGGCGATGGACTTGTTTTCTTCTTAATTATAAGGGTCAACCGTTTTCCTAATTTTTTTTATTGATAGCTTCAGACATATCAAAATACTTTTAAAAAAGTAATTGATTCTTTTTAAAATGGTTGCAATAGAAAAGTTGAAAAGCAATTCTACGCTCATTACTCCACCGACAAAGAGTCCAAGTTGTAATGATAATTGTTTTTTTTTTTTTTTTTTCTATCATTATAATAATAAATGCCTAGAGATGTTACAGACGTACTATTCGAAACATTAAATGCAAAAAGTATAATTAGTAAACAATCATTTCAGCAATTATATGAAAAAAAAAAAAAAAAACCATAAATTATTTAAGCAACTATTATCTACTAGAATATTATTAAATATGATTGAGATTGAAACTCACTATATAGACGTTATAATTAGCAAATTGTCTCACTCCATTTAAGAGAATCTTCCATTTATACGAAAAGACAATTAGTTCGAAATTTATTATCACTTTAAAAAACCATTTAATATTTAATAGAGGTATAATATTTTGGTTAGGATCATTCAAATAATTTATAATTGGACTATTACAACACCAAAATGTTTAAAAATCACCCTCTAAACATAAGGAGTTAGACCAATTGCTAATTAGAACGTCGATGTGATTTTATAAAAGTACTAAAATAGATATATATTTAATTAATATCTATTAGAGTAGTAAAAACAAATCAAAGTAAATGAAATAACTCGACGCGTTCAAAAGTTATTTGAGGGAGAAGTAGTGAAAGTATCAAATTTTCAAAATTTTAAAATTTTTAAATGCTGTAATTTCTAAACTATCTAACCGATTAAGCTCATATTTGAACTTGACCTTCCTAATAGTCGATAGAATAAGTATGTTGAGTTTCATTGAGATCCCTTAAGAATTGTTGACGCTATCGTCGTGACAAGCAAGCATATCGTATATATATATATGTATATATATATACATATATAAACTTTCGAACCATATGTATTTTTCTGACTCAGTTCGTCGAGTTAGGTCGAAATATAACAAAATTTATGGAAATTTACGTCATAAGGACAAATACAATAGTTAGATTTTTATGAAATCTACTAAAAATTTCTTAAAAGATCCAAAGATGGATTTTTTTTGCTTTAAAAAAATGTGAGCACATAAATTGAAGTTTAATTTCTCAGCTTTTAGATGCAATTTACAGGAATCGAATAACTCGACGCGTTCAAAAGTTATTTGAGGGAGAAGTAGTGAAAGTATCAAATTTTCAAAATTTTAAAATTTTTAAATGCTGTAATTTCTAAACTATCTAACCGATTAAGCTCATATTTGAACTTGACCTTCCTAATAGTCGATAGAATAAGTATGTTGAGTTTCATTGAGATCCCTTAAGAATTGTTGACGCTATCGTCGTGACAAGCAAGCATATCGTATATATATATATGTATATATATATATATATATATATACATACATATATAAACTTTCGAACCATATGTATTTTTCTGACTCAGTTCGTCGAGTTAGGTCGAAATATAACAAAATTTATGGAAATTTACGTCATAAGGACAAATACAATAGTTAGATTTTTATGAAATCTACTAAAAAGTATTACTAAAAACTGTGATATGATGTGAAGTTTCAACCATATCTGATAATTCAGAATAAATTACTAGCGTAATAAAATATCAGATAAATCTTGTTCATTCAAAAGCTCAATCAGTATGAGCAATTTTGTAGATTATTTTACGATCATTTCATACTCGTATCAGTGAATATATATTGTTAATTTTTATCATAAAAATAAAATTCGGATCAGCTCTTCTTTAGGCTTAATTAATTTAAATGGGTAAACAAAAGTTCACAAAAAAATCAAAAGTAAAGAAATTTACAAAAAAACTATTTATTTAAATGTACATACATATGTATACGAACGCAATTCGCAGTAGTAAATTCTTTACATTGCTTGTTTTCTCGGAATAAAATGAACGTAGACAATTTAAGTTCCAAGTCAAGTTAAATTAAGCCCGAGAATGACACAACACTCTTTTCTTCTATTTTCCATTCTTTTCAACTTCATACTTTCATTTGTTTTTATTCTAAGATATCAATTTTAATGATCTTTTTCGTTACTACATATGTATGTTTTACGGATATCTAAGCTTAACTGTAGCTTCTAAATCTCCAAACGTTAAATGCGCGGGCGAGATCTGTTCGCGTGGCAACCACTTTAGACCTTATTTTTATCGGATGTTTTTTTTTTGTCTGGACGATAAGCCACCAGTACAGAGCGACTAAAGGGATATGTTTGTCGATGCTGCACAAACGTACTCACCCACGCGCGACGAGTCCACGCGTACACTTGAGACAAGGCATATAATACGTTTACCATTCTCGTTTGGTTGTCACTCAAACTACACATTTAATTATATTATATTTAGTATAATTTTAACCCCAAAAGTGCGCGTTTAGTTTTTCTTCGAGTAATTTACTCTTGCGAATTCTCTTTGACTCATTATTTCACTCATTATAGCGTATTCAAATTTAAATAAGAGATGTTATAATTAATGATTTAATAAAATATCCAGACGTTAAAATTAATTGACTATAATATGGTATACACTAGAATCATTTTCTTAATTTTCATTATCGATTTTTTCAATTTATTAATTAATCGGCCATTTCAATCACTAATCAATTATAATTCATATAATTAAATTTTATTAAAAGTTTTCTAAAATTTTATGAATATTTCTGAAACTATAATTTTTAAATTTAAGTTAATTAATTTACTGGTGAGCGGAAATAAACAAAGAAAAAATAATGATGATCTGCTCGAAAGTCAATTTAGGCGTTCTCGATTATATCGTGTCAAGCGTTTAATATCACCAGTCAATTAATAAATTAAAAATTTAAGTTGGTACCAATTGTAAATTTTTATTATAATTACAAAAAATACTAAAATCCGAACAAAAACAGTTTCACTGTAAAAAAAAAGTCGCGCCAAGTCCACGTTCATAAGACTATTAGGAAAAAAAAATTTTTTTTTTTCTTTACAAAAAGATACAAAATAAAAAAATTAAAAAATCTAAGTAACCGATATGATTGTTTATGATTTTCGGAAATTAAAAAAAATTTTATTGTAAATTTAAAAATTGAAAAAAAAATTTAGAATGTACTTGGTGTGCGTCATTGTGTATTTCAATTTTTTTAAAGTCCTAGTAAACAGATTTTACGAATTTCATTAAAAGTAAAATATTTTGCAACCACGCACACTAAATACGTTCTAAAATTTTTTTTTTAATTTTTAAATTTACAATAAAATTTTTTTTAATTTCCGAAAATCATAAACAATCATATCAGTTATTTGGATTTTTTAATTTTTTTATTTTGTATCTTTTTGTAAAGAAAAAAAAAAATTTTTTTTTCCTAATAGTCTTATGAACGTGGACTTGGCGCGACTTTTTTTACAGTGAAACTGTTTTTGTTCGGATTCAAAATATTCTATAAATTTAAAGATCATTAATAGATTTTAAAAAATTACGGTATTTACAACTTTCAAGCATTAAATTTTAAAAAACGCGATAAAAAATTTTTTGTTGAATTTTTTAAAAATCGAGATTAATAATTATTTACGAATAAAAAAGTATTGTTGTTAATTTAAAAAGCTAGTCATGCTACCCGTTTTAACTTTATAAAATTAGAATAATCGATAGAAAAAATTTTATAGTATAATGTTATACATTAATGAAAAGTGTAAAATTTATAAAAGTAATTTTTTTTTAATTTTAGATACAGATTTTAAGATTTTAGGATTTTAAGTGTTTGCAAATTTGAAAAATTGCATGAAATGTTTATTGACAATTTGTTAGAATTGAAATATTTTTTAAGAAAGTAAAGAAATATCCTTTAAAAAAAGTGTTAATGATTATTATTATTATGCTTTACTTGTACACCTCTCAGTTTTTACAAGACTGATTCCTCTTTTTCTCCTAGCTCTACGCTTTTTCTATTTCTCATATTGGACCTCAGCAAGTCCCACCCGACATTTCATTTCTACTTTTAATTTTTGCGGCTGTGGACCGACTTGTGCTTTCTGTACCGTATTCACCCTGAACCTCGCCTTCTCAGGCTGTTGGAACAGAATCATGGGGAAACCACAGAGAAAACCCATGATAATACAGTCGGAGCTAAGCTAAGTCTACAGTGATTGATAAGAAACTCTTCTTTTATCGACCACTGGAGCATTAGGCACCTCTCCTAGTGTGCAGAGATCCCTCGCGCTAGCCAACGCTGACTAAAGTGGTCAGCCATTCAAGTTGTTGCTTAAAAGTGTGATCACCCAAGTCAGACGTGTGCCGCCCGGCTATCTCTGCCACTTTCAAAGGCTGGCAACGTAACGTAACGCACATATTTTTAATTATAATCACTGAAAAATATTGGTGCGTGGTGGGATCGAACCCGGGTCCCACTCTTTCGAAAAGCGAGCACCAAGCCGACCAGGCCATTGCCAGCCTTTTTTAAAAAAGTGTCAATGATTAAATATGTTTTCTTTATACCTCGGTCGAAAGTACGCATCTTTTGCACCTATTTCGATGCAGAAAGTTAAAGATTCGTGCATTGGTAAAGCTACACATTCGCTCTCTATAACAGCGGGAGCATAAAATGCTTTCGTTACCGTGACTGACATTAGTCATTTGTTACTAACTATGTTTTGTTTACGCTGATCATTTACGATTGATGGTACAATACAACTTGGTTATATTTCTTTATTTCTTCTACATGAAATATTTTATGTATAAATGGAGATATAGATAAAGATATAACTGCCGTAAGAGTGAGTAGATCATCCGATGTAACTTATAACCAGGTTGCACTGTACTAGATTCAGTTTGACAGTGACGTGTGTAAAATGGATCAACTTTATTTAATTAATGAATTATTTAGAAAAATGTACGCAGTAACAACTATTTAATTTAATTTTTATTAATTATTGTTAATTTTCAGATAATATGCTCGTTTTTTTTTTTTTATTTTTAACCGAGAATAATCTTTATTATGTTTGTTGAATTCAAGAAATTTCAGTTTTATTTAATCTAAAAATTTTTCAAAAAAAATGTTTGTTAATTATTTTTTATTTGATTTTACATCAAAGGGGCAGGCATCAATTTTTTTTCGATGCAGTACATTAAATATTTTACGTACTTTCGACCGGCTATAAAGAAAAATAGTATACACTACACGGGCAGAAGTTTGAGAGCTCTGAACTGCGCGCCGTGATGCCCTCGGCTACGCCTCGGGCATCATGACGCGCAATGCAGGAATTTCAAACTTTCTGCCCTAATAGTGTAATATACTATGTTTAAATCTAAAGAAATAGAAAAAGTGAAATATTCTCTTTGAACTATTTTGTTTGTATAATAAAAAAATCATAAATATTCAAAAAGCCACAATTAATTTATTCTTAGTAAGCATTTATATTATTTATATTATTTTGTTTATTTTAACATTTGTGAAAATAAAGTTATTCTGTCCGCAGCTTTGTTAGCAATTCGAATATCTATTTAAAAGTTTTCACAACTTTTAATTGAACATAATAAAATTGTTTGACGCATTGTTTTTTTTTTATTAAAGTATATGTATTATTCAATATTGATTCCTATTTAAACATTTATTTATTCTGTACGGACAGTCTATACTTCATTGTCTTCCATTAGTTTCGCGTTAAATTTATACATTTGTTATAATTCTAGTAATAAAATTCATTTTCGGATATACAGATTAAATAATTTCCTGTATAAAATACGTTTAATCGGTTAAAAATATAAATTTAAAATGTTTGTGGAACATAAGTCAATAATTTAACAAATGTATCAATTATTGAATTATAATAAAAAAATATCAATTAGTAGAAATAAAAAAAATCAAAAATTGTAACATGTACGTCGATTACAATAATTTTGATAATTTATTAGTCAAAAGTAATTGTACATACATAAAACTTTGGTTATAGTCACGTATACATCTTAAAAATGGAAGATTTCTATACTAAAAAATAGTCCACGAAAATAATTTTTTGAAGATTTTATTGTCAGTTTTATGTGATCATGATAATTTAGAGTTTAACATGCAAATAATCCGTGGCAGCCTGTATAGACACGAAAGTCACGACTGTCTAAACTAAACCGAGGCTGGCGTGAGAAAGGTAGAAACGTGTCACGTTAATTAGTTAAATCGATCGCTCGATACGATTGTAATTTTATTTGATGAATCAAATAGTTTAGATCATGTCTGATTAATAAAACTATTACACTTTCACCTTTTTTAACTTTAAAAACCTAAAAAGTCTTTTACATACACGTTTATTTGAGTTATCTGTAATGTACTGAAGAAATATATATATATATGTATACATATTACAGAAAAAATTATAAATAATATTAATGTGAATGTCAGTAAAAGCTTGACAGGCATTTCTACTAATTAGAATTTAATTTATTCAAACGAATATATTTACATTACATTGAAGCTCAATAAATATGTAGATATTAAATAGCAAAATCCCAATTAAATTCTGTTTATTGCCATATACGTTTTTCGTTTATCGAGATCCAGAGCATTACTAATTCATTTATAATTTGTATGATTTTATGCCAAAAGATAAATTACATGTAAATACAATTATTTTAATTGTGGCGGTCATGTGACCGCTGACATTGAAATTATTTAAAAATTAGTAAAAATTTAGTTAAAATTAAAATTATTTTGTTAGGCATTTAGGCTACAGTTAAGATTTGAAATTGTAAAATGTAGTAAATTCAATAGAATAATTTAGTTCCGTAAACTACAATTTATTAACAGAACCTATCACCGTACCCATTAAAAATCCTAAATAATTAATTGAATATTTCATCAACATTAATATTAATATTAATAATAACAATAACAACAATAATAATAATATATATAAAATGAATTTGAAACAATTTTAAAACTCTTGATGGAATTTTTTTGAGTTTTTTTTTTATTTTTTCAATCATTAGTTTAATATTATTATTATTTTTATTATCATTATTATAATTATATTTCAAGTCTCATGATTGTACAAAATTTTAAAAATTGCACAGGAAGAGTCTTAAAAATTTGCAAGTCAATTTCTTTACATTGTTATTTTCGCAATCAGTAAAATATTTATTAATTTTTTAAAAGATGTTGGAAATCTGCTACAAAACGGACATACAGACACCATCGCGGGAATAGTCAGGGAAGCTTCCTAGGACCTCAAAACGTCGAGATCTGATGAAAACTCGATTTTCGAAAAACGGGGTAAAACCACTAACTTCTCGATTTTCGAAAATTTTTAATTTTCTTAGCGGGAAGTTAAAATTTTAATGTTGAAATTAAAAAAAAAAAACTTAATGGAATTTCATAAAAATATTTTGTTAATTTTAATTTATTATTAAAAAAAAAAAAAAAAATTAGGAGAATCTGTTGATTTCAGTATCATAAAATGCAAAGATGAAAATACTCATAAACGTCAGATAAATAATATCAACTTGAATTACATACTTAGTACCTTTAAACGACTTGAGTGTATTGTGACAATTTATATTTTATTTTTTATTGGTACTTAAATATAAGCAAAGATATGAAATTATCTTGGAGTATCTTGAGATGCGCATCTCTCAATTTAACGATACTAATTATGAAAAAGTAAGAGACAAAAGATTTGACTCACCGCGCAGATAAATAATAATTCCTTGAATCCTGTCTCTAATTTCGTCAGCCTTCTCACTGTCACTTCAAAAAAAATCGTTTAACACTTGTTAATTCAATAATGTTTATTTATTATGTTGTAGTAAAACTGAAATAACATATAAATATAATAATATTATGAAACAACTAAACGGCAAACACAAGTCGGACAGTACTAGTTATAACGTGGAATAATCACATGAGATGAGAATGAGAAACAATAATGCTCGGTGAGCCTCGGACCGCCATGCACTGATGGGATGTGTCTCGCCCGCAGCTCGCGCATGCTTTCGAGTTGTGCGCAGGCGTGATCTTCCCGCAGTCTACAACCGCCAAATAAAACGAGAGCTCACCGCCATCTCTTAGTCGCTGTGAGCAACCGTTCGCGGTATTCAACGAACGCTTCACTCAACAATACTCAACAATCGACACTCCAGAAACATTCTCCACAACAATATATACACGCAAAGAAATTATTGCGTACATTATCCAGCTCAGGTACATGTAAGAAGTGCAGGTGAACTAACTGCGTAGCAGATGTAATGTCGGATATTTTATGATATTATATGTTGAAAACAGTAAATAGTAGATTTGTGTTCTGAAGATTTTTTTGCTTTTATAGGAAGAATTTTTAATACTAAATGTGCATTTATTTTTTTTAATGAAAACAACAATATTTTATCGGTTTGTATAAAATTACAAGATGTCGAATCATGTTGGTCTAATATTATAATTTATTAGTATTACGCCTAAATTGTTTTTATTTTTAATAAGCACTCAAAATAAAATCTGATTATAAAATCGTGGAAGAAATCGTTGATTTCAAGATTAAAATGTTGAATGAAAAATTTTACTGATCAAAGGTAAACATCTGTAATATGAAAACTTGTTTCACCTGTCTCAAAAATTTGATAATTTTTTTTTTTATAATTCAAAACATTGTTTTTAATTTATTAATTATTTATTTATTATTTATTACCTGGTCAATTTTGCACCCTGGTAGCTCATTTTACATTGATCTTTATCATAAAAATTAGTAAAAAAATTTTTAAATCATAACCTATAACTTTTTAAAATTTTGATGGCAATTAAAAACGAATTTTCTTATACAATGAAGGTAATTTTTGAAGAACAATAATTGATATTTATTGATTGTAGTAACGTCATCAACTCGAATAATTCAAGATGATATATTATTATGTGGAGAGTTATCAACAATATTACCGATGGCCTGGTAAGTACAACAATCGAATTATTTTTTTATTTAATACCAAAGCGAAAGAGAGAAAAGAATATAGTTTTTATTATAAAAAAAATTTATTTGAAAATATAGTTTTAGAACCGATACACAAGCATATGACCGCCGATAATTGACAACAAAATTTAAAAAGTTTTCAAGATGATTTTATCTTAATTAAAATTTTTCTTATCATTTAAAAACTGTCATACGTTAATTACTTTTATTAACAATTTGAAAATTTTCACTAAAAATGTGAATGGATTAAAACTTTCGTTCTCTTAGAGATTTCAGGCAAATTGATAATTTTTTTTCGTAGATAAAAAATTTGTTCGATTTCTTAAGAACAATAATTTATTTTTAATCGAAAAATTTTTAATTTTGCATTTAAGGAAAAATCGTATTCTTGATCAATCAGAAATATAACTTTGAATTGAATAACTTTCTTTGGATTTCTTTTGCCAATCCATATATTTTAGAATACACTTTTTACTGTTTATAAGAGTTTATCAATATCGACCTTTTTTTCTTTTTCAAGCTTTATTTCTTCAATATCTTACGACTCAATAAGATAATCCACAGCAAATGTAAGCGTTCCCATAAAAGCGACAGAGTAATTTCCCATTCCCGGATTAATAAAAACAATCTCATCATCAACGATCCAACGACCATAATGAATTTCATTTAAGACTTTAAAATTATACTTCTCAGCCAGCTTTTGACTATCGGTGTACGTAAAAATTCCAACAACTGCTAAAATTTTCGAGGTTATCGCCATCCTAATGCAATTTTCTAGAAGAATAGATTCCAATCCTTTACTTTGATAACTTTCATGAACGCATATAATATAAATACGTAGAGTCATATCACAGCCCAACTTTTCATAAGCATTAATTTGTTTTACAATCATGTTTTGCAAATTAATAACTTTTTCTAAAGCTTCGCCTTGAAATATCTAAAACATATTAATACAACTGTTAAACTAAACATTTTTGCAATAACTTTATACATTATCGAGAAACATATGTAAAAATTAACAAACTCGCATTCGTGAGTACGTGTTACTTTTTTCTAATGAATTATTCAATCTCATAATTACTGTTCCAATTATTCTTCCTGATTTGGAACTGAGAGCAACCAAACTCAATGAATCTTTCATCCAAATGCGAACAAAATCTAAATAATTCATTACGGAAACTGGGTCTTTTGAAAAATCAACAGCTTTGAACATGGGATCATTTGAAATAAAATGATGCTATTAATTTAATTATACACTGTACTCTTTTCATTAATTAAATTAAACCTTTATTAAACGTAAGACATCATCGTAGTGGTAACTTTTTAAATCCAAAATTTGACAAAATTCCGGGGCAGGCCATTGTATAGGATTACTAATTTGTTGCTCAATATCAATTGTCTTGTCTCGTTGAACACTTGAATGCCGCATAAGATTATCCATAATAAAAACTGTTAATTTGAAATATGTTTTTAAATTAACGTCAATACACAAAAATTGGTTATTGATTGTTTTATTTAATTGAACTGAAGTTTGACACTTATATTAAGGAATACAAAAATATTATTGATATGTTTCGAATTAATCAGTATTATATAACTATATTTTTTTCTGTATAAGGTCAACTTACTTAAGCTACAAGTGAAAGTCTAGTAAAACTCTACGCAGTAGGATCTTGGACTTTACTTATATTTATTGTCAGTAATTATAGCTATATCCATATTCATGGTTTAACAAAATTATGTTTATACAATAATTTGTTGCAAATTTTTTTTTTAAATTAGTATAAAAAACTGTTATTGATAGCAATCAAATACTTATTGATTATTTTTTTTTGTTTACATTTTTGCTACATTCATACATTTTACCATTTATTGTATTGGCAGGTTTTATTATATCGGATATTAGCAAATATTAAAATTATCTCTTTTGTACATACATCGGTTGGTTAATTACTTCATAACTCATCTTTGGAATGAGTTATTTTGTTCGAAGTAATAACATTACCACGGTGTGGTATACTTGCCCAAAAATCTATTCTTTCTTTCAAAAGATTTTTCGACATTTTTAAGTTTTTAGAATCTGGAATGAGAAGATATTCGAGTGCTTCAGTTCTCACTGGCTTCCATTTTAGAGGTATCTGTTGCGTAATTGATGATGTAGGATTCCTGTAAAGATTAAAATAACTTAATTATTTGCTGAAGTTAAATTACATAAAAAATTTAATTACCCGGTTTTGGCGAAATTAAACCACAGTTGTGTTAGTACATCAATCATTTTATGATCTTCTTTATTGAGTGGTGTATCTTTGAATAACTGTTCTCCAACTGGGAAGAGGTATTGCAATTCATCGGCATGAGAAACCCCGTAATCTCCTTGCAGTGCGCCGAATATTTTTGAAAATGATGAACTTCCTTTGTACGTAAGGTAGTAATAGTAAACTGGACTAGATAATGTGTTGAGATGGTCTCGAACAGCCATATCAGCTCCAACGTTGAACCAAGCATCTGAGTACATCTAAGTACAATCACAAATTATTATCAAATATTATTTATGTGATAAAGATAAAAATTTATACTTCTTTAATCTAGTTTTTTATTGTTGCAATCAAACTTTTTGTTTCAAATTTTTCTTGTCAACTTTCCTTTTACTAAATTAATAGTAAACCAATCTATAATAAGTTTTTCATAAAAAAATTTCCGGTAAAAATTGGTTAACTTTTCATTGTTCAAATGAAATACGAATTTAAAAATAATTACAAATTACGTAAAACTTTTTAAATTATGAAAAACAGCTTTTGTTTTCAATTGAAACTAATAAAATTGAATAGTAAAAATTTCAATATACAACGTTTGAAGCTAAAAATAGTTAAATGTAATTTTCAATCTTTCATTGAATATAAATAATTAAAATAGTAGACTACCTAAAGTTCATTGTTCACATCCAATGACATTTATTGAGCTGATTTTTAGTAAAATTTTAAAACAATTATGAATAGAAAAGTAGTTATATTTTCAAATTTATTTTTGCACCAACGTGCACAACTCTAGATTTTTACAAACCATCATAACGAGAATAATTATACTTTAAATACGTTTTTCGTGATTGTAAGATGATTTTTTTTTATACTTGTTAAATCCATAATAATACGAAAAATCAAGGTACTTCAAAAATTTTCAAAATTATTGCTTTTAAATTGAATCTTCCATCTACTTTAATTGTTAATTTTTTTTTTTTAATCTTTGAAAGCTATTTTTGTAGATTTAATTAATACGTACATCAATAACTTGAAACTTGGTACTTTCGTCAATGGGTTTATCTCCCAGATAAAATTTACGAATTTTTTTAGCAACATCTTTGTGAGATTCTTTGGGACATGTATGTTCGTACAATAGTGTAGTAGCTGCTAATTCGTCAAAGTTTTCATCCAGCTGCTTAACATAACCCTTTTCCTTGAGCCCATAAAGACCTAAATATAATACGAAAAATTATTTAATGTAATTAATTATTTACACGCAACTTAACAATTTGATATGTATTTAAAAACCTGCGACTTTGAGTGTTCCTTCTTCTGAATTAAATCCAGTTATCCATGGAATATCAGCCATATTGCCATTTTTCAAAGACTCGGCTGGTTCTTCATTCAAAAATGCTCCTGGATGATTTGGTTCGACCACTGGCTTGAATGGAATCATTGGATCATAATCGAAAATCTGTAAAACATAATTTTCAATTTAACCTAAAGTGATTTTAAGTTTGAATTTTTTTCAGAAAAAATTTTTTTTGTCAGGAAAATTTTCATTTTTAAACAAAAACATATATATTCTTAATTTTTAAGTGTTTAATAAGGGCAAATTCGCTTTTAGCACTTATAAAAGAAAACTAATATTATTATATCAAATAAGTCAATAAAATTTGCTTAGAAACAAAAAAAATTCTCATAAAAAAAATAAATTTTACTTTGACCCTGAATGAATAATTTCATGTAAAATTGCAATGTTTAACATTTTAAAGGACTTCTTTCTAAATGGTTCAATTTTCTCCAATAATCTACTTGTAGATTTTTTTAATGATGGGTCATTAGTCAGCTAGAAAAATTAAATGGAATTAAAAAACAAAAATTTTCCTACGTTATTTCACATACTTTGAAAAATAAATAACACCCTTATACATGTCAAAATTTAAGTATGATAATAAACAACTACTTTTCAATATTTCTGTTGCAAACATGTATTGAGTAATTTATATTATGGTGCATTAACTTTTTAATTTATATGTAATGTATTACATCTTAGAAATTCCCCTAGATTAAATTAGCAATTCAATTTACTCATTACATAATTAAGAGAATAAAATTTAATAGTTTCGTCGTAGCATTATTACTTAACTAGATCCTACTAATGATTGGATGAATGTATGGCTTATTTATCACGTCTAATGACCAAGAAATTCATGAAGTTATTAATTCAATAGTTCACATGCCAACAAGAATGTAGACATTAACTTACTCTAATAAATGATTGGTATTAAGTAGTCAACATGTCGCGCGGATATATGGTTAAGGAGTAAAATAACTCAAAAGTAAATGGTCATAAAAATATTGAATACTGAGATGTAATAATGCTTTCATAATTTTAAATTCTACTCAGGATTGCGAAAAGTATTTTTTTACTGCGTATCATCGAACAAGAAAAATTTATTGACCGGTATATATGACAATTTAATTTAATAGTTGATTTATATAGATCTTTATAGATCTACTTAAAATCACATTGAGTTAATACGTCGTTAGAGAAAATAGTGTAGATCTACTAAGTATTTTTTTCAAACAAACCTGGTACGCTCGATCAGTAGCAATTATATCGACAGCCTTTTTTTTACGAAGACAAGCAATTAACTGGGCAGAATTATCTGTTGGGCATTTCAATAATTCGCCAAGACGTTTGGATTTGTCTTTAGCCTCGCCAGGTCGAGTTAGTACCCATGGGCACAAAGCAGTTCCACTTTGTGATATACCTCGATGAATCAAACCTGTAATTTATCAATGGCTTGCTTATCAAACGTAAACATTAATCGTCACCAGTCAAGGTTACTTGAGCTTATTAATTATAATTGCGGTTGAAAACTTGTTGAAATAAGATTCAAAATATAATATGTGCGTGATTGGAAAAACCCCGATGATTTTTCATAGATTATTCAATAACTCCTACTATTTATCCATATATTACGTCATTTATATTCATTTCCATAGTTGAATTGAACATTTTGCATATTTATAAATCAACATTCTGACATGCTGATTGAATTTTAGCCATAATCTTAATCTCGTAGTATATATAAAACAGCAGTGTATAATGTTATATAATAATAAGTCATTCAAAAAATCTATAAACTCGTTATTGGATTATATTAAAGGAATATATTTTAGTTGTTTGATACGTATAAACTTAAATTGATAAGATAATTATCATAACAGCAGTTATGTTAAATATACATGCACATACATTGTATTAAAATTGCTATTTTTTTTAATTTTAAATAATTTTTTTATATCTAAAAAAATCATTTTAATCCAATGTTGGAAATTATTGCTCACTCAATATTTAAAACGATAATTTTGACCGTAAAATATGAAAAATTAGAGATAGATGTAATAACTATTTTTCTACACAATAAATTTTAATTGTTAACTAATTTTATAAGAACAAAATTTATACTTGCATATGGTTATCATATTACATGAAATAAAATTAATATCTGTTAAACTTTTTTATCTTTTTAACGATATTTAGTAAGCTATAATAATCGAAAAGCAGTTATGTTTAATAACGCGAATATTATTATCTCAATAAAACCTTGAACTGTTATTCATATTTTTATAGCCAAGACATTTTTAGAAACTTATAATGCTATAAAAAATTATAGTGATGATATTCAATATTGTTTCGTAATTTTTCACGTGAACAAACCTAATTATTAATTATGAATCGTTATTATTATTTTTGAAAAATTTTCGTATTCAGAGCTTGTTGTGTATAACATTGAATCTTTTAAAAATTACCATTTATATTTATAAATGGTTTATTAAAATTGCAGATATTTAAAAATACGGTGGATAGAAAAGCCGATTTTTTGCTCGAGCGTAATAATATCGCCTTTTAAAGAGATCTTTTCGCTCCAATTAAATCGCGTGCAAGCATTTAAACCGTGAAGTTGCGGAAAAATTTTTAAAAATTTAATTAAAAAATTGATTTGATTCATTTTGATCAGCTGATAGTTACTTGTCAGTGACTAAAATTTTATACAATTTTTTAAAGCTTATATTTCAAAAAATTTCACGGCAAATGATATCATATATGTTTTATGGTAAAAAATGAAATCTGCATGCTTGCAAAAGCTAATTTTAATTTTTTTTTTTAACTCATCTAATCAATAAACTATAGTATAATTCAAAGAAAAGTGTCAATACCTAAATTTTACATAAGATTCTGACAAAATTCGTAAACTTTTGAAATTTTTTTTTTTTCAAAAATTTGCACGGTAAAATATGATGTAAATTCCACGGTAGCATAGGTAATGATTTATAGTATGATAAAAAAATTTATTTTCATCATAATCTAATAAATTTTATTTTCCATTGGTGACGAAAGGATCTCCTTAACTTTTGTATCTTCAAGCATACCGTACCTTTAGCCACTTCTTTCAATAATCTAATTAAAATCATTTTATATAGATTCAAGTCCAAGTCATTAGAGTTATTAAGCTTTAGTTACATTAAAAATTAAATATTATTTTTAATTTATATCAGACGAACAGAAATGGCGAAAATAATTTTTATTTTAATGAAATACCACATCATAATTTTACTGTAAGCTTGATTAACCCTTTAGAGTCAGAGGATCTTGAAACGTCTAGGCGTGAGAGTAGTGGGAAGAGCGCAAATCCGTAGTAAGACCCAAGAGTGGGGTTTCAAGGTCAGATTCTAAAGGGTTAATAAGTACGAAGTATTTTTTTAACTTTTCAAAATTATCTATGATATATTTCATTAAATTTTAATAGCAATTAAAAATGAGTTCATTAAGTACATTAACATAATAAGTTTACCAGTTTACTCAAAGCAGTTTATGTTAATTGTATCATTTATTAGGAAATCAATGTCAGTATATTACTAATCATAAAACTATCATCAATAAGCTTTAATAACCTGGAAACTAAATTAATGAACGCGAATAAAAAAATAATATTTAAGTACTCAACATATTTTTACATAGTAAAATTTCGTCATTACTTCAAAAAAAGTTTTCGTCGAAAATTTTTATATTAAATATTTAACTGTCTAACACAACTTTTTTTTAATTGAGTAATTGATCATTTTTTTGGAAAATTTCTAAAACTACACATATTTACCTCGGGATAAAGGACTAATCATGTGATAGTGAGTACTAGCTCCTCCTGCAGATTCTCCAAAAACAGTAACTCGATTAGGGTCTCCACCGAATGAAGCAATATTCTCATTGACCCAACGGATCGACTGAGCTTGATCTTTCATTCCTTGGTTACCAGGTGATACCATATCTTCTGTACTCAGAAAACCTAAAGGTCCCAACCTAATCAACATAAAACAAATATTTATATACATCAGTAGTAGCAATATCGATAAACAAATATTACCTGAAGTTAACAGTTACAAGAACAACGTCATGATCGAGAAAAAATTTGGGATTGTAAAAGTCAGAATGGCCAGCTCCCGTAACCCATCCGCCTCCATGGAACCATATCATGACTGGATAATTAATACCGACCTCTTTCATCTCTTTGGTGGGTAGCTTAGGAGTATAAACGTTTAA
This sequence comes from Cotesia glomerata, assembly GCF_020080835.1. Lineage (NCBI taxonomy): Eukaryota > Metazoa > Arthropoda > Insecta > Hymenoptera > Braconidae > Cotesia > Cotesia glomerata. The sequence goes on from NC_058160.1 coordinate 20,083,603, forward strand.
GTAAAGGCAATCTTCTTGCCCGACAATATTATCATCGTGAGTGTAAATATTTCGTTGAGTGCATATTGGCGCATCTTTTTTGGCTGATTTAACGCCTGACCAAGTAGTTGTTGGCTTTGGTGGCTATATGAAATAATAATTATTTATCAATATTAACCTTCATTTTTTAATATTATCACAATTACTATTTTCTATTAGTTTCATTATTTTGAAAATTGTCGGTTATTTTTATAATTTATAATTAGTAATACAATGAAGGGAATAACCGATATTGCAAATTTTAGTTATCAACTGTTGATTGGAATTAAATTATGAGCATTGAAACATATTTGCGAGAGTACGAATAGAAAGTTGTGTCTACCTAAGTGGAAAGTATGACTTTAATATTTAAACTTTAATGCTAATTCATCAATACAGCACAAAAGTGATATATAATAAGCTTAAATCTATATTGAGACTGACGCATCTCAGATTGTAATTCAGATAAAAGTGTTACATAAGTGATTTATTATGCATACAGTGTAATTGTCTATTGCGAAAAAAATATACACGGTTTTCTTTTTTTTACCTCAAATCTTAAATCACCGATCGGTGGAAGTGCGTAGGAGATACCTCTAAATGATAAAAATTCCCGACCACGACGTGTTTTCATCAATGAACCCTCTAAAGTACCATTTTTAACTTTAACTATCGGCGAAGCAACCGAAAAAAATCCGTTTAAATAAATTGTACAGTAAAATACTGCCGTCACTAATTGGATATTCATTATTTAATGATTATGAGACCGTAAAGTGTTAAAACTTTGAATGCCGATTTATAATTTAAAGTGATTCATTAAAAATTTCAGGCGTGAGACGTTCACTGGTGGAAGGTAAAGTTACGACTGTCTCGAATACACATGAGTAATAAGAGAGCGAGTATTAAAATTATTATTGAACCTAAGATGCTGGGTAATTTGTGAATTTTCCGAAAGAAAGAGGGGGCACTCGAGCCCGACCCCTCTACTTGTTTTTATTTCTATCGTGAAAAACAAATGCTGGCTTTTTATAAATAATGCTAACTAAAACGATAGCTTATGTGAGAAAAACGAGAATACAAAACATATAGTCATCATTATAGACGTGAGATATCTTTATTAATGAGTGGATATCAATTAATGGATCTATTTTAATTATTGATACCAATGGGAATTATGAATAATTCAATATTATACCCGAGAAAAAATATTTATATACAATTATATATATTTATATATAAATTGGTTATATATGATTATATATGAAAAATGGCCAAATATAATCATATATAATTATATATAACAATATTTAATTATATATTTATTACATCTAATTAATTATTGGGTTAATTTTATGGATAGAATATTTAATATGGTCCTACGCAATTCTGTGTAACCAATTAAAATGCAAAAAAAAAATATCTAGGTATAATTTTATAGCTATAACACCAGCGGTCACCCATCCAACTATTAACCCTGCTCAATGCTGCTTAACTTTGGTGATCTCCGTGCGTCTTGAAGTGTCTGTCTGCTGCGCTGCTGTCTTAGATGATAATGATTCTATGATCTACATAATGTATCATATGAGTTTATCATAAATGGAATATAAAAATTGATTTTAATATAATTATTTGGATAGTCATTATTCATAATTTATTTATTTTACCGAATTTCATTATAATATAACACTTATTTAAATAATAAAATAAATAATAATTTTATTATTAGGTAGTAGCAGAGCAAACCAAAACATCTCATAGGAAATATGACAAATTTTGTATTTCAGAGTTATTTAAACGTAATTATAAACATCATTTTACACTTTTTGTGATTACCAAAAAAAAATTTTTATGTCTGTTAATTATATATAAGCATATATAATTATATATGATTATATATAACCTCATATACAATTCCATATATAATCATGTATGATTATATATAATTCTATATACTTATATATAATTGTATATGGAACTATATATAATCTTGCATGGTAGTATATTGCTCCATATACAGTCATATATAATTATATATGATTATATATAACCTCATATACAATTCCATATATAATCATGTATGATTATATATAATTCTATATACTTATATATAATTGTATATGGAACTATATATAATCCTGCATGGTTGTATATTGCTCCATATATAGTCATATATAATTATATATAACCTCATATACAATTCCATATATAATCATGTATGATTATATATAATTATGTATGATCATATATAATTGTATATAATTATATATGTGATTCCATATATAATCATATATGATTATATACAATTATATATAATTATATAGAAACATTTTTTCTCGGGTAATTAATAAAAAAAAAAAAAAAAAACAATATTTAGGCAGGTTTAATTAAAATCTATCTGTTGCATTGATTTTCATCTCGGAATTTATATATTTTTTATAATATATAGGTATTTTTTAAATAACTGAGTATATAGTTCAAAAATAGCATTGGGGTTAAAAAATTTATATATAAGACATCCTACACGGAAAAAAAAATTTCGTTCTGGTAAACTAACTGTAGAGTTACTACAACTATACACAGTTTACTGTTCGTTGTAGAGTTACAGTAACAAAATGTTATTTAGTTCTGATAACTCAATGTTGTTGAGCTCTCAGAGCTCTACGGGATTGTTCTCAGAGCCAAACGGTATAGTTGGAAGCGCTCTACGTTGCGCAGTAGTGGAGTGCGCTGACATATTTCATAACCTTCTAAAATGACAAACAGAATTATTTTGTTACTCATCCATATTATTAAAAATATATGACAATTAAGTTTCCAGTTTATTTTTTTAAGGAAATAGGTTTTTTTTTTGTCAAATTGAATTTCGTTAGAACAGTTTTGTATTTATGGTTTTTCAAGGTTCATTTGCAGTGACTGTTAATTTAATTTATTAGTTGAATATATTGTGATAAGTAATAAGTTATCGGAATACATTAAAATTTGTTTTCGTTTATTTATCTTTTCTTGTGCATATACGGCAGTGATTTTATGTACAATATTTATTGGTATAATTAAGAAAATAAGATAATTTTGTGACGACCATATTTTTATTTTACAAATAATTTTTATTTGTAATATAAGTTCTATTATTATTTTATTTCTATTATAATACTATTCTTACTTGTCATATACAATTATTGTTGGCAATATTAATTCATTCTGCCGCATGTATTTATTAAATTATCCATGCTAAATTGTAAGAAAAAATTACCAAGCAGACTGCCAAAAATTTGTTATAGTCTCAGAACGATCCTGTAGAGTTGTGAGAGGTAAATAACGCTTAGCTCTCAGAGCTCAACGATGTAGAGTTGCAGGAGCCAAACGGTATTGTTACCATAAGAATACGTTAACCTACTGGAACTTTTTACAACTAACTAACTACTATAGAGTTCCTATAGAAAAATTTTTTTCTCCGTGTACGTTAAATCAGACGGTTTGAAAAAATTCTGTTTTGAAATTCTTTGTTTTTTCATGTTACTTTTAAGAAAAATACAAAAAATTATTCCAACTATTTTTATATGTGATATTTGAATTTTAAAATTAAAATCTGATCAAAGTATCCAAATACTATCTTTTCAATAACTTTTGAGCCCCGGTTGATACTAAGCCCTTCGTAATAACTGCTTTATTCAATTTTTAAAAATTCGAAAATTTTTTTTTTTTCGATTAATTACTATCAAAACTAATTTTCATTCTTGCATGCACTATCTTCTATTGATTAAATCTGATTTTTTGTCGATATGAAACTTTAAAATGATAGCCATTAAGGGGGTTCTCCTGTGTGACGGCTACTTTTATAAGCATCTTTTTTTTGACGACCAATGAACAGATAAAGCTTTGAGTTTTTTTAACTTCCCGTTAAGAAAATTGAAAATTTTCAAAAATCGGGAAGTTATTGCTTTTACCACGTTTTTCTAAAATAAAGTTTTTATCAGATCTCGACGTTTTAAGGTCCTAGGAAGCTTCCCTAACTCTTCCCGCGATGGTGTCCTTTCATCTATGTGTATGTATGTATTTATGTATGTATGTATGTATTTATGTATTTATAAAATATATATAAATATATATAATGTACGCAATGTATTTATGAAGATCAACCAGTGGATGGATACAGTGAACCTACAACTGGCCAAGCAGAAGACCGAAGCAGTGCTTATTACCAGCCGAAAAAAAGTTGAAACAATTAAGCTAAAAGTCATCGACCGAGAAATCACATCACAATCTCATATACGATATCTGGGAGTGATGCTTGATGCCCGACTCAACTTCAAGCAGCAAGTGGAACACGTCTGTACGAAAGCGTCAGTAGTGAGAGCTAGTCTCGCACGATTGATGCCGAACGTCGGAGGCCCAAAGCAGAGCAGGAGGCTACTATTGGCATCAGTAGTCACATCGGTGCTCACCTACGGAATATCCATTTGGGCTGATGCACTGGAAACCCAGAAATCATGGAGAAAAGCTGGACCAATATATCGTATGAGTGCCCTACGAGTTGCAAGCGCCTTTCGCACAGTATCTGAGGAAGCAGTGTGTGTCATTTCCGGAACTCTGCCTCTTAGAGTTCTAGTTAAAGAAAGACGTAACCTCTACCATCGGAAGACGTCAACCACACTGTGCTGAAGAACTGAAAATAGAAGAGCGACAGAAAAGCATCGTACGATGGCAATTTCAGTGGGATGCCGCAGTGAAGGGCAGGTGGACGTACCGTCTCATACCATGAATTGACGTTTGGCTGAATCGTAATCACGGTGAGGTCAACTACTATCTAACGCAGATGCTATCAGGACATGGCTGCTTTCGAGAATACTTACACCGTTTCAAGCACGATAATTCTCCTGAGTGTCCGTTCTGTCCAGGAGTTAATGAAGATGCGGAGCATGTTTTCTTTGTTTGCCCACGATTTTATTCACAGCGTGATCAACTTGAAAATATCTTACACCAGAGTATCCAACCAGAGACACTAGTAGAAACAATGTTGTCGTCAGAAGCCGCATGGAACGCCGTAAGCACGTTTGCAACAGAAGTCCTTACAGACCTGCGTTCCATCGAAAGAAGAAGAGCAAATGACAGAAACTAGAAGGAAGGAAAAATAACACCTTAGTCATCAGAAGGAATAGCAGTAGCTAGATCCTCCCCTCACGAAGTAATGCCTGACGGCGGTTTCCATGAGGGATTAGAGGAAAGAAGAAAAGGGGTTTAGGGTTTAGTGGGTAGGGGCGCTACCGTCGAGTTTTAGTATGACGCTGCGTCGAGTCGCCACATATCCAGGCCAAACAGCTATGCCTGGAATCCGTAAAGGGATTCCCCCCCTCCTAAAGGGAGAAAAACACCCACACACACACACACACACACACACACACACACACACACACACACACACACACACACACACACACACACACGGACGGACGGACGGACGGACGGACGGACGGACATCATCGCGAAAACATTCAGAGAGCCTTCGTAGGACCTCAGAATGTCAAGATCTGATAAGAACTCGATTTTCGAAAAACGGGATAGAACCAATAACTTCCCGATTTTTGAAAATTTTCAATTTCAATTTTCTTAGCAGGAAGTTAAAAATTTTTTCATATGTGGTTTTTTGGAATAACTTTTAAACGGCTTTACTGATTGATTCCAAAAACTAATCAGCATTCAACATTAGAAAACCATGTCGATCGCCACCAAGCCGGTCAAAATTAGTTGATTCGTTTGTGAGTTATCGTTAACGAAAAAAATCGAAATGAAGTGATTTTTTCGAACTACACTGAAATTTTTGGTCTGATTAATTTATGTTTAAAAGTAAATCATAGGATTCGAGAAACTTGACGTCATATGCCATTTAACAAATCAAAATTGATTCATTCGTTCGTAAGAAATCATTGACAAGTTAAAAAAAACTTGTTTTTTTTTTAAATAACTTTGAAATTTCTTACCAGATCATTTTTTATGTAATAAGATAATTATTAGAGCTTGAAAAAATGCGTCAAGAGCTCAAAACTTTGGAATAGATAATTTGTCGAGCTTTCTAAACTTGTACATAGTAGGAAGTTCCAAGAATGACCTGCAGGGTCAACCGTTTTCCAGATTTCTTTGACTATACATGGAAAAAAAATTAAAGTAAAAATTACAATAATAACATCGTTAACTAGACAACAAGTCCAGAGCTTGTCTTCCAATATAATAACCTTCATAATTTTATGCTTCATAATTACTATTTAAAGGAAAATAAAGCAACAATTACAATAAAAGAAGCAATTTTCACTTTCATCCTTGTAAAAATCACTTGTGATTATAAAACATTATCAAGAATATATGCAATCAGTTTGTATTCTCATGAAAGAAATAATGTTCCTGTTTTGATTGAAATTTAGCGATGTGCAATTACTACTATTTTTAATTTATATAACGTGACCCTCGCGTATACCGTCTTGTGACGGTTAGTGACATTAAAATTTTTTTCGATAAACCTGTTGTGCAATTTACAGTCACAAAGTCGGTTACAATTGTTACCGTCTATTGTGCAACGATTTAAATGTTTTTTTTTTTTTTTTTTTTTTTAAGTTGATTGCTTGGTTGATTCTATACGATTTCTTGACATATTATCTGTTGATTTTGTGATTTTTGAAAACATTACGCAATGGTTATCTTGCATCGTTTATTTAACTAAAAAAAAACCAATTTATAATTGAATACACTCAACAAATTTTATCAAAAATTTCACTGAGGAAAAAAATTCTTCTATTGAGAAAATTTTGTTGATACTAGAACAATTATACTTTTAAATTATTGAGAATACATTTTCTTGTAAGATGAATTGGTCAAAATACTCTTTATTTCATTTAAGTGAATCTAATAGTACGCTTATTAATTATAATGAAGGCTAATATTTTATAATAACGACAAGTATTGATATTCTTCCAATAAAAAAATTAAATAACTTTGAACGGTTTCAAGAAATTTTACAGTCTTGAAATCCTTTTGTGGATAAATTTTTCTTTTCCTCAGTGAATACAATAACACATTGACGTAAAAATTAACTTGATTCCAAAAATTCTTGATCTAAGAAAATGATTTTGAAGAGTTTCATAATCTTGCATTAAGTTGATTTTACTTAAATCAAGAAAAATTTTTCGGTTTAAAATTTTTTTAAATAAATAAAGACACTATTCAAAATGGTTTTGTTAATTTAAAAATTTTTCTCGTGAATCAAGTTAACTTTTGTCAGTGCACGGTTAATGGGGTTCCGTTTTGCCAAACTCAGCCACTTGAGAGCAGCACATTAGCAAGTTTTTTAAAGCGCAAGTTTTCAAATATGATCACCAAAGAAAAAAAAAGTTTCATATGAAAAATTAGTTTACTAGCTATAATTCAACGAGAATTGAAAATTAATCGACGCAATAAACATTAAAATTTATATAACTATTTTTTTTATAAGTTATGTGAATTTAATAATAATAATTATACTATACCTATATTTAAGTTATACCTAATGTTTTGGAGTGGACACGTGTTGATAAGTCATTGTGAAAAAAATAATTTAACAATATAATTAATACCAAAAAATGGGAAAGTGTTCAGTTCCTTTTTGTAAAGGAAAAGCTACTTTTACTTTTCCAAAAAACGAAAAATGTCGGATTCTTTGGGAAAAAGCCATAAGTGTCAATTTTTAATCATCAAAATCATCAAGGTTATGTTCGATCCATTTCGAAAAAGATTTAATTATTGAAAAAAAAGAGAGTTTCTATACAGGTATGAAATTAATTTATTTAACGTAGATTTATATTGTAGTAATTTAATATCCGTATCAAGTAACTTTAATAGGTGGTTTTTTTTAGGAGTCACAACATCCAAGAAGTACTTAAAACCTAATGCTGTACCAACACTTATGTTGGAGCTCGAAGCAGAAAAATCAAGGCGTTCAGAAAAAATTCGGAAAGCTCTTTTCGAAGAAGATTCTAACAATTCATCATCATCATTGCCTTTGTCGCTTTTAGATGATCCAATAAATATCTCTGAAAATATTGCCAACAGTTTGATTGAATCACCGATAAAGAATTGTATATCATCAGTACCATCATCATCAAATGAAAATAATGAAATTACTGAGCTACAAAAAAAAATAGAGCTTCGAAGTTCACCAATAAATAAAGAAACATTGATAGATCATCAAATTGAAGAGCCATTTGCATCAACTAATATTCAAGATTGCTCAACAATCTCAAGCATGTCATACATACCCACTGATTACTATAATATCGATGTACAAATGGAAGAAGAGGTCTATTCATTGCCAATGTCAGAAAGTAGTAATTCAGATTACATGGAATCAAATCATGTGAAATCGTTGGAAGTAAAAAAACAAAAATCTGCCGTGAGAAAAAAATGTTTTAGTTCAGTTGGTATCCAAGTTGGCCGTGGACCTTTATCTGTTCAATCAATTTCTCACCGAGATGATGTAATACATTACTATATACTGGATTAGGAAATTATGCCAAATTTCAATTTGTGTATGGTACATTAAGTGATTATGTTGATCGCATTAAATATGTTAAAGGTCAAGTTAACTCTGTAGAACCTGAGGACATGTTTTTGTTGATACTTATGAAGTTACGAAGAAATATTCCAGATTTTGGATTGAGTATTTATTTTGAAATTAGTGAAGCTGTTGTCCGCAATATTTTTAATACTTGGATCCATATGATTTACCAGCTTTGGTCATTGATAGATACTTGGCCATCCCGAGAAGTTGTCGACTTTTATATGCCAGAAGGATTTAAAAAGTTATATCCATCAACAAGAATCATTGTTGATGCTACTGAAATACCCATTGATAAGCCATCAAATCCAATAGCTCAACAAGCTACATTTAGCACATATAAGAACAAAAATACTGTGAAAGTATTAGTGGGAGGATCGCCTGATGGCATTTTATGCTATCATTCTGCAGCGTATGGAGGTAGTACAAGTGATAGACAAATAGTAGAAAGATCGGATCTCGTTAAAAAATGTCAAAAAGGTGATTCCGTAATGGCTGATCGTGGTTTTAATGTGCAAGATATTTTTGAATCACAGGGAGTAACTGTCAATATACCTCACTTTTTGAAAGGTAAACAACTTCCAAATGTGACAGTATTATCCGATCGCAAATTAGCATCGAAACGGGTACACATTGAACGATTAATTGGGCTGACAAAAACTTATAAAATCTTACGAGAACCTTTGAATCCAAATTATACGCGTCTAGCTACGAAAATTTTTTCTATATGTCTAATGTTATGCAACTTTCGTGAATCTGTTGTTAACTCGGCCGCATAAAATGATATCTCCAAGACAAAGGACACACTTGGAAAATTATAATAAATAATGAACTTACATTTATTTCGTGTACATTTTATTTTGTAATTAAAATTTGTATATTTAAAACGATTCAGTTCTGCTGTATAACTAATATAACAATAATTATACTTTTTATAAGAAAATATAAATATGATTATAAATACATTAACTTTTATATAAAACGTAAATTTTCATTGCTTCTTTTTTACTTTTTAAAAATAGTACTGTAATTTTTATATAAATAACGATCTAAAATAGCAACACGAAAATAATCCTCAAAGAATTTTGTTAAACGTTGAACCATTAATGTTATGAAGTTGTCATCACGGCGAATAGTTATAACAATTGTTTCAATTGTTGTATATACTATAAACTTTGCAATGTATCTGCCTGTAACAAAAAGCTGGCCTTGAATTTGGTGATAGTACAGATGGTTTTTTTTTAATCGTAAATTGTTTCTTTCGTCAAGATACAGGTATGGCAAAGTTTTTTCCGTTATAGAAGAGAATCTACGGGAATAAGGACACTTAACTTCTACTACTGTGTCATTTGCTATGAGCCCATCTGGAGAAGCTCCTAAAAAAGGGTGAGTTGGACTTATAAATAGTCCGCATTTATCTATTTTAACACCAGTGGATTCGTAAATTTCCAGCGCTTTACTTTCATTTTCTTTACCCCAATCTGTAGACTTTGATTTAAACGGTTCTTGATTAATCAAGCTAATAGAAAATTGTATTTGGGCTTCTTCATCTCGAATTATGCAGCATTTATAAAAATTACTGGCTGTGATTCTATTTTGACGATATTTAAACCAACTTTTACTTTGACTTTGCTCTCTTGTTTCTTCTTCAATTTCTTTTATATCATCAGTGGTTATTGACAGTAGTTTAAATTTATTTAACAGCTGTTCTTCTGGATTCACATTTGTGTAGTCATGGTCCTAAATTGCACAATATATATTAGCTGGTTCGAACAGACGAAGGAATGGCATCGTTGTTCGGTTAGTTGCAGCAAAATTTATTGCTCGATTGCATTGCTTTTCGCAGTACAATTGTTTGTTCACAATACTTGGATCTAAAACGACTGGATCCGAAAATGGTTCAAGATTTTGATTTTTTTTTTTGGTAACAATTCAGCTTTGATGGGCGAGCCAAAAAAAGATTTTGCCGGCTTATGAAATGATTGAAGTTTTTGAGTACAAACTGTTCTCAAAGTAATTTTCTTATCTCTACCCTAAAAGTAACAACCAAAATTGTTGAGGTACAATTTTCTAGTCATGAAAACTAAATTATTGCTAAGATTTGTAATATCAATCCAATTACCATTTCTTCCATTGCCCAAAGAAGTACTGCGACGTGTTTACAATGAGCTGTATCACCACCACCTACAGCACATTCGCAATGAGTCCCTTCAATAAAACCAGTATTGGACATTTGAATATCACTATTTATACTGCACTGATTTTTTCATTTGGGCCAAACAATGTCCTTGAATGAAAATTGAGCTATTACTTTGTGCTATCCTGGCATGAAGAAGATATCGATTTTCGTACATTTCTTTGCCAAGATTTTTCAGCACATCATACCTGCAAAAAAAATTTACTCTTTGTTACATTGTCATACATTCTGTCAATTAAGTCATGCGTATTATTATCATTATGAACCTCTGCAAAAAAAGTTCTACTCGTTCCTTGGTTATTAAAGGAATTTTAGTTGCGGCATTAATATCTTTATAATGCGTATTGTCTGGTGTCCAGAATACTGCATCAGGATCTTGTTGATGTAATTGGAAAAAACCTTTATTCTCATCCGCAAAAATTAACCTGCATAATTAGTAATAGTTACTTTTTTTTTAATTAAATAAATTTTGTTATTAGTTCGCTAATTAAATATTGTAATGACATACGATATTGTTAGGTTAATTACCGAAATTTAATATTTACATACCGTTCTTGTAAATTTTTTTTTTTTACCTGTGGTACGAAGTCCACGTCTTTTTAATTCTTGCTTTAATTGTTCAACATTCCAGGTAAAATATTTGTTTTCTTTATCCATTTTTTTTGTAAGCACATAACAGTCACTATTATTAACTTCAAATATTTGCGCGACAAAAAATGATCTATGCTGCTGCCCCCTGGGCCGAGTTTGACAAAAACGGATCCCCATTAAAAAAAAAAATTTTAAAAACGGTTGACCCTGAAGGCCATCCCTGCAACTTCCCGCTAATTCCATAACTAGGCGCTTAAAATTGCACGTATGACGTTTTTTCAAAAATAAAATTTATGTGATATTTTGAGCTCTCCGAGCGCAAAAAGATAGTTTTCCTATGCCTTTGAGCTCTTCGAGCTCAAAAGTCGAAGTTCGATGAAACACGATTTTTTAAATTTTTAAACTGCTATAACTTTTGAATGAATCGACCGATTTTCACGCGGTTGGCGGCGATCGATGTAGTTTTTTAAGCTCTATGAAAAATTTGATACAAAAAAATTGATCTGATAAAAAATTTCGGATTTATTACAAAAAAACACTCTTTTTGATTTTTTTCGACAACGATATCTCACCAACGTATCAACCGATTCTGACGTACTTGGTGGCGATCGATGCGAGTTTTCAAGATTAACAGCTGATTAGTTTTTGAAGTCGATCGGTTCAGCCAATTCGGAGATATTTTTAAAAAATGAAAAAAAAAAAACTTTTTTATTCACTTTTTTTGCAATTTCTCGAAATCTACTGGTCCGAATCGGTCCCAACTTACAAGAAATGTAAGTTTGGCAAAGCCCTTTCGAATGACACCAACTGCAATGAAATCGGTCAAGTCGTTCAGAAGTTATAAGAGGTTTACACACACACACACACATACACACACCCACCCACCCACACACACACACACACACACACACACACACACACACACACACACACACACACGCACACACACACATGCACACAGACAGACACGGTAACATCACCGCTGGAATAGTCAGAGAAGCTCCTTAGGGCTTCAAAACGTCGAGATCTGTTGAAACCTCGATTTTTGCAAAACGGGATAAAACGAATTTTCGAAAAAATCATTGATTTTCTTAGCGGGAAGTTAAATATGTGTTTTAATAATTTTAACTGTAGCTTCAGGCTTGTATCACTAAGTCAAGCGTACCAAAATTCCTCACTTTACACAGTAGCGCTCAAAAGTATTTTGACAAATATATTTAATGGTTTAATTAAAAATAAATATGAAACACAATAATCATTCATTTAATTTTTTAGCAGCTTTTGAATAATCTGCAGAATAGTGTCAAAGTGGTCCTTGTTTGTAACAAAAGAAAGTTTAATTTTTAAAATATTAGGAAAATGGTTGTTCAAAAGTATTTTGACATTGTTGAAAAAAACTAACGCATAATGTTGTCAAAATACTTTTGAGCACTACTGTAACTAATTTGTTTCCTCATTTTTGTTTTTTTTATTATTTATTTTATTTTTTTTTTTTATTAAGGGCTCTGAACTATTCACAAGGCTACGAGCTTTACGAGCTAAAAAATAAAGCTATTATGCATTTCGAGCTTGTCGAGCTCAAAAATCTAGTTGTCGTGTGAATAGAGCAGTATTTTAAACACTTTGTATTGCGATATCTCTATAAAGAATTAAATACTTTCGATGCGATTTGCGATATTCAAAGTCGATTTTTAACAAAATTAGGCTACTTATTCAAAAATCGATCCGGCAAGAAATTCCAAAGTCTTGTGAAGACGTTTTTTTTCGACAACAATATCTCACGAACGAATTAATCAATTTTGGTTTTTTTAACTGTATTCAACGTTAATTTTTAAACTCAAGAGCTGATTGTGTTATAGAATTCATTGATGGAGCAGATCAAAAGTTATTTTGAACGAACATGATTTCACAAACTTTTTTTTTTCGATTTTTTTAGACTTTATCAAAATCTATCGTACCGAATAGATTCAAATTTACCAAGAAGTCTGTTTCGCTAAACCCTATCGAATGACGTCATCTTAAGAATAGTGAGAATAGCTTCCTAAGACCTCAAAACGTAAAAATCTGATGAGAACTCAATTTTCGAGAAAATCTGGTGTATATCTATTCATATACATTGAAATGTTTTTTTAGTGTTTTTTCCATGCAATTATTTCGAATAAAGTATCCAATAACGACTTAACATAAAAATAATCTTACTTTTGATCACCAGCATAAAAATACCCATTAATAAAAAATAGCAACTGACATACTTTCACATATTACAGATAATAGATGTTGATCTGTTAATTTGCGTGTGCTTACCTTGTCAAAGTCATTTCAACTGTGATTAAGTACGAGTTGTTATTCACACAGCTCATCGGACTTGTTATATACCATTGCAACATTTATTTATTTTTCTTCTTAATTAACTTCATGTTATGTCGTTGTTAAAAAATAAAACAAACTAATTGTAAATTCCGTCTGTAACAAGTCATTACAGAACGAAAAAACTTAATGAGGAGTTACAGGAAGAATTATGGAGGTCATTATTTATTACATTTCATGAAATAATAAAGACATTTTTACGCAATACCGTTTATCTAAATTTAATATATCATTAACGATAATAATGACACTAATCAGAATGACATTAATTCCAACTAATTAAAATTTTCAATAGAAAAAAAAACTGAATTATAACTCAAAACCAGTTATTAGTGTTAAGTATTATTCATTCTGTTTTACCATATCATTTACATTTTATTACCAACAGATGTTAAATTTTATTGCAGAAAACTAAATTATCTACACAGGCCGCAGTTGATATTTTCCACGAAGGATACGACTATATCTTTAGATATAACAAAGATCAGATTAGAACACCTAGATGTCCTTGCTGACAAATTAGTATAGGATTTAAATGTTTGTGTAAAATTTCCCAGAGTATTTTCATTACTCTCGGCATTAGTTTGCTTTGTCATTCCCCAGAGAATAGGGGGCGAACCCTACAAAAATAGGCATAGCTTCGCAGATCACTGCATGAAATAATCACCCCTTATGCGTGCATTAATCGTAGTTTTTATTTACGGTCGACACGCCATTTGTAAATCTTTTACTACAACTTCACCATTTTTCAAAAACAAAGCTCTAGTGATTTTTTTTTTTCGTATGAGAAGAAAAATTTAAAAAAAAAAGGTGAAAATTCGATATGAAGTTATTAGAGAAAGATGTTGATGCATAATAAATCCTAGCATACTGTTTTAACTCAACATTTTCACTGCCAATTTCAAAACTAGAATTTTCACGAATTGAAAATTAAAAAAATAATGAAATATTTAAACAAAGTTTCTTAACTTACAATTTTGTCGCTGAGCGTTTTGATTATTGATCTTTTAATAGAAAAAACTTATAGCCTCTGGGTAGTGCTTGACGGATGGTACCAACAATTTTTTGAAGCAATATTGCTAAAAATCATGAAATTTTTTGTATAACTTGAATGTTATTCTTTGTTAATCAAATGAAATAAATATACCACAAAAAAATATGCTATTCTTTAGAACTTTTGATATTCATTAATATTCAATAATCTCTGATGAATAAGCATCATTATTTGAAATCAACAATATAGAATTCACAATAAATAAAAATGTTAAAATTTTACCTTTTTATATGAGAAATAGTTTAAGATACTGTGAGTGTAAGACACTATCAATATTTCAATTAAAATGACATGGAGAAAAATAAAACAATAGTTTCTAGAAAAGCAAAATATTTTTTTCTTCTTTTAAATACTACTTTTGAGCTCGAAATAAACAAGAACGCTATCACTTTTTGTCTTTAAAACTCTTAATTAATTAATTAATTAACAAATTGGAATTTGAAAATCATAATTCTGAATGTTACCGATATTAATGAAGATAAATGAAGTCATTTATATAAAGACAGTAATAAAGGATATTTACGTGTGATAATTTGTGTAAGTTATTATCTAGACATAGATAAGAATCTAATACAAACTCCAGATGTTTTTTTTGTTTTGTCATTTTATGCAGCTTATTTCTAACTAAGATGATAATGATAATAATTATTATTAAATAGTTTTAATTTATTAAATAAAGTAAAATATATAAAATGTCTAGCATTGATGTTTAGTTCAGCAATAAAGAAAAAAAAATATAGCCTGCAACTAAGATCCGTAACATTTGAGGGGTGCTCATCGACCATCAGCGTGCATCTATGATTGTTTGAGAAAATTCTGTAGGGTCGCTGAGCCAACCCCATAGAACGAAGAGAGGGGCAGGCATCCCCTACTATGAAAACCTAACGATATCTCAAACTTTCCCAACACCACTGATCTCCACCCTATATTTTCTATTACTTTATCGCTTGTACAAGTCCAAAATTTTTGGAAGTCCTACTATTACTATTATTGCGTCATATATTTCAATAACTTTTCTTTATTCAAATCATATACATCATAGATTCGATTTTAGTTAAATAAATTACTGGGCAACAATATTAAAATTGAAAAGTATCAATTTGATAAGTTTTTTGAGATCTATACACAAAACATGTGAAAGTTTGATCTGCTATTTTCGGAATATTTAGTGGATAAAATTACTAACCCAAATTCGAAAGGGTAACGACCCCGAAATAAAAAAACAGCCTATGAAGGCAAACCATTTAATTCATAGTTCTCTATTTAAAAAACCATTTTAATTTTAATTTTTTATTTTTTGTTTGTGAACTAAAACGAATCGTCGGTATACTCTTTGAATTTTGTTGCTCGGTGAAAACTGGATCTTCTTACTGTATACCTGCGCTTGTTAAAATGAAAAAAAATCCAACGAACGTACACATATATGCTCACGTTGCAATGTAGTTGTTGAATTTAATAGATGTGACGAGGGTACGATTAGAGTTGAAAATTACGCTTCTATTCACCTATAAAATTATTTCTTCTCATTTATTGTAATGTACACATCTTCAAATTTTTTCTTTAAAATACCGATCTAAACCTGATTATATATCCACGAGAATGTGATCTGGAATGCCAGCTTGAAAAAAGAAACAGAAAAAATTTTTTAAGCTAATAGAAATAAGATATATGGACATACATGTATGCTTAGATCCGGATACACCCGTTTATGTAAACACTGTAAAAACAACTGTATTTTAGAATAAATAGTCGTTTCTACAAAATATATGAAGGCAAAAAAAAAACTAAATTCAAAATATTTTATGTGGAAAATACGAAAAATCCCATATTGTATTATCATTATTTTTTTTTTTTCATTATTAATGTTATTATTATTAGTATTTAATCTATTCAACCCCTCCTTCCTAATTCTTTTATTCAAGATGTTTATAAAAAATAATGCGTATCCCTGTTGGCAACAGCTTCCGGGACGATGCGATGAGTTTGTGAGTTCAAGGCCACCTTAATTTCTAACCCCAAAAATTTTAGTAGTTTAATAACAGCCCTATCAAATTCTTAGAAAATTCTCTTCTGTATATATTTGTGTTTTCGAATAGTTTTTTTAAGTACCTGCGTCTATTGAGTTTTATATTTGTAAAGATACCTTTCAAAGGTATGCAGTCCTGTGAGAAATTTGATTTCTTTCCAAGTAAGCTTAAATTGTCAGGATTTATTAGTTCATGAATAGAATTTTCGCTTTCAACGGTTAAAAAAAATTCGTACGATTTTAAGAAAACAGGGAGTGAAAACCATGGATAGCCATTCAGCCATTTATCTAAATCGGCTTGCACTGCTATGCTGTTAAGTACATAGTTTTAACTATGCTCGACGAACACTAAATACAAAGGCCTCGCTTCTACGAATTCATAGGCGTAGAATCTACTTTTTAAAACAATTATAAAAATTTCATGCGAAACAATAAGGTTGTCCATATTTTTTCTTTTATCTTATTAACCATTAATTGAAAGACAGTTTTAAATGCAAGGTACATTAATTTATAACATAATTTATAGCTTATGATTGTTCATAAAAATTTGTACACATGAATCTTAAAGATTTACTAGAACAGAAATGAACTAAGTTTCTGTAAGTCAAATTTTTACGACCTACATAACATTAAGTAGCGTATTTGAATCCAAAGTTAAGTAACAGTTGTAAATTATAAAAAATAAGAAAAGAAGTATACCGGATAAAAGCATAAACATAGAGCGACATGAAAGAATGAGGAAGAAAAACTCATATGAATTAGACACGTAGAAACAGAAAGGAAAAAAAAATTTCCGATCCGTAAAAGTAAATGCAACCCCTCGTTGAGGGTTAGTGAATTCGAAGGGGTGCGGTGGTTCGCGCGCTTATCATTTTACCCCTCTGTGCGTTGTCAATTGGTCGTCGCATCGTCAGCCATCTTGGTTAATGGGCGTGCCTCGACGTTAACGCAGGGGTGACTCACCTCTGGTTGACGAAGAGTCTACGCCATTCTATGACAGTATATCGTCCTTCACTTTCCCTCGCTTTCACCCACTACTTCTATTCGCTCCTTATTCACTTCTTAGTAATATATAGTTTTTTTGTTATTACAAAAATATGCATGCCTTAGATTATATTAAAACTCATACGTAATGAAAATTTCTATAGCCGTCTTTAAAAATTATAACTTGGTAATCAACGAGCCTAATTCTGTTGAGATTAAAGTCTTTCAGCGAAGCTTAGCTATCCTTGTCGCACCTGCCGGAAATTTAATGTTCATCTAAACCCTCCTTATATTTCACCCTTTTTTCTATTTCCATTCTCTAGGTTCCCGTTTCCTTTCTTTGTTCTCAGCTCTAGTTTTGGATCTTTTTGGTTCTATACTTCGTACGATATTCCCGCGATTTTCTATGCATTCATTTTATCTTAAATCTTAGATTCATATTTTATACATCGTTAGCATAATCTTATGTTGTAAAATATATATATATATTATTCCAAAATATTCAAACGTTTTTAGTTTTTGCATGTACTTTTAAATTTTGTTTTTTTTCGTGAATAATATTTTCATTAATTCATATTTACATTTGATATTATCGTTTTGAACAATTTCATAACGTGTACAAACATTTTCAAAGAAACAAATAATACATTAATAAGTGTAGCGAAAGATGTTTTCGATAAATGGCGCCATCTAGTTGAATATAACAAATCGAGCGCATACGTTCAATGATAAACACTGCATTCAAAAATACCAATTTTTTCTGTTAAATTATTTCCTAGTTCATCGTAGATTTTATTTGAGTCTTTTACACTGATAATAGGATTTATTTCTATTAAAAAATATTTGTTAATAGCTAACAAATCATTTATTAGAGACCACTTTTTAGTATTAAACAAATATTTTTTAGTATTTAAAATGATTTATTTGTATTTAATAAATCTGATATTCATTTATTAAATATTAATAAATCTTTTTAAATACTAAGAAATATTTGTTGACTAAAAAGTGGTCTCTCATAAATGATTTGTTAAATATTAACAAATATTTTTAACTATAAACAAATCCTTCTATCAGTGTAATCTTTGATTAGCTGATTCGAAGCGGATGACCTGATTAAGTGAATGATTACATTAAGAAAATAACTTACACATATGTGACTAGAAAAACTTATTAAAAAAGTTTCAAGACTGAAATCAATATGAGAAAATATATTAAATAAGATTTATATTAAAAGTAAGTTGAAACAATCTTTTAATCATAGTAAGATTAACTAAAATTGATTGAAAATTCGATAAGCACAAAAAACTTCTAAATCTGGGATGATTTTGTCACATAGTATTTTTCTATACAATACTTTAACTACAACTAGTACGAATAGTGTCAAGACAAAAATGTGCTGTTGGCTGCACGAGCTGAAACTCAAGAGTAACATTTCATACGCGATTCTTGTCACTATTTGTACGAATCAGCCACAATGTCTTTTGTAACACAGGAAAAGTACACTTGGTCATATGTCAGCAGATAGTATCTTTTGTTTCACGTTTTTAATTGGAAAATTTAAAAACAAAAAAATATATTATTCATTGATAATTTTATTGAAGAACTCATCGGTTAAACCAATGAATACTTATTCATAGAATATACTACTCAATCTATGAGCATGCGCAAACACACTACCCCTGATGCATCAGGTCTTACTTATTCAATCAGTGAGGTTTTCCTGGAGAACCAGAGAAGTTCATTGATTTTATTTTAGAAAAGTTTATTTTTCTTACATTTCAATTTCTTTTATTCATATCACAAATAACATAATTCGAATCGTTACGTTGAAATTAAAAATTCTGAAGGACTTGAAATGACGTCACTTGTTCGAGGTTATGATATATTTTCAACTGAACCTCCTCGGAATATCTAATCTTGATATGTACTTTCGCATAACAAAGTATAATCATACTTTATGGATACACACCACAAACTGAAAATCGAGACATCACTCAACTATCAGAATTCCTACCTTTTCTCAAATATATCAATTTCACGAAAATGATTTTTTCACGATCATGATTTTTTTCAGAGATAGCTATGTTTTCAGAGATAGCTCTGAACTCAAATAGATAGCTGCTCTGTTCTTTTAAACTCTTCGAGCTCAAAAGTCTGATAGCAGTTTCATAGAACACTATTTTTTGAATTTTCAAACCGCAATAACTTTTGAATGAATTAACCGATTTTCTCGCGGTTTATGGCTTGCAACGCAGTTTTTTGAGTTCTTTGAAGAATCTTCAAGCGCAAACTGGTCAGACTGAAAATTTCATAGCAATTTTGTAAAAAACATTTTTAACTTCCCTCTGAGAAAATCGAAGATTTTCAAAAATCGGGAAGTTATTGGTTTTACCCCATTTTGAAAAAATTGAGTTTTCACTAGATCTCGACGTTTCAAGGTCTCAGGAAGCTTCCCTGACTACCCCCGCGATGGTATCTGTACGTCTGTGTGTAAACCTCTTATAACTCCTGAACGGCTTGACCAATTTGATCGCAGTTGGTGTCATTCGAAAGGAGTTCGCCAAACTTAGATTTCCTGTAAGTTGGAACCAATTCGGACCGGTAAATTTCGAGAAATTGCAAAAAATGTGAAACAAAAAGTTGTTTTTTTTTTTTCATTTTTTCAAAATATCTCCGAATTGGCTGAACCGATCGACCTCAAAAACTAATCAACTTTTAACCTTGAAAACCCACATCGTTCGCCACCAAGTGCGTCAGAATCGGTTGATGCGTTCGTGAGATATCGTTGTCGAAAAAAGTGTTTTTTTTGTAATAACTCCGAAATGTTTCACCAGATCAATTTATTTGCCTTAAATTTTTTACAGAGCTCTAAAAACTACATCGATTGTCGCCAACCGCGTGAAAATCGGTTGATTCATGCAAAAGTTATTACGGTTTGAAAATTTAAAAAATAGTGTTTTATCAAACTTCTATCAAAAACATCATAAGTGCAATTGTAAGCGCCTGGATATGAAATTAGCAGGAAGTTGCAGGGATGGCCTTTAGGGTTAACTGGTTTCCTAATTTTTTTTAATTTTTTTCGACAACGATATCTCACGAACGAATCAACCGATTTTAACCGGGCTATGGTGGCCATCGGCGTGGTTTTTCGAGGTTAAGAGCTGATTAGTTTTTGGAATCGATCGATCAAGCCGTTCAGTAAATATTTAAAAAAAAAGAATTTTTAGAAATTTCATTTTTGAGATTTCTCAAAATTTATCGACTCGAATTTTTTGAACTAGTATTAAAAATCTAAGGGCCACGGAACTTTTTGGAACGCCGCTTATTTGAATCGAACCGGATGATCCGTTCAATAGTTATGCGAGATTTACATGCACACACACACACACACACACACACACACACACACACACACGCGCGCGCGTGCGCGGTGACATCATCGCGGAAATAGTCCGAGAAGCTTTCTAGGACCACAAAACGTCGAGATCTGATGGAAACTCGATTTTCAAAAATCGGGGTAAAAACAATAACTTCCTGATTTTTGAAAATTTTCAATTATTTTTAGCGATAAGTTCAAAAAGGTAACCATTCTTAAGGCGATTTCCTATTCTTTTCCCATTATTTATAATCCTATAGAAGGACTAGTTATTGGCTACCTCAAA
Source organism: Cotesia glomerata (assembly GCF_020080835.1). Classification (NCBI taxonomy): domain Eukaryota; kingdom Metazoa; phylum Arthropoda; class Insecta; order Hymenoptera; family Braconidae; genus Cotesia; species Cotesia glomerata. The sequence goes on from NC_058160.1 coordinate 20,105,080, forward strand.
AAAATTAGACTAAAATCAATCAATTTCATTTTCTTAATTTGAACCTTAATATTATCTATAATTAAGAACAAAAATACATTCAAGATGCTTATATTTATTGTTATTGATAATCGATAACCTATATTCAACGATTTTGATGACATGAAAAAGAATGATTGACCATTTCAGCTATTTTTCAAACTTCTTGCTATTTTTACATTAAAACCACGCATGAAAAAATAAAAATATATATAAATAACGTATATTTCAACAGTTATTTTTTTGCGCTAAAGATATACGCGGAGAAAAAAAACAGCACTGATTATTATTTATACAGTACGCAGTAATATTTTAGGAAAAGTTGAGGTTAAAATGCTTGAGACAGTAGGGGGCGCTGTATACAAACTAACGACTGATGTCTGCACTTCACTGAGTCTTGCGCTGGCACTAATCAGTTGTGTGTCACACAGCACTCTCTACTGTCTTTGAAAATTTTTCCTAAACACTACTGAATACTGTACGAAACAGTAATCATTGCATATGTATGTAAACCTCATAACTTTTGAACGGCTCGGCCGATCGGATCGAAATAGGTGGCGATCCAAAGAATATCATTGCCATTAAATTTCGTGAAAATTTAAATCGATTCGGTTTGCTAGATTTTGAGAAATTTCAAAAATAAAATTTCCAAAAAATCGTTTTCTTGAAATAACTTCTAAACGGCTTTACCGATCAATTCCAAAAACATCAGCTCTTAAGCTTGAAAAACCACGTCGATTGCCACCAGTTCCATCAAAATCGGTTGATTCGTTCGAGAGTTATCGAAAACGAAAAATTTCGAAAAAAGTGTTTTTTTCACATAAATTCGAGATTTCTTTTTGGATAATTTTTGAAAAAATGGAATAATTATTAGAGAACAAAAAATCACGTCGATCGCCACCAAGACGTGAAGATTGGTTGATTGGTTCGTGAGTTATCGTTGTCGAAAAAATTCGGAAAAAGTGAATTTATCAAATTTCTCTAAGATTTTTGGTTCGATCAGTTTGTATTCAAATGTATAACATAGATTCTGAAAAAGTGCGTGGAATACTGCCAACCGCGTGAAAATCGATTCATTTATTTAGAAATTATTGCAGTTTGAAAATTCAAAAAGTAAGGTAAAAGCCCCAATAGATGATCATGTACCAGTATATGATCACTCCATGTATTTGTATACCTATATTTATGAATATAGATATACAAATACATGGAGTGATCATATACTGGTACGTGATCATCTATTGGGGCTTTTACCTTACTGTTTTATTAAACTCCTATCAGCCTTTTGAGCTCGAAGAGCTCAAAAGCATACAAAAGCTATTTCTTTGAGCTCGGAGAGCTCAAAATAACACACAAATTGTATTTTTGAGCTCGAAGAGCTCAGAAACGTCATAAGTACAATTTCAAGCGTTTAGGTATGGAATTGGCGGGAAGTTGCAGGGATGGCCTTTAGGGTCAACCGTTTTCCAGATTTTTTATAAATTAATTCAAATGTTAACTGTCCAAAAACGGTGCTAATGTGGGCAAAAACGATACTTCTACCCTAATTTGTATTGTCTAATGACTCGTTAGAAAAAAATAATCAATATTATACTCAGATTTTGAATTACTCTAAGACAGGTTGACAAATATTGCAGTAGAAGGCTTTATCGACATCATTCCAGTAACGCTTTTTAGGTAATATATAACGAACGGAAATACAATTAGTAAGATATGATTACAATCAATACATTAATTGGTTATTTTAGATAGTTGTGCCAACACATGATTTATTGATTCAACAATCCATACATTTTTAAAAACTTTATGACCACGATTCAATCATAATTAACAATTAATATAATTTGTTTTGAGTTAAATATTAATCATAAGCTCTCCGATAAAATTAATAATTTTAATTTTATCGTAAATTCAATGAATTTGTAGTAAAAAAACCCTTATCAAAAAATTTGACAGTACTTTTCGTCTTACAAAAATTGATCATTTATACAATGTAGATTTACAAAGAAAGGTTCAATTATACTGAATGAGAATATCTAAATAAAATTTTCAATTTTTTCATGTTATAAAGTAAATATTAGAATATATTTATCTTCAAGTCATAGCATAGAAGCAACGTAGATGCTCGCTAGATGTCCTTACCGAACTGTTTGAATATCTTTGACTTTCAAATTTAATTGAGTGTTACGTTAAGTTAGCATGAATGCATAATTTTTATATCATTAACATCAAATTACAAACAAAAATGTTTGTTTGTTTGTGAGGTGATTAATAAACATCAATACGATTCAACAAATTTTATTGTATATAGAAATCGAAAAGTTGTATAAATCTTTCAAAAGACAAATAGTAATTAAAATTAATTTTTCTTCAATTGATAACTCCAATAACCAGACCTAGCTGATTAAGTTTTGTAAAATATTCGATTCTAATATACAAGTAGACAAAACGATCATTCAACAGCTGTTGCTTTCAAAACTTATCAAACTTACCATTTCCCTATGACAGCTGCTCTAGAATCGATTTACTGGAAATAATAAAATATATTTCTAACTATTAGAGTCCAAACATTATTTAACAGTGAATATCTATGTATTCCAAATACTAAGTAAATTATGTGTTGTATATGTGTAATGTAAATTTATTTTTATTATTAGCACTTCTGCTATATCTGAATACATTATTTAACGTTAATTAATTCAACACTATTTCACTCCGATACATTCTTGAATAAAATCCCAGAAATTTATTTCTATCTCATTTTTGTATCGATGAAATCTACATCACTTTCAAATAATATTATCTTCTTTCTTTTTTATTGTTGGAAGTACCTACTTCAAAGTATGTTATGTAATTATTTACTTCAAAAAACATGTGCATTTTGTTGCTTCTATCGTTTTGATAATATCATAGAATATACAATGTTACCAATTAAATTTAGTTTCCACTGTTATCTTAGATGTTTTTGGTTAAATATTTGGCTTGACAGAGAATATGAGCATGCAATCTAATTAAAAGCTTCGACATAATAAAAAAATTAATTTGATTCAAGAAAAAAAAATCTTAAGACACGAAAATCATTTTGAAAAAGATTATCTTGAATGAAGCAGAAAAATTCTCTATATACTTGTAATAATACTTTCTTAAAAAATTTAGAAACGTAACTTTTTTTTAAGCATGTAGACCAGAGTGATCTCTCACTCAACGAATCTTTCTTAGCGTCAGAAAATTTAACTTAATTCAAGAATTTTTTCTACTTTGTTCAAGATAATCTAACTTTTAACCTCTCGTTTTGAAAATTAAAAATTTAATTTTCAAAAGAAGAAAGTTATAGATTTTGGTCCGATTTTGAGAATGCGAGTTTTCATCAGATCTCTACGTTTCGAAGTCCTAGGAAGCCGTTGCAACTATTTTCGGCTGGACGTCCAGCCGTGTGTTTGTGTGTGTGGATATATGTATGTATGCATGTATTTATTTATTTATGTATGTATGTATGTATGTATGTAAATAAAATTTTGTCGTACGATATCTTTAGAACGAATTAACCGATCAAGATGAACAACACGGCGTTCAAAAGTGTTCATCGAGACTTCGAGCTGATTAGATTTTGAAGTCAATTGATCGAGCCGCTTCAAAGATATTCAAAAAATAAGAACCAAAAAAAATTTTTTTTTAATTTTTAAATAATTGTTTTTTAACATAACTTTTAAATTATTGAGCTTAATGTTGAGCTTGATGAGCTAAAAAATCAACCAAGTGTAAGATTTTCGAGCATTTCAAGCTTGAGAAAAGCGGTAAGTTCTAGAGATGGCCTGCTGGTCAATCGTTTTTCAGAGTTTTCAAAATGATTTTCTCAATTTAAGATTTTTTTCTTGATTGAAGTTGATATTTCTGTCAGTGAAATAGTACACAGAAAAAAAAATTTACTCGAATAGCAAGTATTATAGTAAATAGTAAATAATTTTGGAGAACTTCATCTTGATTTGGGTAGAAAAATTCTTAAACTCAGAAACTTTACTTGATTCAAGAATTTTTCGTCTTGAATAACGACATTGAAACTTTTAAAAATTATTTTCTTGGTTCAAAAATTTTTCTCTTGATTTAATTTAGTTTTTTAACTTCCCGCTAAGAAAATTAAAGATTTTAAAAAATCGGGAAGTTATTGGTTTTACCCCGTTTTGCAAAAATTGAGTTTTCATCAGATCTCGACGATTGAAGGTCACAGGAAGCTTCTCTGACTATCCCCGCGGAGGTGTCACTATGTGTGTGTGTTTTTTTTTTTTTTTTTTTTTTTTAGGGGGGGGAATCCTTTTTTACGGATTCTAGGCATAGCTGTTTCGCCTGGATATGTGACGACTCAACGCAGCGTCATACTAAAACTCGACGCTAACGCCCCTACTTACTAAACCCTAAACCCCTTTTCCTCTTTCCTCTAATCTCTAATATGAACCGCCGTCAGGCATTACATCGTGAAGGGAGGAACTAGCTACCGCTCTTCCTTCTGGTGACTAAGGTGTTAACTTCCTTCTTTCTATCTTCTGATATTTGCTTTTCTTTTTTCGGTGGAACGCAAGTCTTTGAGGACTTCTGTTGCAAACGTGTTGGTAGCGTTTCAGGCAGCTTCTGATGACAACATTGCTTCCACTAGTGAATCTGGTTGCATTCTCTGGTTCAGGATCCTCTCCAACTCTTCACGCTGTGGATCGAAACGAGGACATACAAAAAAGACGTGCTCCGCATCTTCAGCAACTCCTGGGCAGGACGGGCACTCCGAAGAGTCATTGTGCTTAAAGCGGTGTAGATACTCTCGAAAACACTCGTGTCCCGACAACATCTGCGTAAGATCGTAATTGACCTCGCCGTGATTCCGGTTAAGCCAAATGTCGATCCGAGGTATGAGGTGGTGCGTCCACGTACCCTTCTCTGCAGCATCCCATTGTAGTTGCCATCAGCCTATGCTGTTCTGCCGTTCTTCAATTCTAAGTTCTTCAGGGCTCAGTGCAGTTGACCTTTTTCGTTGGTAAAGGGCTCGTCTTTCCTCTGCTAGAACTCTAAGAGGTAGGGTTCCGGCAATGATGCACACTGCTTCTTCTGATATAGTGCGGAAGGCACTAGCTACTCGTAGGGCACTCAGTCGATATACTGGTCCAGCTTTTCTCCATGATTTCTAGGTTTCCAGTGCATCAGCTTAAATGGATATTCCGTAAGTGAGCACTGATGTGACTACTGATGACAATAGTACCCTCCTGCTCTGTATTGGGCCTCCGATGTTAGGCATCAGCCGTGTGAGACTAGCCCTCACTACTGACGCTTTGGCACTGACGTGTTCCATCTGCTTCTTGAAGTTGAGTCGGGCATCCAGCATCACTCCTAGATAACGGATAAATGGTTGGAATGTGATTTCTTGTTCTCCAACTCTCAACTTGATAGTTTCTACCGTTTTTCTACTGGTGATGAGCACTGTCTCGGTTTTATGCTTGGCTAGTTGCAAGTTCACCATGTCCATCCACAAATTGACTCGTCTGAATGTAATATCAAATGCCATTTCTATCTCTTCGAGGTGCTTTGCGACGATCACGACAGCTACGTCATCCGCATATGCTACAAGTTTGACTCCCGTAGGCAATGCTATTCTCAGGAGGCCATCATACATGATGTTCCATAGCCGAGGACCTAAGACTGATCCCTGTGGCACTCCTCCGGTGATTTCGTACACTTCCGTACCGTTCTTCGTGTCATATTTCAGGACCCTATTCGTGAAGTAGCTCGCTACCATTCTGCGAAGGTATCCTGGTACGTTTTTTTCTCCTAGAGCCCGCATAACGCAGTCCCAGTTAGCGGAGTTGAACGCATTCTTGATGTCCAAAGCAGCCACCAAGCAGTATTTCTTCTTTCCACCCTTCCATCTCGTTCCGGCGATTGCATCCTTGGCTATATCAACAACCAATTTGATCGCATCCAGAGTTGACCGTCCTTTTCGGAAACCAAACTGGTTCTCTGCCAGGAGTAGATCGACTACAGCCTCTATTCTCTGATGAATTATGCGCTCGAATATCTTGCCGGCCGTGTCTAACATGCAGAGTGGTCGGTAGGATGACGGTTCTTCTGGCGGCTTTTTCCCCTTCGGAAGTAGTACTAGCCGTTGCTGTTTCCACTTCTGGGGAAAAGTCCCTTTCTTCAGGCATGAATCGTAAACGTCCAGGAATAATGCCGGTGCTGCCCAAAGGATTGATTTCAGAGCAATATTAGGAATTCCGTTCAATCCCGGCGCCTTCTTATTCCCCACTCGATTGTCTGCCTCTATCAGCTCGTCCAACGTGATAGTTGGGATGTCTTTAGGGTTGAGCTGCTCCAACTTGTAGGTGAATACCGGCTGTTGGGGAAACAGCGCAGTAACAATCTTCTCTAGGAGCTGTGGACACGTAGGTGGTGGCATTGGCTGGCATTTCAGGTGGGTCATAACCATCTTATGCGGTCTGCCCCATGGATCTTTCTCTACTTCTGCGACCAGTTCCTTCCAGCAGCGTCTTTTGCTTTCTTTGATAGCTCTGTTCAATTCTTGACGGGCCTTTTTATACTCTACCAACAGCTCTGCGGAGTTAGGTCATCTGTAGCCACGCTGAGACTTTCTTCTTTTTTTAAGACACTCTGAACGTAGAATGCTAATGTGATCGTTCCACCAGTGCACCGAAGGTCTTGAATTCATGCCACGTTTCCGAGACATACTGGCGTCGCAAGCCTGGGTGACTCTTCTCATTAGGTCCTTGGTCTTCTCTTCAGCAGTTTCTACGATGATCGGATCGCACTCTAGGGCTACTACTAAAGCAGTGAGGTCGAGAGATTTAACTTTCCACCCAACCGCGCTAGCGCTCCTGTTGACTCTTGTTAGATTCTGGCCAGTTGATATTTCCCATAGTATCGCACTATGGTCGCTGGCTGTGTAGATGTTCAATACTGTCCAAGAAAAACCTCTTCGAGCTAAGCAACTGCTGACAAATGTAAGGTCGACAATTGAGTTTGCCTCTCCCTTAGTATACGTTGGCGTGTCACCGGTGTTAAGAAGGATCACGTTCAGTGTGGCCATTGCCTCGAGAAGTGCTTTTCCACGTGTATTAGTGAACTTATTGCCCCAGTCTGCTGTCCAGGAATTGAAGTCACCAGCTATTGCCACGGGAAAGTGTTTTCTTGCGTCCTCAGTTAGCCGATCAAGGAAGTGTTCAAACTGTTCATTAGAGAGACTAGGTGGTGCATAGCAACTGTAGAAGCGGAGGTCATCTATCCATGCTGCTACGAAGCCGGCTTCTTTATTGTTGACTGTTCTCTGAAAAGGACATTTACCGCAGGACCAGATGACGGCTTTGTTAGTGCTGTCGGATTCCCAGGGTTGGTTACACAGGTGTCTATAAGGCTCACTCATAAGTGCTACTACGTCTGCTTCTAATTCGCGCACAGTTTGCATGAGCAGGTCATGCGCAGCCTCACAATGATTGAGGTTGAGCTGCAATATCTTCATGTTCTTGGCTTCGTTATCTTCTGGAGCGCTTCTTGGAAGACGGGGCATCTGTTCGTGCCTGCATGGTAGGCCGCCTTTTCTACGCCGTGCCGTTCAACGTATAGTGCACATTTAGCTGGATTTTTACAATCAGCAATTTTGTGTCCTTCTTTTCCGCACCTTATGCAGTGCTTAGACCGGTAGACTTCGCTTTTGCACTGCGATCCGAAGTGCCCAAAGTGCCAGCATTTGAAGCATTGTATGGGTCTCTTCGTTGCTCTCATTCGGCAATTGACCCAGCCGATCCTTATTTTGCAGTTTCCCTCCAGTAACTTTTGTACTGCAGCTGCTGGTAGTGACACTGTGGCTGTCTGCGTACCCCTAAAGGCTTTACGGATCTTTATTGCCTCTAGTGGAATTTCACAACTTTCTCCAGCTTCCCTCTTTAGAGCGGTCTGAATATACTCTTCCGTCGTGTCGTCATCAACATCTCGAATCTCGATGCTCTCCTGTGGCCCTTTGCAGATCACTTTGGCCTCCTCCTTAAGGATGTCCGCGATCGTCTTTTGCAGGGCTTGGCCTTTCAGTGCTCTTCCTTGAAATCGTAATCAACAAGTCCCCACTTCTGGTCTTGTTGATCTTATCCACAGTTGAACGAACCTGCTCATCTGGGACGTCCTGCTTTATGCGACGCAGAATCTCGGCATACTTTGTTTTCTCGGCCGGGCGGATGATCAGTGCGTCGGGTCTGATTCATTTGCGTGGTTTTTTTCCGCTTAGGCTCTGACCTGGGCTCCTTCGGCGGCTGCTTTGAGAGTTGCTCTCTAGCTAGCTTCCTCTTCTCCTTCTTAGACTGTACTTTTTCCCAATCAGACGTCTTCTTAGGTTCGTCACTCTGCTCTGCTTCTCGTTGTGGAGGGCTTTTTTTCAAGTCCTTCTTTGAGACTTGGTCGGTTGGCTCTGGCGAGTTTCGGTCCTTTCTCTTTCCAGGCCTTCCAGGTGTCATTTTCACCTTTGTCCTCAGCAGCAGATTCGCCGTCACCATCGGCTCCAGTGTCCATTGCTTCTTCAGTCTCAACTTCAGTTTGAGTGCTTTTCTCGGGTGTAACACAAGGTGTGCGTCGTCGTGATGACTACCATTCCTCATCCAGTTTCTTAAATCTTCCAAGAGCATTGAGTACACTAGTTGTCTTGATCTTTATCTCCTTGTGGATATTGACCTTTGCTTGGACAAACTCTTGCAGCTTAGTGGTCAGCTTTACAAGGCGCTCCAGCGCTTGCGTTCTCTTCATTTCAGCGCTTGCTTTAATCGCTGCTTGTTGGGCATGTGGCCCATTAAAACTTCTGTTCATTTCCTTTGATGTCTCCATGCTTTTAGTTTACCCGCGCATCGTACGGAGTGGAGCGGGTTATCTTAACTAGAAACGAGTATATACTCGGAGATAGTACTCCTACCCCAGTTTCCAGAGGCCTTGTCGACACTTAGCCAGCCCCGGAATACACGGACGGACTAGACTCGCTCGGGGCGGTGAAGATTTCGATCTTTAACAATCACTGCGTACTTCCTGATCGAGGCCCGAAGTGACTGGCTCCTGATCCACTGCTGCAACTTACACCTCGGCAGAGAAAGCTCACATCAGTCGTGGCCCGCATCGTCGGAAATAATCGACACGGGTTCCGGGCACTCCCAGTGAGTTACAGTCGGGAACGATCGTCTTGCTAGATCGGTTAGTGTGACCAACCCATTAAGGGGAGTTTTGTCCACGGGAGCGTATTTTATTTGGCTCCTAACCTCTGTATCTCATCAACTAAGAGACTTAGCGTCATCCAAGGACAACGAGCGTTCTCTCATCCACTACGGGGAAACGTGCCTGGTAGCAGTTTCTCCTCTGCCGCAGGTGTGTGTGTGTGTGTGTCAGTGTGTGTGTTTGCGTGTGTGTGTCAGTGTGTGTGCGTGTGTGTGTGTATGTGTGTAAGTATGTAAACTTCCTATAGCTTTTGAACGGTTAGACCGATTTCATCGCGGTTGGTGCCATTCGAAAGGGCTTGGCCAGACTTATATTTTGAATACAATTTGGACCACGTCGATTGCCGCTAATCCGGTCAAAATCAGTTGATTCGTTCGAGAGATATCATACAGAAAAGAAAACCCAAAAAAAGGTTCTTTCGGAATTACTCTGAAATTTCTTCTTTGATCAATTTAAACTTAAAAATACTTCATGAAGCTTAAAATACTGCGTTGAATGCCGCCAACCGCAAGAAAATCGGTTCATTCATTCAAAAGTTATTGCGGTTTGAAAACTCAAAAAACAGTGTTTTATCAAACTTCTATTGGACTTTTGAGCTCGAAGAGCTCAAAAGCATAGAAAAGTTATCTCTTTGAGCTCGGAGAGCTCAAAACAACACCTAAACTGTATTTTTGAGCTCGACGAGCTCAAAAACGGCATAAGTGCAATTTTAAGCATCCAAGTATGGAATTAACGGAAAGTTGCAGGGATGGCCTTCAGGGTCAACCGTTTTCCTAATTTTTTTCTAGGTATAACTTAAAGAAAGCATCGTTATTGAAACAAAAACACTGTTTTGATCTCGAATTTTCGGTTCTGCTTGTTTTCCTGAACTACTAATTTCCAAAAATCAGGAAGATATTGATTTCACCCCATTTTTAGAAAATCGAGTTCTCATCAAAACTTTACGTTTGTATAGGTACTATGCAGCAGTTCTGACTATGTCTACGAGGATATCACTTTGTGTGTGTATACATTTTGCAAGTGGCAAATTATATTTTTGTGCCTACAAAACTGCGTTGAAATCCACAAGCCATATCAAAATCGACTGACTTGTTCGGGAGATATCACAGTTAAAAATTAAAAAAAAATTATGTTTCTAACAACTATTAAATTTTAGAGCCCGAAAAAATGATTCAAAATTATATTGAAAATTTTTCAAGCGGTGTATGCCTTGTTCAGCATATATTTACCGGGTCTACCGCTTTTTAGATTTTTTTTTTTTTATTTTTTACCATTCTTTAAAAAATAACGTAACGTAATATCTTACTTTGATAATATGATTAATTTTAAACATCAGTAAAATTCACCAAACTCTAGACTAGAATGAATCTTTTCTCATATTATTCCATAAAATAAAAAAAAAATCTTAAAAATCAATTTGACATGAATGAACGAATAAAATTTCTCAACTTTTTCTTCTCGTCCATATTATATTTCATTTGTATGATATCATATTATCATATCTCCGAAACTCAGGCAATAATCACTGAGTAGAATCTAATTATAAACTTGAGAAAAAAGTTACATCAGAGGAAGGAAGGTTTGAGAGTTCAAATAAGGTGAAATACAGGCAAAGTTTTAAGTTATATCACATTTACAAAAAGTTATCATCAAACTTGTAGTTAAAAGATAAATAAATCAAATAATTATATTTATGAGATATATTTCAATTTTAATAATAATGTAATATAAATTTTATTATTTACATGGAGCAATGACATCAGCGTACAAATGTCGGACGCATGAAATACAACGTGCACTATGAGTGCATTGCCCCCCACTACTCCCAGTACGAAAACCATCACGAGTTGTCTCTCACTCTTCGCGATTCTCCAATCCGACAGCGTGTTTGCAATTCGCGATGCACCGTTCAGCAAATACTACCAGCGTCAAATGGATTGGTAGCGCTAAGAATTTTTCTAGTGGGGAGAATGCAGCAATCACATGAGAGCTGAAACGGATAAAAGAGGGGTCGATTAATGCACTGGTAAACATAATAATAATAACAACAAGCAACTTCTGTTAAAAGACAAAGAAAATTATTTACATTTGAAATTATTGCGTAATTTTTTCAATAAATATATTAATTGTATACAATTTTGCTATTGTATACGAATTATATTTACTTTGTATCAAATAACTAAAAGTTTAGATTTTATTATCTATCTTATTTCAGTAAATTTGGCTCGATGTATTCATTACTGTTCAGATAAAAAAAAAAATTTTATTAAAAAACTATATCTTCATTAAAAAAAAATACTAATGAAAATTAAAACTACCTCGGTTGATGGGAAATTTTCTTTAGCCAAGAAAATTTCTTCTTCATCTCTTCAAAATAACTGAAAGCTTTCCAAAAATTTCCTTGGTTCAGGTAAACCTTTTTTATATCACTTTCATTTAAATAAACAACTTAAACAAATTAGCATCAATAATGTTCCATATCAAAAAATTTGATTTTATCGGTCGAAGATAATATTTTTCTGCATCTGATCACAATAGTTATCGATGTAAGGCATTGATTTCTTTAATCTACAAATCAGAACTGAAGACAATAAATTCTTGAAGCAAGACCACCTATTATCTTTAAAATCATTTTGTTGAAAATTCAACAAATTCGAGTCGTTAAATGGTCGAGTAACTTTTTGTAGTATTTTCTAACTACATAGTAAAAATTTTTTTACACACTGAAAAATAAATTTGAGTTGACTCAAGAGAGAAAATCTTGAACCAAGAAAATCATTTTGAAGAAATTGATGATCTTGAACAAAGTAGAAAAATGTTTGAGCTAAGAAAAATTTTCTTTTATCAAGAAAAATTTTCAGCTCAAGAATTTTTCAGATTTACTCAAAGTTATCAAATTTTTCTTAATGATTGTCTTGATTCAAGATTTTTTTCTTGACTCAAGTTAATTTTTTTATCAGTTTATCTTGCATAAAATTTTTTAAATTATTTTATTTTTTTTATTTAGAGTCAGTTTTAACTTCTTTGATCATATCGCTGATTTTAACTCTTGGGAATGGTACGTTGGGGTCTTTTTGGGTTGTGAAAATCTTAACCTACGCGGCAACGGTCAAATTACAACGAAGCTGGTTTCTATGATCAGCTTGGGAATCGAACCCACGCCTGGCCGGTAAGTTAGTTCGAATGCTCTATAGGCCGTGCGCCTTCGACCACTCTCGGCTAACGTCGCCGGTTACAGCTATTTTTAAAAATTAATTCTTGGAGTATTTTTCTGTTTGATTCTACACTGAAAAAAAAGTTTTCTGCTCCGCACTATACAGTATCGCTACTGTCAGGATCCACACTTTTCTGTCTAGAAGAGAGTGAGGTTAGGAAAACTGTATACTAACGGTAGCAATAGTTTCGTGAACGGCACTGAATAGATCGTGACGGTCAACATCCAGACTGCTACTCGTAGCGATCCACTCGTTACTATCGAATTACTATGCAATAGATGCTGCCGAGTAGAAAAATTTTTTTTCAGTGTAATCATTTATCAATTCCCAAATACACGATTAATAATCATTTTCTTTATACCTCAGTCGAAAATACGCATCTTTTGCACCTATTTCAAGGCAGAAAGTTAAACATTCGTGCATTGGTAAAGCTACACATTCGCCCTCTATAACAGCGGGAGCATAAAATGCTTTCGTTACCGCGACTGACATTAGTCATTTGTTACTAACTATGTTTTGTTTACGCTGATCATTTACGATTGATGATACAATACAACTTGGTTATATTTCTTATAATTCTTTCTTTCTTCTACTTACATGAAATATTTCATATATAGATAGAGATATAACTGCCGTAAGAGTGAGTAGATCATCCGATATAACTTATAACCAGGTTGTACCGTACTGAGATTCAGTTTGACAGTGACGTGTGTAAAATGGATCAACTTTATTTAATTAATGAATTATTTAGAAAAATGTACGCAGTAACAACAATTTAATTTGATTTTTATTAATTATTGTTAATTTTCAGATAATATGTTCGTTTTTTTTATTTTTAACCGAGAATAATCTTTATTATGTTTGTTGAATTCAAGAAATTTCAGTTTTATTTAATCTAAAAATTTTTCAAAAAAAATGTTTGTTAATTATTTTTTATTTGATTTTACGTTAATTTTTTTTTATTTGATGCCTGCCCCTCGACCAGCAGCACTTGCTTCGCTCGTGCCGCAAATGTCGGGGGCAGGCATCAATTTTTTTTCGATGCAGTACATTAAATATTTTACGTACTTTCGACCGGATCTAAAGAAAAATAGTATACACTACACGGGCAGAAGTTTGAGAGCTCTGAACTAATAGTGTAATATACTATTTTTATTTCAACACGTCATTTAACTAGTTTTACAAGTCATATATTATTGATGGAAACTTTGAAAAATATGTAACTATTTTTTACTTAAGAATACATACCAAAAGGTATATAAAGCTCTTTATCTTGATCAACCCTTCCGATTACTGCAATAACCATTACATCTAGGTCGAGAAATTTATTCAAAAAGTACAAGCGGAAGTTATAATAAATGACGGTTCTTCTCAATATTTTTTTATGTTTATCGAAAACTACTGATTCAAATATTTATCTAATCTAATATAACATTCAAACACTCGAGATCACTTTTGAAAATGTCTTTAGATCGTTTAAATTGGGGACACCCTGGGAGATACCGGAAGTTCTATAAAACCACACTGAGAAAAAAGTATTTTGCTACTAAGGATATTTTTTTTGATAATCAGAATACTTGGTGTTGTGCTACTAAGAATACGTGGTATTTTGATTCTCACAATAAGTATACTGATTATCACAATACCTAGGTATACTGATTATCAGTATACCAATGTAACAGACTATTAGATGTTTATAACCTCACTTTACTGACATAAATCAATTGACTTATAAAGCTAACAAAACAAATTAAAATTAAAATTAAAAGTGTAATAATAAATTTTTTTCAAGCTAATATAATAAATATTAGTTGAATTCTATTTTTACCAGTGCATAAATCAAATAAACTGACTGTTAAAGGGTTAAAACGTTAGTGTTAAAACGTCGATGGCAGTGACAGCGCATATATTATAGTTTACTGCGCAGAGTATAGGTCTTGAACTGACTTATATTCTGATAATCACAATACTTGGTATTTTGATTATCTAAATACCAAGTATTGTGATTATCAAAATACTTTTTTCTCAGTGCACCTATTTTATTATTCTTTACAATAAGAGATTTATTGAAATTGAAAAACTAATTCCTGAAATATCTAACACGAATTTTGTAACGAGTATTGAATCTCAGAGTTTCTTCTACAAATCAAAAAGTTTATAAAGAAAAACAAAATTTAAATATCAAGTTAAAAAAAATCAATTACCCAATCAATGTTTTTTCATGGGTACTACTTCGTAAATAATTTAACAGATTAAACGGAAGATACGGACCTTTTTTTGTAACTCCTCGATGTAGCTAAGATATATCGTATAATTATACAAAATAATTCTCCAAGAACATAAGAAAGATCAAAGTCCCGCAATAAAAATTCTAATAAAAGGCTAAAGGTTCCCGAATGATAAGTAGGGTCACTGAGGCAACCCTCTCCCCTCTTTTTGGTTAACCTCTTTATATAACAATTGTAGGTAGATGCACATCATAATCATGAAATTGAGAGAAGAGGTGTAGTGAATATCTAGGTAAAGAAGGATCACTGGTGATGGTTCTCTGCTTATGCTACTTGAAAAGAACCAAATTATTCCCTGCCCCTGAATTTTGTCATCGTTGGATCCTCCGTGAGATCAGATTCTTTTGTGCTGCCAACTTTTTTTGCGATTTCACAGCGGGCATAATGGTTTCTCTGATCCTTTAGACGCGCTCGTTATCCCGGCATTCGTAACGGTTGCAGCTGTCCCGCGCGAGGAAATGTGAAATAATGGAAATAAGAAATAAAAAATAACAGTACAAGATTTTAAAAATAAGATATTCGAGAATAATGTCCTGAGGATCGCAAAAAATATTCATTCCGAATAGATCGTCATCATTTTTTTAATTTTATTTTTACAAAGCTACTTCCGGTTTTTAACTGTTGCCAAACTTTTGTTTATTTATTTATCATTTAATACGCATGAAAATGAGTAAAAAAAATCAGTTATTTTTATTGTTCTTTTTTTTTTTTTTTTTTTTTTTTAATTTATTTAAAACATTATTTAAGGTGACAAAAATATCGTGACAGCTTGAATTGTCAATATTGATTATTAATTGGTCTATTATCATAATTTTTTTATTTAAAAAAAAAAAATTATTTTAATGTTCAAACCGGAAAAAAAAAATTAAAAACTGGTTAATCTAAAGAAAATGAAAAGTTCTATAAAAAAGTTCTGATTTTAAATTAACGTTATTTGGGTTGTTTCTATGATATAATCACTTAAACATTCATCTGTTTTTGAAGATAAGACTTTTACTTACTATTTAACTTGAGGGCTTTTTTTAACTGCTGAACTAAACTAAACGATACGCGTTTTTAAAAAAAAAATTAAATTCTCTACAAACAAGGTCAGCTTACTATTTTTGACAAGTTCTTTCTTTCACATATTATTCAAACACAATTCAATTTACTCAACGAAAAAAAATTTTTTTGATTCGAAAGCTTTTATGCTTGATTCAGAACGATTAATTTATTCAAAATTATATTTTTAGTTCAAAATTCATTCTATTGAATCAAGTTAATTTTTCTTTGACTGTAAAAAACGATACTCAATTGTCGAAAATTTGCAATCAAACTTTTTCAGAGACATCAAGCTTCTTAAATAAAACATTTTTTATTTTTTCAGTACCTCTTTTCTCAATAACTCTAAAAAAAAAAAATTTTTCTATAATATATATAACTCAAATTTGTGATAAATACAACAAATTGATAGCAAATAGCAAAAATCAAATTTTATGCTACTAACCACTACCACCTCCCCCGGGATGTTAACAGAACGCCGGGGAGAGGGAAAGTAAGCTCACCTAGGTGGACCGAGAACTCCGCTGTCCATCTTACAGCAACAAAGAAAGTTTATTTCTTTTACAACTTTTTTTGTTTTTTATTTGGAACAATAGTTTACATTTATGTAGAAAAAATAATCGTATTTTTATAGCCAATTCCATAAATATGTAATAGTTATTATATATGTAACGATATTTTTCTACAAATATTATTAATCGTCAAGTAAAGATTCAATAAATTATTATAAAATTTGCACAAAGGGATAATTTTTCTCATCGATATCAATAAGCATTATTTCCATAAGCTTTTAAATGTATTGATTTTTTCTAAACAAGGGATTGGTTGTGCTTGATTGAAAAAATCTATACCATAGGGGCACCGAGGCCTACGATCATTGTTACAGAATAGAAAAACGGTAAATCAAAGCCAGCTGCCACTGCACTTTAGTGTATCAAGCTAGAATACGCGTCTTTTCTATCAATAGAAACCCTAGTACGCATTCATTCGCCTGTCGATAAATCTAGCATTAGAATATATTTTTGTGCACAAATGGTCTCCAAATTTTAATTTCCACTCTATGTCAATGATATTTATTTTCTTCTATGTAATTTGTTATATGTGTGAGAACACAAAATTGTTTATAAATTAAAATAATCCTTATTATGAGTACTTCTACGAATCTGATGTTAAGTATTCAAAAAAGTGACTGTGAACAAATGAAAGCAACAACGTTTCTTAGCTGGTATGCCTAGAAAAAAGAATCCCTCTAACGACAGATGTGAAACGAACTATCACCCACCTTTTAAGTTTAAATATAAATACCGCAGCTGCTGTATAGGCAAGTCAGAATCCTCCTAAGCCTCCAGTTACCGACAGTAACTAACAGCTCAACATAAATCAGGGTTAGTTTTATTAGTAGATTTCATAAAAATCTAACTGTTGTATTTATCCTCATAACGTAACTTTTAAAAAATTTTGCTATATTTCGATTTAACTCGACGAGCTGAGTCAGAAAATACATATGGTTCAAAAGTTTATTTATATATATAATACTAGCTGTTATTCGCCTGCTACGCTGGGCGCTTTATAGAATTGCATTTTTAGATGTAGATTTGAAATTTAATTTGAGTATTATTTTGATTTGCACAGATTCCAAATTCCATCGAATTGGTATATACCTTATCCATGTGATTATTCTAGCTAATATTCATTGAAACTTTCAATGTCCAATTATTATAACATTTCCGTGGCTTTCTTACAAAAATGAATAATAATTGATATGAAAAAAAAAAAAAAAATTGAAAGGAGCATTGAAAGTTTCAGTTAAAGAAACTGCAGTTCACATAAGTAAAGAAATCTGCCTAGCTTCAAGTGCAACGATTTTTTTCTTTTATTAAAATTTTCTCTTTAATTGTTGAGTTAATAAAAAATTTATAATGATCTACCCGAAGAAAAATATTTACCAATATAAATGAGCTTTGTTGTAGAGTTGCCATACGTACGATTTAAAATTTATTGAAAGTTACTATAAGGAAATAGAATCGCGACTACAACGATACAGATGTACGTCATACGCATATAACGTAAGTCGTATATAACGTAAGTCATATGAATATCGTGATTATCACTAATACTATTCAGTGATGAAAGCAATATTTTTTTCTCCATGTAAACTTTTTGATTATATCAGTTTATATTATTACAGTCCTTTGTTTTAGCTCTTAAAGAAGTTAAATGTATAGATGATCCGAACAAAAACAGTTCCACTGTAAAAAAATCGCGCCAAGTCCACATTCATAAGAATATTAGGAAAAAAAAAATTTTTTTTTTTTACAAAAAGATACAAAATAAAAAAATTAAAAAATCCAAGTAACCGATATGATTGTTTATGATTTTCGGAAATTAAAAAAAATCTTATTGTAAATTTAAAAACTAAAAAAAAAATTTTAGAACGTATTTAGTGTGCGTGGTTGCAAAATATTTTACTTTTAATGAAATTCGTAAAATCTATTTACTAGGACTTTAAAAAAATTAAAATACACAATGACGCACACCAAGTACGTTCTAAAATTTTTTTTTAATTTTTAAATTTACAATAAGATTTTTTTTAATTTCCGAAAATCATAAACAATCATATCGGTTACTTGGATTTTTTTATTTTTTTATTTTGTATCTTTTTGTAAAGAAAAAAAAATTAGACAAACGGTTGACCCTGAAGGCCATCCCTGCAACTTCCCGCTAATTCCATACTTAGGCGCTTAAAATTGCACCAATGACGTTTTTGAGCTCTTCGAGCTCAAAAATACAATTTATGGGTTATTTTGAGCTCTCTGAGCTCGAAGAGATTGCTTTCCTATCCTTTAAAGCTCTTCGAACTCAAAAGTCTGATAGAGATTTGATAAGACACTATTTTTTGAATTTTTAAACCACAATAACTTTTGAATGAATAAACCGATTTTTACGCGGTTAGAATCATTCGACGCAGTTTTTCAAGCCTCACAAAGAATCTCAAATTTTGAATTGATCGCGCTAGGAATTTTGGAGTTATTCCGAAAAAACACTTTTTTCGGTTTTCTTTCGTTCACGATATCTCTCGAATGAATCAACCGATTTTGACCGGACTGGTGGCGATCGACGTGGTTTTTTAAGGTTAAAAGCTGATTAGTTTTTGGAAATGAACCTTTAAACCGTTTAAAAGTTATTCCAAAAAAACCACATTTGAAAAAAATTTTTTTTTCAGTTTTTTTAAGATTTCTCAAAATCTATTGATCTGAATCGGTCCAAATAGTTTTCAAAATCTAAGTTTGGTCAAGCTCTTTCGAATGGCACCAACCGCGATGAAATCGGTCAAGCCGTTCAAAAGTTATAAGCGGTTCACATACTTTCACACACACACACACACACACACACACACATACATACATACAGACACCGTGACAACCTCGCGGGGATAGTCAGGGAAGCTTCCTATGATCTTCAAACGTCGAGATCTGATGAAAACTCGATTTTTGCAAAACGGGGTGAAAACAATAACTTCCCGATTTTTGAAAATCTTCGATTTTCTTAGCGGGAAGTTAAAAATTTTTTTTTTCCTAATAGTCTTATGAACGTGGACTAGGCGCGATTTTTTTACAGTGAAACTGTTTTTGTTCGGATTTTAGTATTTTTTGTAATTATAATGAAAATTTACAATTGGTACCAACTTAAATCTCGCGTTGGCAGCATTTTTTACTGCAAACTATCCCCTTGAAGCTACAGTTTATGTAGATATAATTCCAGTCCACCCTGGCGGCCGTAAATGTAAGCTGTGAATTACTTTTTTTAACTGTAGTTGCGTATTTATAGGAGGATTACTACACATTTTTATTTTATATAGTCTGTGGCGCTGACCTTTCTCCATCAAAAAAAAGTCAGGATCGAAATTTGTGAGCGAGCTATAGTATGTGCTGATAAAATTTAATAATTTCAAGTAAATAAATTGTTATAAGTGAATATAATTAATTAATACGGTGGAATAAATTATGAATTACTGTTACGATAAACAAATTGGGTAAAAAGAGTACCGTAGAATTAAATAAAATTTCGTAACCTGAAAAAACCATTCTGCTTACAGTAAACATAGTCGGTAGTCTGGCGCTCCGTTCACAACGGATTTGAACGGAACTTGGCGCCAGATTCTACCGAATCTGTGGATGATGATAATGTATGAGATTAATTAATGTAAAATAAAGCCGATTAGAGGAGAATGCAGCAGCTGGGACTATCCTATAATTTTCTTAGCATTTTCCCTTCTAGGGTAGGCAATACCCTCACTGCTTAAAAGTGCCTGCCACGCACAAATATATAACACATATGTGAGCAACGATGAATAGTCGTGCATAAAACTGACGAGGGGAAAATTATGGCCTACGATTGCCACAAAACTATATGAGTAATAAAAGGATCTAAGCTATTTTGTTGTAAAATTGATGCGCTGGAACTTTTCTCTTGATTTGATTTCGAAAATTTATTTATTACAAAGTTTTAGGCTCTTCAAGTTTACAAATACAATTTTTATACATTTTCGAACTCAAAAGTTCAGTAGTTGTATCGAAAAAACACTTTCCGGCAAATTTTTTGTTCACGATATTTTTCAAACAGATCAATCGTTTTCGACGTGGTATAAAAAATTCGGCGTCTTTTTTTTTACACGCTTTTTATTGGCTTCACCTGTATGTATGTATGTTTGTTTATAACCGACTCCTTTAGGCGCGATTTTAACCCGTTTTAAACGGTCAGATTTCCTTCAAACTTTGCAGATTTATCGAGAACCGATGACAATACACTAATTTGATAAGATTATTCCATTATTTAATTTGCAAAATAAGATTTTTGTTAATTTATATAAATTTTATCTATAGCCGATAAGGCAGGAATTGATGTTAATTTTGAATTCCAATCAATTATCTTTAACCGATTTATGTAATATTAACAAATTTTCGAATATCAAAGAGAATTTTAATTCAACAAAACAAATAATAGTTTAAAAAAACACACTTTTATAGATAAATCAAACTAAAAAGTAAAAAATAAATAATATTTTCAAAAAACTAAAATACACGCTTTTTATAAAAAATCAATCTAAAAAATAGAAAATAAATTTGAATAGTATTAAAAATTTTAATAAATATAAATTAATAATAGTGTAAATAAGAAAAAAATGTGTTATTTTTTAAAAAGCGTGGCGTGCTTTTTAAGATACTATCGAAATGATAATCTTTCTTCTCATATCTGTCAATGAAATATTTATTACTATTGACACCATGCACTCCACGCTTTTTTACAATAAAACATTTTTTTCTTATTTACACTATTATTAATTTATATTTATTAAAATTTATTTTCTATTTTTTAGCTTGGTTTTTTATAAAAAGCGTGTTTTTTAGTTTTTTTAAACTATTATTTTTTAGTATAGAAGAGCTAATATGATTTTGAAAATTATCGATACAATAGCTCAGAAGTTATTCCAGAAAAACATTTTCGTGAAAATATTATTTCCGCACACACGGAGACATAAGGATACCATAGTAAAAATAATCAGGAGAGCTTCCTAGCACCTCAAAAAGATGGAATTCTAATGAAAACAGGATTTTTAAAAATCACGATGAAAACAAAAACTTCTTGACTTTTGGAAATAATTCATTTTCATAGCCGAAAGTTTGTTTTGTTATTATATACAGTAGCGCTCAAAAGTATTTTGACAACATTATGCGTTAGTTTTTTTCAACAATGTCAAAATACTTTTGAACAACCATTTTCCTAATATTTTAAAAATTAAACTTTCTTTTGTTACAAACAAGGACCACTTTGACACTATTCTGTAGATTATTCAAAAGCTGCTAAAAAATTAAATGAATGATTATTGTGTTTCATATTTATTTTTAATTAAACCATTAAATATATTTCTCAAAATACTTTTGAGCGCTACTGTATGTAATATTTTTTGAATTCGTATCTGATATTGTACACTTCATAACGCGGCGATAGTTAAGGTAGTGCTTTACTTTCCACTATTGAACGTCAAGCAATTTTTTGATTTTTAAATACCTCTTTTACATTCATATTAAACTTATATGACGTTATGAGTACATGCACATAATGAAAACTACTATAAATAACACAATTTTTATTGCTAAAAAACACTCTCTAAACATGAATTAGTGAAAATTCACTGGAATAAGTGAATATTCACTTTTTCTAAGTGCCAATCGAACCTTTTAAAGTGGTTCGATTGGCACTTAGAATTAGTGAATATTCACTTATTCTAGTGAATTTTCACTAATTCATGTTTAGAGAGCATGTATTCTGTTAAATATAAAAAAAAATCTGATTAAAAAAAATTTTCCATGGAGGCTAGTAAATGTATTATATGTATGGATCCGTTTGTGTGAACACAAAAATGCACGAAAAATTGAGGTATCAGAACCATTTTTTTATTTCTTTTAGAAGCTTGAGAATTCGACATTGTTCATTTACAATTAATAACAAAATTAAATCAACTGGTCTTCGATTTATCTATGTATACGTAAATGAAGATTCGCCTTAAGTCAGTCATGGGCGTTCTGTCATCTGTTTAATGGTGCGCATGCGCCGTATTTTTACAATTTGAAATAAAAATACCGCATAATATTTAAAATCAAATTAAAGCACAATTTGTTGTATGATGTATATAACACATATATTTTATGTGTGCTTTTTATAATGTTTCTGATTTGGTATAAGTATAAGCTATCAAAAATATATTTTTTTCTTTTGATTATGAAAATCAGCAACACAATTTATTTTTTTCTTAAAAATTAACTAAACCTTATGAGGGTAACATACCATAAGATCCGAGGTTATTATATCCGCGACATTATATCCGCGCAACAATAAATCCTCGGCATTATATCCGAGCGACAGTATATCTGCGACATTATATTCGTGCCATGATGATGATGAGTAATAAGGCAGGGTGAGAGCAGGCGGAAAAGAGACGGGGTCCAAGGGTGGAATTCTGATGGGGGTTAGGGGGCGAAACCCTCAGTAGAAAAATTGAAAGGCAGGGTGAAGGCAGCCTGAAAATGTTTTTCATTCTTACACTGTAAAAAGAGCGGTGTTAAAAATGGACTTATTTTAACACCGCGCGGTATTAAAATAAAATAACACCAGCGTAACTTTTCCGGTGTTAAAATACCGGTGTTAAATCGGTGTAAAACGGAGTAATACCAGTGTAAAAGTGGAGTAAACAGTCTATTTAAAATATCAAGATAATAAAATCTATAAAAAATAATGAAATTTAGTTTTTAAATTAAAAAAATAAATAGAAAATATATTAAAGTAGTATTCATTATACTGGCCCACAAAAAAAAAGTGGTCTGTACTTTTAACCAGACCTATCTATCTTTATGTATTTTGACGCGCTAAATCCAAATCTGAAGTCAGTTTTGTCCGCACACCCTCAAAATTATAAGTAAAATGCAAAAAAAAAACCCAAAAAATTGCAAAATCTGCAATCACAGCGATGAATAAGTAAATGTGAACCCAGATCAAGTACGATTTTTATGTACGTCAATTCACTGAATCTAAATCTAAACGTTGAATAGCCCCTTGATCCGTCAAAATTTGAAAAAATTGCAAAAAACCTTAAAAAAAAAAAAAAAGGCAAGAAATCATGATAAATCGAAATTATCGAGATGAAAAAAATTTTTAGGATTCAGATTGAGTATGATTTTTATGTACTTTGTTCCACTGAATTTGAATCTGAAGTTTTCTTGTCCCATTGACGTTTTAAAATCAAAAAAAAAAATCGAGAAAATTGTAATTTTAAATATGAGAAAAAATATTTTAATCCCGATTCTTAATGACTCGGGTGCATTTTAATGGATGAAATATGATCTTAGAATCGAAACATTCACAAAATTTTAAAATCTATAAAAAATGATGTGTAAGTAGAATGAAGAGAACGATGATTGCAGTTTTTCGCAATTTTTTGCCTTTTTTTGAGGTTTTTTGCATTTCACTCATAATTTTGAGGGTGTACGGGCAAAACTGACTTCAGATTCGGATTCAGCACGTTAAAATACATAAGGATAGGTAGGTCCGGTCAAAAGTACAGACCACTTTTTTTGGTGGGCCGGTGTAATTTTTATGATTTTTACTGGAATAAACAAAATTGTGCCTATAAAAGTTAAGAAAAAAATGTATGACATAAAAAAATATAAAAAGTCTATGAGTATCATCCAGAACAAATTTTAATTTCGGTTTGTAGTTATTTAAATTGTTACCTATGTAATACGGACTTTGTTTAAAAATTATACAATTTTACACCTACCATTTCAATAATTAATAGTTTTATGAATTAATAAATAAACTGTCCAATAGTAGTAATTTAGTAAATAAAAATATTCACAGAGTAAAATATCTTCAACATCAAAAAATATTTTAACACTGCTTTAACACGGGAAAAAAATATTTACACCGGCAGCGGTGTTATTTTAACACTGCTTTCGGTGTTGGAATTTAACACCGCAAATTTTAACACCTACACCGCTTTGGACTTACCCCGGTTTTTTTTACAGTGCATAAACTTTATCATGTGAAGTTTGGGTTGCCCAGTTACCCTTTCAGCACGGTTCATACTCTTTATATTCGCAGGGTGCTAACTTCACAACACTAGTAATAAAGTTTCATTTCTAAAAATAATATAATTTTTTAAATACTTTTAAAATATTATCTCTTGATTCAGAAATCATTAAAATTATAACTAATTACCTATGCCTATTCATAATTCTAATAATTAATTATGTTCATTTATATTTATGATTATTTTTTTTGCCCTCCGGGCGGAAAGTGGCAACTTTCGTCCCACTGCGCTAAACAAAGTTGCCGCTTTCCGCCTTCGTCGGACAAAAAAATAGTATACAGCCTTTAGGAAGTAAAAAAGAAAACTTCAGATCACATGTTTGTTACATGTGATCTTAGGCTTTTCTTATTTTCCTTCCCAAGGGGTGTAATATACTATATGAGATGTGTATATTTTATTTTGAATTATGTGATATGATAAATAAAATTAAAAACGTAATATAATACAATGTCTTGATATTAATATTGATTGATTGTTGTCATATTTTTCCGATTATAGTGTTCCAAGGATTTAATTGTACGGATATAGTGGCTCGAGGATATAATGACGTAGAACCCTTACACTAAAAAAAAGTTTTCTGCTCTGCACGATACGATATTGCTACCATCACGATCCACACGTTGCTATCTGGAGAAGAGTGAGGTTAGGAAAACTGTATATTACCGGTAGCAATAATATCGTGAATGGCACTAATCAGACTGCTACTCGTAGCTGTACGGATTGTACCCGTAACGATACACTCGTTACTATACAGTAGATGGTGTCGAGTAGAAAACTTTTTTTTCAGTGTATGAGGCATGCACTTTTAGATTTTCCAAAGTTTTTTCCTATACTATAATCATAATTTACACATAAAAAAATAGTATTGAGGTTTAATTCCATGAAATTTATTTAGCAAAAAATGGAATAGTTTATTAACTCTTGATAATACAATTTTTCAAAAACAAAATAATTTTTCACTTTTTTTTTTTGGAAGTAATTGAAAAACTATCTGCTTAATTAATCTTGCAACTTTCTGTATTCTCGTTTAGATTAAATCTTTTGATTGCTGCAACAACTGCTTATTTGATTTAATCTTCCTTCTGGAAGATCAGAACGAGAGACTAAACGTAAACAATTATAACTTTTCGGTTAATCGTAAATGCAAGAGTATTTTACGACAGCTGTTAAAAAATTAGTGTTTTCAAATGTAACATAGGGTTGTAAGCTAAGAGATAGAGTAATTGAATGTTTATAGGTTGTCGAGCTCTTGGAGTATTCGTTTACTTTATTTAAAAATACATCAATAATTGACAATTATTTGTTTTTCTTTCAATTTGCTTATTGAAAAAAGGTTTACGTTCTAGATCATTAAAAAATATAATTTTCAAATTAAAATTGTATTTCAAAATCGACCAATGGTTGGAATCGACCCTTTTCGATTTACATGAATTTCTGTCAGAAGTTTTGTTTTATCATACAACTAAATCCTGCCAAGAGGAGAAAAAAGTTTGGAAACTCCAAAAGTGCACGTCTGATAACGTTCATTTAATTTTGAAGAAAAAATGATTATAAATTCAAATATTGCGCGTTATTTTCATCTCAGATGAAAAAAAATAGGACACAAGTGCACTACTGAACAGATGACTGAGCACCAATGCGTTGCTTAAGGCTAGTCTCTATTTATATATATATATATATATATATATACCAGAAACTACTCAATTGTTTTAAGTTTTTTATTAATTATAACTAAATGACACCGAATTTTATAGCCATTTGCAATAGATAACTATGCTTTGTAATTCTGAAGGTAACAAAAAAAAATAATCTCGGCATGTTAAGTTAATAATCTTGGTAAGTTTTGAGGGCGTAATCGTTCCGAATCCGTGCATACAGACAAAAAGCAAAAATTCAAGAAATCTCCCAAACTCCGTATAGAAGTATTTAAATACATAATACATACGCTGATAAAATTTAGAGACGATTTACCACGTCTAACTGAAGATAATTGAAATTGAAAATGACATTTTTACACAGGTGGTATGGGAGAAGAGAGAGAAAACCGCGAAGTTTTATTATTTTTGTATTGAAGAAATTTTAAGAATTTCACGAAAAACTAATATCACTTAGATTAATACATGTATAATTACCCTAAAAAATTCTGGAATTCCCTACCACATAGTTTTTGAGAAATCATTAATAAACTAGTAAAGTAAACAAATAAAGTGGAAGTAAGTGAGCAATAGCCTGTAAGAGAGGCGGCACTAGCGAGTGACAAAGACAGCAGTAGCATAAACTATAGGTTGGGAAAGTACTACCTTAAAAATATCAAATTCGTTAAAATGAGTGTTTTTTTCTTGACACATGCGTATTTACATTATTTCATAAATGCACGGAAAAAAAAATTTCGTTCTGGTAACCTAACTGTAGAGTTACCACAACTATACACAGTTTACTGTTCGTTGTAGAGTTACAGTAACAAAATGTTATTTAGTTCTGATAACTCAATGTTGTTGAGCTCTGAGAGCTCTACGGGATTGTTTTCAGAGCCAAACGGTATAGTTGGGAGCGCTCTACGTTGCGCAGTAGTGGAGTGCGCTGACATATTTCATAACCTTCTAAAATGACAAACAGAATTATTTTGTTACTCATCCATATTATTAAAAATATATGAGGACAATTAAGTTTCCAGTTTGTTTATTTAAGGAAATAGGTTTTTTTTTTTGTCAAATTGAATTTCGTTAGAGCAGTTTTGTATTTGTCGTTTTTCAAGGTTCATTTGCAGTGACTGTTAATTAAATTTATCAGTTGAATATATTGTGATAAGTAATAAATTATCGGAATACACTCAAAAGACCCCATTTAACACAAAAATAAAATTTGTTTTCGTTTATTTATATTTTCTTGTGCATATACGGTAGTGATTTTATGTCCAATATTTATTAATATAATCAAGAAAATAAGATAATTTTGTGACGACCGTATTTTTTATTTTACAAATAATTTTTATTTGTAATATAAGTTCTATTATTATTTTATTTCTATTATAATACTATTCTTATTTGTCATATACAATTATTGTTGGCAATATAAATTCGTTCTAGTCGCATTTATTTATTAAATTATCAATGCTAAATCGTAAAAAAATTATTAATCAGACTGCCAAAAATTTGTTATAGTCTCAGAACGATCCTGTAGAGTTGTGAGAGGTAAATAACGTTTAGCTCTCAGAGCTCAACGATGTAGAGTTGCACACGGAAAAAAATTTCGTTCTGGTAACCTAATTGTAGAGTTACCACAACTATACACAGTTTACTATTCGTTGTAGAGTTACAGTAACATAATGTTATTTAGTTCTGATAACTCAATGTTGTTGAGCTCTCAGAGCTCTACGGGATTGTTCTCAGAGCCAAACGGTATAGTTGGGAGCGCTCTACGTTGCGCAGTAGTGGAGTGCGCTGACATATTTCATAACCTTCTAAAATGACAAACAGAATTATTTTGTTACTCATCCATATTATTAAAAATATATGAGGACAATTAAGTTTCCAGTTTGTTTATTTAAGGAAATAGGTTTTTTTTTTTGTCAAATTGAATTTCGTTAGAGCAGTTTTGTATTTGTCGTTTTTCAAGGTTCATTTGCAGTGACTGTTAATTAAATTTATCAGTTGAATATATTGTGATAAGTAATAAATTATCGGAATACATTCAAAAGACCCCATTTAACACAAAATAAAATTTGTTTTCGTTTATTTATATTTTCTTGTGCATATACGGTAGTGATTTTGTGTCCAATATTTATTAATATAATCAAGAAAATAAGATAATTTTGTGACGACCATATTTTTATTTTACAAATAATTTTTATTTGTAATATAAGTTCTATTATTATTTTATTTCTATTATAATACTATTCTTATTTGTCATATACAATTATTGTTGGCAATATAAATTCGTTCTGTCGCATTTATTTATTAAATTATCAATGCTAAATTGTAAAAAAAAATATTAATCAGACTGCCAAAAATTTGTTATAGTCTAAGAACGATCCTGTAGAGTTGTGAGAGGTAAATAGCGTTTAGCTCTCAGAGCTCAACGATGTAGAGTTGCAGGAGCCAAACGGTATTGTTACCATAAGAAAACGTTAACCTACTGGAACTTTTTACAACTAACTAACTACTGTAGAGTTCCTATAGCAAAATTTTTTTCTCCGTGTGCAATATGAATAAAATAGACACATTTTTACTTCAGAAAATTGCTTGATTTTGGTAAGGCGAGAGTAGAGCACTACCTCACGTGCTTCACGCTATGAGGCGTTCAATTTTTGGCAAACAAATTTTTTTCAAAAGTTACATAAAACTCGAAATTTCACTTTTTTTTTTCAAGCGTATTTTTTTAATATCTCGAAAATTATTGTAGTTATAGGAATCGGCCTGAATTTGATCAAAAAAAAAAGGATATTTAGGGTGACAGAAAAAAAATATTTTGAAAAAAATCGTAAATTTGCAGAACTTTGTAATTCAAGAAATTGTAAAAATTGAAGGTTATCATTAAATTTTTGGCTTAATTATTTTTATATAATGCATTGAAACAATCTTATAATATCCTGAAAATTTTATAGAGGTTTTATTTCTTTTTCAATACTAAATTTTTAAATTTTAATAAGAAAATAATGTTTTTTTTTTTACAACGCCTGAATGAAGTAATGCAAAGCAAATATTTTATCCTTTTTGGCAGCGGAAAAATCTAATTCATAATATGAAATGAAGCAGTCGTCATTTTACATCAACAAGTTATTGATGTGGTTCGGACACTACATATAGTTTGTGCTATTTTCCTTCTCACTCGCTAGTGCTGTCTTTCTCACGAACTATCGATAGCTCACTTTTACTCATGGTTATTTTGTAAATAAAAATTTTTTCTATTAAGATGTTAACGAAACCTTTCTTCACATTATGTTTTTAAATTTTTAAATAATTTACAAGAAGCGATTTACATGAATAAAAATTTTTCGTTTTCTTATCTTAAGTAGGTTTGGTGAGATAATTTAAAATAAATTTGTTTGGTTATCATTTACTGTAGACTGCATGTTAAAAATTCGATTGTTAGTAATTAATTGTACAAAAATTCTTCATCAGATTTTTTTTTCAACAATTATTTTATGCGTATCTAATATCGATTAACAACACATTAAAAATTCAGCTTTTCATCTTTACACTGCCTTGATGTCCATGATTCACCTCAAACTGATACAGGAAGAAAGAGTTCTCCATAAAAGAAGAGATTTCTTGAGTCAAAAAAATTTAGAAATATTTACAATGCAAACAATTTAAAGTTTTGGGAAGTGAGTATCCACTTGTTTTTTGAAATTGTAATAAAAAATCTGTGGTAATTTTTATTTTTATTTTATTTTAATATTGTTTCTAAAAATTTTAAACTACCCTCTGGATAGTTGCATTGTGCTCTGTAAGTGATCAAATAATCGTAATTCGATCCAACACTCAGTGAATTTAAATGTTAATCGAATAATTTGAAACCTATTAGAGTTTATGATTGCGGTAAAGAAATCAAAGTGACGCTGCTTGGAAGAAAAGTGGACGAACTAACTAAAAGGAGGGACGTCAAATGTCAGATCATTTAAAAGTAATAAAAACCAGAAATGTTGAAGGAAAGTCAAAAGGTACATTGAAATACAAGATCGATGAGAACCTCTTGTAAATTTCAAACTTGTAATCTAAACAACAAGAATAACTAATAAATTTATCAGTATTGAAACAACTGTCAAAGTTTACCAAGATTTGTATTTCATAGTTGATTGATTTTTAAGATTTAAAAAAACCAAAAATTTTTTAATAGTCATCCATATTTATTGTATTTTTACTGTAGAGTTTTATTAATTTCTTAATAACTAATATAGCTGCTTTGCACTGACTTGAAGGTTCTTCTAGTTGACGTAAACGTTGTTCAGCAGTAAGCGAATTTTTCAATTTTTTTAGACAAAAGCGTAAAAATTTTAGATTACGACACAACAGAAATTTATGTTGTGATCAACAAGTAAAGTGAAAAATTCAATAGTTTTGCCAATACAATTTCCAATGTACTCAATCACTGTTTTAAGTTAAAAAAAACTTTTTTTTCAATACAAATCACAGTTGTTACATTTTAATTTTATTATTAGTTATAAATTTTGCAATTTTTAGCAAAAAGTTCTTTATAAGTATGATAAATTTGATCTGGCCGGTCGCAATAAAAAAAAAAAAATGAAAAATTGTACAGAAAAAATTTTTAAGTGCATTTTTTACATCATTACATTAGTTATATAATAATCAAATTACTCATAAATTTCTCAAAAATTATCGAACGTCTATTATAAAAATAATCATTTTTTCTGATAAAAATTATCAAAAGTGATAGTCATTGAAATTTTTTTTTCTTAAAATTTTACTTCACTCCTGTCTAACTTGCAATAAAAAATTAAAATACTTAAGGAATGTTTTATTAAATGCAATTATAATCAAAATGACAAAAAAATTCGAAAAATCAATAGCTGAATTATCTTTGAAGTTTCAATGAAAAAAATAAAAAATTAATTTGTAATGAAAAAAATTTTTAATGGTGGTACGATAATTAAAATAAGAAAAAAATCTAGGAATAGTTTAGACTTGACTTGAAAAAAAGCCGTTAAAAATAGATTGGACTAGCAATGTTATATGTTATAGAATAGAAGCATGTGGAAGCAAATTGTATGAACTAGCTCCTGCTAAAAACACCCGGTAGATTTTTGCAAAGGTATAGAGCAATCTAAGAGTAGTTTAGTTGTATTGAGTTGGGGAGCGCTTGCGCGCCCGCTAGGACGCAACAGACTCTCCTCGAGGAGTGTGTACGTCCTCGGAGGTAAATGATATAAAAATATATGCGACTAGCAGCAGCAACAGCAACAGCAGCATCGTGGTTTTAGTGCAAAACCGGCATGCGAAATTCTACCAATGGGGCACATAGGCGGGAATCGGGGGAGGGGGGGAGGTGCCCACGTGGTGTACCAATGGCCAATGAGTGATGCGGACTTGCGGATTTCACGCTGTTCAGCGTAGTGTCGTCGGTGAACGAAAAAAAAAAAAAAAAAAAAAACGAGTTCGCATCGTATCGTGTTTTACTAGAGTCTGAGCTAGCTTACACGAGGCAACCGTACTCGAGCCAGAAGAGCTGGAAGGAGAGTCCAGGGTGTACTGCTCCACGACTCTGAGTCTTTAGCGGTTCTTCGTTCTCGACGTTCTTTCCACGTTTTCGTTCTCCGCTTTCGAGTTTGTTTGCACAAAGACCTCTCTCTATTAAAAACATCCTCGATTTCATTTTTCGCGCGCTTAGTTAGTCCCTTACTGTATTAGTGAATAAACACAACCCGTGGATCAATTCATCGGTCGCGAGTCACGATATAAGTGCGCGGGAAAATCGAAATATCGCTACGGAAATTACGACCGAAAATTTTTTAAAAATATCAAAAAAGTTGTCGGAAAAAAAAATTAAAAAAAAAGAACAGAGACCGCGAGAGAAAGGTAACAGAGGGGGAGAGAGAAAGAGAGAGAGAGAGAGAGAGAGAGAGAGAGAGAGAGAGAGAGAATATCAAAGAGAAAAAGATTCGGGAAAAGACAAAAGCAAATCTATACGACATTATTTACTCGTTACCAAGTTCATGTCGATAATTGAATAAATCTTACGTGTTATTTTGTTGACATCAAGATAAAGCGACGAAACTAATCAGCGTTACGACTCACGTCTGAAAGTGATATTATTAATTATTAATATTAATGTACTGCGGCCTTATACTCAGTAATAAGTAAAACTTTATCGTGTTGATAAATGATAGTATTTAAAGTAATATAAAATCAAGTACGTTGGTTATTCATAATAAGGAAAAAGTAAAAAAAAAAAAAAAAAACAAGATCGCCTTTTATTTGCAAGCTCCGGACTTCAGTGACTATTCCCTAATATCTAATATTTACTCTCCTAAATATCGTGGTGGTTATAAGTTTGTATCTACGCGAGCGTGGCTACAAGGTGAAGAAGTTGCGGCGAATGTGAATAAGGAGGCGATACGACTGTACTGTGGAGAATAGCAAGAAAAAGAAAAAGAAGAAGATAAGACGAGTGGCGAATAAGATAATAATAAAACACGGTCACCACGACATCGTTTACAACAACGTCACGTTTGTCTTCAGTAATCCACGTGTCCGAGGATAAACTCGGAAAAACCGGCACCATTGCGTCGAAAAAGCAGCCCCAGGTCCAGCAGACCACCCCGACTACCATGTCGAAACTCTATGTGGGTAATTTGCCCTCGGAATGCAACGAACCTGGCCTCAGGCAGTTATTCCAAGATCACAATTTGTCGTGCACGACTATTCTTGTTAAGCGCGGGGGTTATGCCTTTGTTGATTGCAATGACCAATCCACTGCTGATCGCGCTATCGATAAACTCAATGGTAAGTCCTAATTACATTTATTAATATTATTATATCACATTATTAATTATTAACCAATCGCTTTATAAATTTTATAAGCTTTTAATTTGCTTACTGCTTTAATTTTTATGCTTTTTAATTGCTTTCAGAGAATTTTTAACTAAAGAAGAGGATGACGCTTATTTAATTTTTATGCTGCTTCTGCTTTTTATCTAATGCTTTCAGGAAACAAAGTTAATTATTATTGCCAAATCATCGAGTCGATCAACTCGTGCTTGGTAGGACGACTGGTCTCTTTCAGCATAATTCAATTGAATTTAATTTAATGCAAGGAAAAGATGTGCGCTTATTTTATACTGCATTTGTATCATTTTTAGTTATTTTCAGGCTAGGTACCAACTGTAATTATTACACGAGCTATACTTATTAAATACAGGGTTCATGACATGACGTACAATGCAACATATGCTAAATTTATTTTTTGACCGGCATCGCAAGTCGCTAATTTATAAAATTATACCTAATTTGAATTTGATGAA
Organism: Cotesia glomerata; assembly: GCF_020080835.1. Lineage (NCBI taxonomy): Eukaryota > Metazoa > Arthropoda > Insecta > Hymenoptera > Braconidae > Cotesia > Cotesia glomerata. Next base: position 20,138,509 of record NC_058160.1, read on the forward strand.
GTGAATTTTCCACATTTTTATAATAATTATATATAATCAATTTATCAAACTGAAATAGAAGATGATACATTGTAACAAAATAAAACACATTGAGGTTTTACGTGCGTGGTTGGAAATTTACATTGACATACCAATACTCGCAGAAAGAATACTTGAATTTAACAATCCTTTGACGCTTAGATGGTGTGCATTTTTATTGAAATACATGTATGTAGTGAGTTAAATAAAATGTAGAGGCACATATATAATACCTCAACATTAACATAGCTCCATTTACTTTGAGAACCCCTTTTGCATGGCCTCGAGAACATTTCCGCCGAAAATAAGACAGCCGTTTGTCGTTTCTTTCTTAGCTTAAACAATTCATCCAAACAGACTCGGTTTTATACTAACACTAGTCCTAATATAAATTATAAGTGTACTCCAATTTATTTGACTTGAATTTATCTGAAAATATAACAAATTAACGATAAAAAAAATAATAATTTATGTACAAAAATTATTAGTAAATTGTATTTTATTTTTTTTTGTATATCGATTACGAATTCACGAGTAAATATAAAGTAGTATAGTCGCACACAGGCCGGCCACGTGGTGAGAGCAACACGCATGATCAAAATGGCGGCAACTACTATGCTCGTTTCTATTCTCAAGGTCACGCTCGTTTTACCGCGCAGAGATAAGCGTGAATAGTGATGAAATTAGTCGAGCGAGAGAGAAAATAAAAATAACTTAATGATTTAACATTGACAATCACCAGTTTTCGTAACGATACGTTGATTATCGTGTGATAATCCTAAGTAAACATTTTTTCATGTTCAACGGATAAAAAAAAATATAGATATGTATAATATTAACCGATTTGATTGAAATCTTCTATGTTAATACTTGAAATGCTTAAATATATTTTTTAGATTCTGATAAAGTTATACTGATAGATAAAAATTATTATTTAAAAAAAAAATGTAACAGTAAAGCTAAGTAAACGGTTAAAATTTTTCTAGTTTTATCTTCAAGTTATTTATGATATACGTTAAGATACACGGTCAAGGTTACGTGCTAGAGAATGTAACAGGTCAATTTACATTAATATTAACAAAAATAATTTTTATGCGTGAAACTATTGTGTGGCGTGGCCCTAAAATTATTTCGACACAGTTAGCAGGAATATCGTAAATAAATGGAAAGGGATTTTATATATACATACACAGATGATGTGCAAGTAAAATATATATGTAACACGGTTCCGTCGTGTAATCGGACAGAGACAGAGCGACAGGCGTGGTGACCGAGTACTCATGACATTGAATACTATACATGTTTGTCACGCGTAATATAAAACTCCAAAAACGGTGACGATGAAACATATACAATAACAAAGTGGACAAAATAATTCTCAGGTAAACTACTGACTAAAAGTACAAAGAACAGAACGAATTGGAGTAAATATATTACATACTCTTAAATACTTTTCTTATGTAATAATAATAAAATTATTTTTTGATTAAAAATAAATAAAAAACAGTGTAATTACGTAGCATGATGCTTGGTATGTTTTTTGTACCTTATGCTTGTTATATCCTTAAACTCCTTTCCGTATTGGAAGTTACATATTAATTATCTGTTGCTTTTATATGTACTGCTTTTAATTATCTGTTAAGTTAAGCTACTGCTACAATAATGAAGCATATTATTATATCATAATAACATACAGGTTTAAAAAGTTATTTTTGAGAAACATCCATCTATATTACTAATTTTATTTTGTTTATAACCTATTTAGTCCACTGACTTTGTAGTTTTATCCGACTAAACAGCTAATTTTTATCTGAAATGTCATTACCACAATAAAGAAAAGATTTTTTATTTTATAAAATTTTTTGATGTCCATTTTAATAAACAATAAGTGAGGAACTTGTTGTTGAATAATTAATTAAAAATTAAAAAATTGTGCACTGTCAGTTGAATTTAAAATAAAAAAGAATGATCAGTGAATGGAGCTATAAAATAAATAATAAATTAATAAATCGATTCAGATATATTGAATTACATCAAAACATTCAATTGTTAATAAAAATCATTTTTAATTGTGTCGATACCACATTCAGGTTTAGAAATATTTGCTTGATGAAAATACTTTTCTAAAAAAAAAAATTTTTTTTCAAAGTGTTGATTAAGACGTTATTAATTCGTATTGTCCGATCGAGTTACCAAAAAAATTATTTTTGATTCAATTATACTTAATTTTTCGACAATTAAGAACTTTGATATAGTTTAAATTATTTTATCTTATAAACTATTATTTTTATACTTTAGTGCAATGATTATTTTTATTTATGTTGTAAACTTCAAGCAAAAATCATTTGTTAAGTTAAATAAAAAAAAAAAAAATCATAGACAAATTTATCAATTTTTGAACTTGAAAAATTTTAAATTAAATCAAAATCATTGAAAACATTTTAAATGTTTTTATTAAATTTTATTAAATAATAAAAATAAGTATAAGATAATCTATAAAACTCCCACGAAGCGAGTTTGACAATAACCATGAAAAAATGTAAAAGACAATAAAAGGAGAGTAGAAAAAAATTGAAAGTGTAAAGAGGTTAGCAAACTATTCGGAAGTCTCTTAACGACTAGTCCGGGAAGTTTTGTCACACATATGTATATGATACATAATAACGAATGAGAAGAAAAAGATACAAAGTATTGAATAGCACAAAGTTTAGTTCTAACTTGATGGCCGAAAGGCCAGAACTAGTTTGGTAGGTTAGGTTTTAGATCAACTTCACAGCTTATGTACTACTACGTATACACATACGTCGGTATTGAGTCACGAAAACAGCGATCTTTCCGGTGTTTGGTTGTTCTTGTATCTTACACTAAATCATATTCATTCTCAGCTCTTCTTCGTGATCATGTGAATCTCCCACACATTTTAATATAACACGCTGACCCTTTTTAAACATAGAGACACATAAAGCGCAAAGAGAAGGCCCCGGGTTCGAAAGTTTGCGTCAGAGCTGAAACCCGCGAGACAACAGGAAACTGCTGCATTCTTCCGTCCGAAATATTTTGATCACTATTATTTTATTCATATAAAAATTAATAACCAGTATTTACCATGGTGTTAAATTAAAAAAAAAAAATAGTAATAATAATAAGTATCAATGTGCTAAATGGATGAAAAAGTACGTTCGTTAATTAGCATAGTCGAATGATGGTTATCAGACGGTATAACTTTTTATTTGAAATAGGCTGAACTCGTCGAACGCGCAAACCACATGACCATTCACCATTTCATTTTTTCCCTCTCTCTATCTTTCTACTCTTTTTTTTAAAAAAAAATTTTCATTTTTTTTTAATTCCTTCCTCTCTACTTCTTTACCTTCATTTATCCACGCACCTGTGTAAGACACATCCGTACACGTAGTTATGAAATACACAACTACACCGCGATACTTGTGAGTGTCGACAGCCGCCCTCTGCCTCGACTAGACGAGCAGATGCCCCTAGGAATATATTATTCCGCTTTACTTCTAAAACGAGCAGCTTTCATGTTCACTCTTACGAGCTCAGTACTAGAGACTAATGGGTAAACGTGTTTCCCGAACAAAACATTGGTATTTTTTTTTTTTTTTTAATATATTATTTTGCAGTTTTACTTGCACTTAAATGCAAAAAAATTTGAAAAATAGTTAATCCTGCAGGCTGTGTGTAAGCCCAAAACGCTCCAAAAATTTCTTATTGCGAGTTTTTGAGCTCTTCGAGCCCAAAAATAGAACTATTATACATTTACGTACTTTTTGAGATTCGGATAGCTTAAATCTAGTGGTTGTGTTGGCAGAGCATTTTTTATATAATTTTAAGGTTGTTTATAGAGGTTGAGAGCTGATTAAATTTTGGAAGTGATCAGTACAGCGGTCGAGAAGTCATTCCAAAAAAACGTTTTTTCAAATTTTTACTTCCCAATTTTTTTTCAAGTCGTTGATTCTCATGGCGGGAAGTTAAAAAAAATAATAATATTAGTGAATTAAAAAAAAAAGATTTTTATTAATAGTCATTATCGTTATTCATTTATCTACTCAACGTTGAAGTCTAAAAAAAAAAGATTAATTAAAATAATATCCCGAGAAAATCTAAATTATTTTATTTATTTAATATTTATTTTAATTATTTTTGTTATGTTATCAAGTCCGCGCTCTAAAAGCTTCGGTAGATTGTCGCGTGCCACAAGTCAAGCCCACCTGCTCTCTACGAAAAAAGTTACTCGCCAACGGGCCACCGGATAACGAGAGAACGAAAGACTTTAAACTCGTGTCATGAAAAATTTTAGATCTCTCATGATAAAATTATATTCATTAGTATTTTATATATGAAAAAAAAATTATAAATTAATCTTTAGAACAACAAGATTAAATATAAATTTAAAACTATCGTGTGACTTAAATAAACAGTAGTTTTTTTATATAACCATAGTAAATTAAGTATTATTTTAAGCGTCTCCGTAATAAAATATTTATAAAAGTTTAGATATATTTTTTTCAACTTATATAAAAACAATCAAAAGTATTTCTTTAAATACCGAATTGATTATTATTAAACTAAAAACTGAATTTATTTTTCTAAACTTAGCAGAACTCAATTTTTAAGTTTAAAATTTTTTTTCAATTGATATGAAATTTAAACTGCTGAAATTTTTTATCAGAATAATTTAAAAATTCTTTCTAAAGAGTAAATTATTTTTTGATAAATATGATTTAAAAAAAGATACACTTAAAAAAAATGACTTTATTCAAGAGATCAAGTATTGAACCAAAGAATAATCATTCAAAAAAATTTTTTTGTCTTCAACCAAGCAAATGTTTCTTGGTTCAAATAAATTTTATTTGGTTCACGATTTTTTCTCCTGAATAAACTCAATTTTTCTATATCATTTTATTGAAGATAGAAATATATATTTCTACTAATAATTTATACTCAATTTGAAGTAATCAAACAAAACTTTCCGCCTGTAAAATACTATAAACAGACTTTTATAATCAACTAAAAAAATTTTTTTTAATGTCATTAATTTCAAGCTTATATCAGAAAATTCTACTAAAAAGACAAATTTGGAAAAAAATAAAAAATGTTTATCATTCATATTCTTTCCGTAGTAGCCCTTTAAATTATCTACATTTATGATTTCAATGTCACTGTCAAATGATGTATAATATTTAAAAGTTGAGCACCGCTGATAGCACACAGCCCGACAGAATTAATATATATGTAGTTTCAGTGTAAAAAGTGTTTGCGCGTCCGCAAGGAAGTGCTATCTTTAGTCATGGGACTGAATAAAGACGAAAGAGAGAGAAATTGAAAAAAAAAAAAAAAAAATTAAAAAAAAATACCCGTGTAGATATATCTATTTGTGTGTATTTACAGATGTACATATAATATTAGAATGACGATGTTTCTAATTCATGTTCTTTCCATTACATCCAGACTCACACATTACACATAAGCTCATATTAGCTTGTCAGTGGGTGATGTTTGATTCTCAGTACTCCCTCGATTCCTCTGGCATCTTCACCCCACCACCAAGCATCTACTAATATTTCCACCCCTCCTCATAAGCGCAGGAATGTGTCTCCTAGTCATTCTCCGTAATTTCGCGATACTTTTTCTTTCTTTAGCTTGTTGCTTGTTGAGGAACAACCTCAGCGACACGTGTTTGTTTTAGATACTAGGGCATTGACTTTCAGCAAATACCGACTAGAATCGTATTATGAATAGCTATGATATGCAACCTCAATAAACAACTATAGATTTTAATACATCTTATATTCATTTAAATCTAACATGTATTAACCATAAGCTATTGTAATTTTTTCTCACCAAACTAATTGTCTGTGTTCAAGTCACTTCTGTTAATGATTGATTACAAATATTCGAGACAAATTCAAAATGAAAGATTGAAACTTTTTTTTTAATCATGTAAGATAAAATTTGAGACTTGTTTAAAGAAAATTTTCGAATGTACACTTCTTAAAGATCGTACAATTTCATATAACAAATAATTGATATTGCTGACTTTTAGAGTAACTCAGAAAAAAAAAAATATTTTTCATAAATGATGACAGAAAAAAAACCAAAAATTTTTTTCAAATGTGCAAATTTTTATAATTTGTGTTGTACAAAAAATTAAGAATTGTAACGTAATTGAAATTTTAAATCTTTCGCGGCATTTTTGACTGATGAAAAAAAAATAAAACGCATGCGCTGTAACTACATAACCAGCTGATTTAAAGGACTCCCGCGCTGCTTAAAACTAAACTTCATTCAACTTAGAAATGGTTGCACAAGAGACAAACTAATTTTAGTTTTTCAATAATTATAATTAATTGACACCGAATTAAGCAACTATTTTCTGTACGACAATAATCAGATCAACTCTGAAGCTAATAAAAAAAAAATAATGACACTGCATGAAATATTTTGGTGACTATAGAGTGATTACAAACAAGATTCATACGCGCACAAAAATTTATATTTATTCTAATTTTTTTCAATCAGTTCTTTTTTCTAATAAAGTAAATAAAATTTTTGCTTATACTGTTCCTATGATACAAGTGCAATATTGATGTAACAGAAGCTTTTAATATTCATAAAAAAAAAAAATTTTTAATAACTGCATAAAATTTAAACTAAATAAAAAAAGTTAATTTTATTCTCGAAGTATTTTTTTCTTGTCATAATAATTTTTTTCTCAGCTCTTTATCGCTTTTTCTATCTCACGTTTTTTATTTTTTTGACTCTAACTCGCCATTCATGGGAACGACACTAACATCACATCGGGTCGTTGCGGTCCAACGAGAGAATCGCTCGTGGCCCAATCGTTGCTTTACGACTTCCGGGTGAGATCAACATCACATCTATATACACTCTACACAAAAATATATAAAAGGTCCTTCGATTACGATGAACACGAATAATAACACATATAATATATATATATATATATATATATATAAATAATTTTTAATAAAAATCAAGTGCTTTGAATTTGGTAAATTTGTAAGATAACATTTTAAAAAGTTAATAGAGTTGTTATCACAAGATATTTTAAATTGATTATAAAATACATATGTTAATTTTGAGATGCGCAATGCCATTGAGTAGAATAAGATTTACTTTACAAGAGACAGGTGTCAACGAACCATGTATATATTCTCAATCATATCTATATATGTATATAAAAATCCCTTATCTCAATTTTTTAACTTTTTATCCGTATACCTTTTTTTAATTTATAAAACACCTGCCAAGTCTTGCAAGACGATATGTGGTGACATGATTCAAAACTTTTTTTCTCGCCTCGTATCCTCGTTGATATTAATTATATTATAACTAGAATAGATTTTAAAAGTATCAGTTAGTTTTGATTTTCTTATAAAATTAGTCGAGCATTTAAAAAATCACCCAAAGAAATAAATAAATTTAAAAAATAAGCGCGAGAATAATGATCGTAGGAATTTAGAATCGAGAATAGAAGGAATAGAAGCAATATGTATAAAAGAAAGCAGACGACGTGCAGCTCCACTCGACATTTTAAAGAAATCGCAATAGCAACGTTCAACGGTTGTCATTAATCTTCGAACGGACGGATATTATTTTAATTCTTGAGTCGCGGTCTCGAGTCGGTTTCCGAGAACATCGGCTTTTGTCCCTCCGCCGGCGACTTAAACTTTTAAAGAGAGAAAGAGAGGGAAAATTGACCAAGTGATTTAATCTACGAATAGCAACCACTACACATCTTGCTGGGCCATCGGCGAGCTTAGCTACCTTTTTTTTTATTTTTTATTTTATTTTATTTCATTCTTCACTAAACGGAGTTAGAGTAAAAGTAAGAGAATGACTACTCGATTACTTATGTATAAATATGCATCGCTTATTATGTATTGCCAGTTGTATATATTCTATTTTCTCTTGGTCCTCTAATTATTTTTCTAACCTTCACTTTTTCCATTATCGGAATCTAAATTATTACCAAAAGTTACTTGAACTTTGCACACTTGGTTGAAAAAAAATTTATCTTTTTCCGCCCGCATCCCACCAACCGATTCCATTCATTAATTTTATTCCTTTTAGTATGTACAATGTACATACATATAAATTATGGTGGCTCAAAAAACTTGATTATTTTTTTCTGAAAGTTATTACAAGAATCATGATAAGAAGCATTAGACAGTTCTTTAAAGTTGAAAAATTTTTCCTGTCAAGCAATGCAAATGTAATTATTCAACTCATTTTTTTTTATACGATTAGTCTTGTTCATAGAATACTTGGGATCGTAAATAACTATATAATTCAGAGTCGCTCAATTATTATTACTAATCAATAAATAAATTTCATGAGTCTTCTATTTATAGGTACGTTTTTTTTCATGTGAATGTTCGTTAATGTACCAGCTGGTTCTTAGTTTAAGGAGTAAAGATGCCGCTAAATGAGCAATCGAATATACTTTTAATTAAAAATTTAATGTTTTTAAGTTGTTTAACTGGGCATAATTTAAAAGCATATTTCGATAAATCTTTTCCTTCTAATGATATTCAAAGTATTATTATTTATTTACTTACAAAATTCCAAAGTTAGGGAGTAAAATCATCAAAAATACTATATTTTTTTTGAGCTAATCATATTAACGTGTATTGATAGATACTCAACTCTCCGTTTCATAGTTTGGATTATTTACTTAATTCGTTGATAGACTCTTAGCTCTATCTGGAGGTTATTTTATCCAAAGACGTGAAAAACGAAATATATTTAAAGGGGAATCAAGGTTATCCGGTCAACTCTTGATGAGTGACGGAAATAGAATGATGATAAAAAACGAACTGTCGCTATGTAATATCTCACAAAAATAAAAATTTTAATATTTTTTTGATGTATAAAATAATTTAAAAAAATTACCTAAGCTAGAATCTAATCCAATTATTAAGTATACTATCGGCGTATGTACATAGTTGATTCAGTCAACTAACCTATTCGTTAAAGTACTCCATTATGCTGCTGTTGGTTCATGTACTTTTTAGCCATGTGATCTCACGCTGGGGACCCGCCGCTACGCAAAAGCGTAAGTAAAAAGCCCGCCAGAATAGTATAGTGGATAGAGGATGAAAGATAGAGGACAGAGGACAGAGGAGTATGTGGTAGAGGATAAGGAGCAGACAAAGAGGGAACAAGAAAAAGAAACAACTATAGAGGGCACGAGGAAGAAACAAATATCCCACAAGGCCAAACTCGCTTCACTGGAACAATTTTTAGTTTTTAAGTTTTAACGCGTCAAAAGTAAAAACGATTTTGCTTTTTAACCAAATATATAATCATAATAATGACACTGCACTGTCATAATTACTCAACCCGATACTTTATTTACTGTAAAACATTCAAATGAATTGTTTCCGCATTGCCAATTATTGTTTACGTTTGCTCTCTGCCGTAACCTTGACATAATTTACTTTTTTAAATACGAGATAACATTCTAGTGAATTATTTTATTGAAAAAGATATTTATGTGATCAATATAAATAATTGAATAATAACAATAATGATAATAACAATAAAACAGCATCGGCTATTTAGAGTTACTGCTAAATTGGCTGTATAGTATTCGACATTGGCCTGGAATGCGTTAACGGAAACCTGTTCTCAGTCTCATTCTCAGTATATTTAAACACCAACTAGAAAATCATTAATATCTTGTAATAAACAAGTTTTATCGTAACTAATAATAAAAACAATTGTTATTTTTATTATTTTTGTTGTTGTTGTTATTATTATTATCAAAATATAATTTATTTAAAGCCGTAAAATGGACAGCGGAGTAAAAAGGTCCATCATTGCAAGTATCGAATGCTACTAATCGGTGTTTACAATTCTATCTGCGGGATATATTTATGTTCTCTAGTAACTATACTTTTGAACAAAATAGCGCGAACAGAATTATTAGTTGCATTATAAAAATTCTCAACTGAAAAAATAATCTAATTATTATTGTTATCATTGCAGGTTATTAGATGAAGCTCTTCAAAATTATTTTCATGGTTCAAAAATATTTCTCTTGAACCAATTTAATTTTTATTTCAATGCACTTTTTCAAAAGTCAAAAAATAATGATAATATGATATAAATAATTTAACAACGATTATTTTTGCCAAAATTTGCAAAAAAGTTTTTTTTTATAAACAAATTAGAAAAGAAAATATTTTTGCTTAAAACCGCAGCTGTTAATTAACATGTATACATTTTTGTAAACACAATAATTATTCACTAACGTTATTAATGAATGCGTATTAATGTTTTTACTCCGATAAAAAAATATAATGTACTTTATAAATTAAAAAAATGTTAAATGTCAAGAAATAAAAAATTTTTTTTACAATCACATAAAGATTAGAGACGTGCAATTTAGCATTTTCAAAATTTTATGATATGTAAAATAAAAATTGAATGTATAGCAATTAAAAAAGGTATTGCCTAATTAATTAGCGCGTCTTTATAGCCCTGTTGTCTGGAGTAGAGGTGGCGTCGACTATAACAAATTAGGGAATGACCGGAAACATCGTTATGTGGCTCGCGAAATTACAGTGAGTTCTCTGAACCGACAAGGAATCGTGAATTTACACTCAAACCATACATGTATATGTATATATATAGTATACCAGTAAATTTTTTTTTGTACAATAGCTATACGCATAAGGATAGGTCAGAGGGAATAGAATATAATAGAAGAAGAATGAATATATATTAGGCAGTTTAGGGATTGAAAGTATGTATAGTATGGAGGCTAGACCTAAACCTTCATCTAAACAAAATTCATATATTTATTCGATTTATTTAGAGTACAAATATACTTAGACATAGTAAATTCAAGCTAGTCTTCCCTACTAGTAGTGTAGTTTCGTATAGTATAGAGAGTATGGTGTCGTAGTTTTTTGGTTTAGGGGAAGACTAAAAAGACCTTCAGTTCCCTGAGTGTAGGCCCCGAACCGGATGATGTCGACCTAGTACTGACCCACTATAAAAGCACTTGCTATCTTGCTTGTTCACCAGGACTTGGCCATTGGTAGCCTCTCCCTCGGAAGAGCCCGGTAACCTACTCTGGCAAACACTAGCTCTCCAAAACTCGCTTAGTCGTTTTACGTCTCTTTTTAGCTTAATCTCCCCTTTTTCATTCACCCTCTCTAAGTCTTCTCCCACTTCTTTCTAAGCCACTCACTCTCGCTTTTTTTTTTATCCCCAACTAGCTCTCCACTACACCCTCAAAATAACGTCTGTGTACTTTACTTCTTTCTTTCTTGCTTCCTTCTTTTCTTTCTAGGCATCCTTTACTTCTTTCTATAATTCTTTTATAGTCTCTCTTTCTCTTATACACACAAAGTAAAGATAAGTGTGCTTGAGAGAATAACCAACTAGTAGTATAGCATAGCAACTGCTGTTTCTGCATTTCTTACCTTCAAGCCCCATTCTCCACATATATTTTGTATAACGGGTGGCTCAATAACTTTCAAATTAACTTCAATATTCACATATTATTTATTTATTTTTTTATTTATTTTCAGTCTGAAAATTCAAAAATATATCAAAAATATTATATACACTAATATTTTAATTTTTATAAAATATGTTGTATGAAATTAAAAAAATAGTTATCCATAAGTGATAAATTAAAAAATAAAAAAAAGTAAATGTGTAGACTAGAATCTGAAAAATTATTTGGATTGATAGAGCAGCTGACATGTAATTAAATGATCGAGTGTTCTAATCCTGGCTTGGGCTATTTCGTATTTATTTATGTTACTGATACCAACAGATCTCAAATAATTTTTATGCATTTTTAATAAATAAATAATTATAACAAAAAATAAAAAAAAAACTACATATGTTGAAATGAAAAAAAAATTTTCATGCTTTTTTTTAGTACCAAATTTTTGCTTAATGATATATGGAATTAAAAATATTAATGAAGATTATTAAAATATTAAAAAAATTTATTAATTTTTCAAATTAATAAAATATGTATTGGAGTATGTAACACTTTGTTACTCGCTCATAACTATTTGAACAAAGTGGAACACTTTTCATACTGTAAAGGTACAGGAAATATAATATTATATTGTATTTGCGGTTTACAGTCGCAGTATTTGTGGTAAAAAAGTCATAAAAATTATTTTAAACTAATTTCTTATTTCGCTCATTAACTTTAAGACTTAATGTTTGTGATTGTTCCAAGAAAATTTTATGGGCAGAAATTTTTTCAATTTTTATACTTTTGATTTTTATTTATTACCACCTCAAAGTACTATTCCACGTGCGAACACCCGCAAATGGTCAATGCCCTCAGTAAAAGTAACCCAATAAAAACCATGCAAGATTGTAACAAGAAAAAAACCTGTACGAATAAAACTACTTGCATAGAAACACTTGCAAATATTGTTATAATATCTTGGGGTGGTTTTATAAGGGACAATTCGACACGGAATGTTTCTAAGTAGCCATCCAGTGGCAGTCATAATTTAATTTTATAACCATCTGGTTTTAAATATTTTTTATTAATATTAATTTTTGTAAGACTTGATATGTCAATTGATTTTTAATTATTAATTTTCTGCAATATTATTCGAGTTTTATTCAAACAATTAAAAGTTATAATTTAACAATTGAATTATAGTTCATTATGAAAAATAAGTAATTGGAGTAAATACTTAGACGTAACATATTGGTTTCAAAAAAAAATATATATAATGATTTATTAACAGCTGGTAGATGTTGAAAAAAAAAAATATAGGAAGAGTAGTAGTTTTTAGTTGTTCTCTATAACAAGCATAATGAGAAAAAAAAACGGTGTAAAAATGCATAAAGCTCGTGACCAAGATCACAGATACGTTCACATAACCTCTTGATCCTGATTAGAATATGAGTAGAGCTCAACTAGGCAAGTGAGGTTGTATTTAGCTACTCCTGTACCTTGTTTCTATACTATTCTATACTATATAGCTTGGTCACTCATTTGCTCTCTTTTTTATTCTTGCTCATACCACTTCAACTATTACTACTGCACGTGCAGCTTCCCGAATACACCCGGAAGCAAAGATGCTTTTCCAGTTTTGCATAACATCATTGTAAACCGGTAATTACTTTATGCACACAAGCTGCTTTTCCACACCATGAGAAACGGCTATTTCTTTTCTATAAATAGAACAGTTCGTCGTTACATTTTTGTTTTTCATTTTGTTTAGATTTTTCAATTTAACAAATATTTTTTATTTTGTATGAACCTTGTTTTTTCTAAATCTTTGAAACTTGAGTTGACAAAAAAATTGTAAAACTTATATTATGTTCAGTATTATTGAATTGATTCAATAATAAAGCCTAAAAAAATTGAATTGCATTATACCACAGTGCAAAATTTTGCGTCAGTGCGTTAAAAAAGTTAAAATAGAACATTTTTATGTTAAATATTCATCATTAAAATTTTTGACACGAATTTTTTGATGTAATGATAAAAAAATTTTCTATTCTGCGATCACTCTTTTTCATAAAATAAAAATATAAAACAAAATAAAAAGAAACCTCTGACTTTTGTCCTCGTATAAATAATATAAGCCACAATCAATACTTAAACTTGCCCAACACCTTAAAACTTTCCGTTAATTATCATTTATTTTTCAAAACTTCGATCAATTTTTCAACAAATGAAATTTTTTAAATCACTTAATAAATATCTCAAACTCTTCTTCACTATAGTTAATACTATTTAAAATTATACCTAAAGTCAATAACTTTATAAACTTTTCTTTGGTACTGTTTAACCATTTGTTTGTTTTTTAGATCTTGATACTGCTTTTTAAATTGAGTTATTACTTATTACCATCACTGAATGTTGCGCGCGCGATCTTGCGTGTGTCTTCTCCACTTATTGTGTAATAATATGAACATTTTTATTTATATTTTTATGCCCCAGCCAATCAGATATTTAAAAAAAAATTTTTCTTTAAATATTTTTTGTGCTTTTAATTATAGAATTTTTCAAGTAATAACTGGGATAAAAATATATACAGTAATAATCACTCTGTAGTTCTGTAGACACATTCTCACAAAATAAAAAACACTTAAAGAATTACTTTACGGATACTGAGATGTAACGTGTCGAACAAAAACTAAGAAATTACAGTTTCAGAAATTAAAACAATTTTTCAAGTGATTTTTTTTTGTATTACAAAACTCTTTTTATTTATTTGTGCTACATAAGTGAAAAACATATACATCTTTAATGTTACAAAACACTAATAAATCGCAAAACAATCTACAAATTTGATTTTTATTTTACTTCCTTAGTATATCTGGATAATTTCCGATTTCTGGTATTTACAAATTTTTTTTTTTCATTTACGTAAATGATAATTCTCATTATTGGAATCAAAAATCTTTTTATTGTAAAAATTTTGAACTACACAATATTACATTTTTCTTTTTTGTATTTTGTCGTACTTTTACTTCTGAATGCAACATTCAATTGACTAATACATAATAAAAAAAAAACAAGATCTTTTAACAATAGATATGGATTTGATGTATGTATTTTTGACAATAAAATTTTTTGTTAAGGCTATCATTTCAGTCGTTCGTTTTTGATTCATTATATTTAAATTGACATTTTAATTAAATTATACACATGAGTTGAGCGTTTCTGGAGTTGTCAGTATACAGTTAAATGCTCTTAAATGCTCAAGTGAAAAGGGGAAATACTTGATTTATACTCACTATTTGATGAGCTAAAGCGAGTTAAAATTCCTTTATAATAATTTTCTGCATTCTCCGATTATTTGACTGATATTAAATTCAAAATCATACATAAACTTTTTATGAATTAGTTTCCTATCTGGTTTCGAAATTATACAACATGATTACTCAAATGTTAATTCGTTAAAAATGCGGGCTTACTGTTATAAAAAAAAAAAAAAAAAAAAAAAAAAACTATTGTGCTATTAAATTAATTATAATATTTTATCAAATTTAATGATGTCTTACTAATTATTGTGACATTATTTTCAGGA
Organism: Cotesia glomerata; assembly: GCF_020080835.1. NCBI lineage: Eukaryota > Metazoa > Arthropoda > Insecta > Hymenoptera > Braconidae > Cotesia > Cotesia glomerata. The sequence goes on from NC_058160.1 coordinate 20,153,610, forward strand.
TACACGTATCTTGGATCAGCTTTGGTGGTTGAACCTTCAGTTGCTAGTGGGTCAAAAAAGCGGTGAGTAAGAAGCAATGATAATTGAGCATGAAAATCTTATCTAATTTAAATAATAATGTATAAAACTATTTTATGTCTTTTTTTCCATAAATTGGATGATAATATATTAGCTGTAATATGTGAATGAGAATCCTATAATATAAAATTGATGATTGAACTGAAGTTAGTTTAGTATCGAAAATCTCGAAAGAATAGTTACTGAATCCGTATTGGTTAGGATTAAAGCACGCGCGTATGCGCGCAATTTGAATTACTAGTTTTCCATCTAAAGAAGACGAACATGTAAATGATAAAACTATAAATTAATGATAAAAACGATTTATACAATTTTTCTTAATATAAAAATTTTTTTCATTATCTAAACATTATCTTGTCATTGACATTTAATGATTACTTACACGGAAAAAAGTAAACTGTAATATTCACTCGGATTCCGGTTAATTTTTATAGTTTCAAACAGTAAAGCGGACATCGGGGTGGCAAAAATATAAATATTACAGAACTTAATGTAGAAAGTATAAAAGCCACAATTTATAATTTAATATCCAAAATAAGTGATTAGTAGCTGTCACTATAGTAAATAACGACTCTTTCATCTTAAAAAATTACAGTTTCAAACAGTAAAAATTGCCATTTTAATATATAGTCCATATTATGATGAGAAGGGGAACTCAGATGAAAGAGAAGGGGGTCTCACTCTGGAAGAATTTAACATTTGAAACAGTAAAAATTATACTTTTAAAATATACATTTTACCAGTCCAAGCAAGTCAATAATTAGTTTGATTTTTAGCGTTGCGTTTAACATTAACCATTTTACTTTGTAAATATTGACATTGCTTGTATTAGAAATTTACTAACTTTACTTTATACTTTTAACATATCATTGCGATTATTTTTTAGGTACAAAATGATAAATATCAAAGTCTGAATTCTTAATTATTATACTTTAACATTTAGACATTTACATGGCGAATATTACTGTTTGAAATAGTATTTTCTTCCATGTAAAGAGTAAATTGTAACGTTTAAATGGTAAATATTATAAAGTGAATAGTAAAATCCCGATTTCACTGTTTGAAATGGTAATTTTTAGCAGTTGATCATTACTTATTATAAATCGACTGTTATTTATTACAGTTTACTTTTTTCCGTGTATCACTAAGAGATTGTTATCTGAAGCAAACTGCGGTAGTTGGGAATTTTAATGATTCTCTTAAGAGGTTGAAAAAACAGACGAATTTAGTACGAATTACTGTTGTTCTAATAACGATATTTGGGAGCCGCTGGTGCAACAACGATCAAAACGCGGACTCCTCCCTCTCCAGTTTGCGAACCAAACATTTAAAAAAGTGTGACACCTGCCTTTTTCTGAGCTACTATACTCTTCATATTCCAGTGCTTTAGAAACTAATGTAAAAGAGAGTAGTACATATATAACATAACAGCCGAATGAAAAAAATATATGACAGAGAGTAGTCCGCTCGTGCCACACAACCGCGATCAATTATTTCTTTTTCATTCCTTTTTACTCTTCATCTTAATACTTATTCTTTTTTATTGTCCATTTTATGTCAAAAAAAAAATACTTGCACTAAAATTATTGCACAACTTACGCGCGAAGTGCCCAACTTGGTTTACATTCTTACAAGATTTTATTTGCCCCTTTCCACCCACATAAATTCATTTCTATAGATTTCAAATTGTACTAAAATAGTGTAAAAGTATATGCTTTAACTAAAAAATTTAATTTTATTCGAATATTTTTGATGAAATGAAAATTACAACCCTTGTTTAGGATTCTTTTGTGAATTTGTAAAAATCTCTTACTTTGTACATATGTATAAAAAATAAATATTTTTGAAATTTTCGGACAATAATATCTTTTAAACAAATCAATGTGTCAAACGATTTTGTGACCTGCTATAAGCTATCGATATGTATCAGTCAAACCTTTGTTGTTAAAAATGTAATCATGTGAGCATTAGTTCAAGAAATTAGTAAGGTTGGGATATCTAGTATAAGAAATCTCAAAGATTCCAATCATTTAGAATGTAATAATTAGCGTGTAAAGAGTTCTTGTCCGAGTTCATTATCTTTTACAATTTCACTCAAAATCAGTAAAATTGTACTAAGTAAATTTAGCCAACACTTCTATAAAAATTCTTTAAGATTTTGAAAAAGAATGTAATGATGCTAGTGCATAGTATGAAGTTAAATAACAATAAAATATGAAGAGAGTGTATCATAACGAGATTATGATGGGCAAGCTAATCATAGAAGTAGTTAAACTTGTAACATTTAGTCGTAAAAAGATAGAAATTATTCTATTGGTTAGATTCAACTCTTCTTTGGCCCTCTTGACTATACTGAGCTACATTGCCAATACATTGGATATGTTTCAAATATGGAGCACAACCTGAACTAAGAGAACAAGATGAACAATAAAAAGTATATAGAGAGAAACAAGTTGAAAGTGGTTAACTGGCATAAGAGAAGATAGAAGCAAGAACCAAGAACTAGTTTAAATTAGGGTTTCGCCCTTTCATTGGGACCAACGGCACTGTCAGTGGATTCTATAGTTACTATTATACTTTCTCACTTATTTTCTATCGCGATTCTATTCGCTACGTTATATTTTTCTCAAGTATGCATTCTAAGTGAATTGAAAACTAAGTGTGAGAACCAGCATAAGGACTTTTGTCTACGTCAATCATGTGAAGTGAACTGCAACGCAGTTCTTCATCTAAGTCAACTTTATTCAATATTATTTTAATATATTTAAAGCTTATTTTTCAACTATTAATTTTTTTTTAACCCTTTAAATAGAGAAGACCAAAATATTTAAATGTGACCCTTTCTTATTGCTAAAGATTCTTTTTTAAAGAAAATCATTTTACATTCAAAATAGTTTTTTCACAGTTATATCATACACATAAAAAAATAATCGGTAGCGTCTACCGATTGGTACTCGATTGACTCAACCGATTTTTTTTCGGTAGACAACCGAAAAAATCGGTAACCTCATATAAAATAAGCTCATAATACTAGGATAAAAACTTAATCTCTTAAAAAAATTAAACATTGTATCCGGTGCATTAAGATTAAAGCTTAAATAATATGCACACAGACATAACAATAAATTTTAATTGTTTTTCATTAATATATACTGAAAAAAAAAATTATCTCAAATCAAGAGAAAATAATTCTTCAACCAAGAAAATAATTTTGAAGAGTTTCAATCAAGTAAAATTCAATTCAATTCGTCAATTATGTAACAATTCACTTAAACTAAGGAAAATTTTTTAGTTTAAAAATTTTTCTACTTAAATCAAGAACGATAAAGTTCTCCAAAATTGTTTTCTTGATTCAAGTTAATTTTTTTTCTATGTAGGGATAAAAAAACGGATGAGACGGGGTACTAAAAAAATCAAATTAAAAAAATTTTCTTTCTTAAATGAAAACTCCTAGAATATTTAAAAGTGGATTAAAAGTATAGCTTAACGTTATTTTCCGCGAGCTTTTTTTTCTAAAATGTTTCTAAAGTAATTTTTATTGTCGATCAAAAGAAATTTTATTTTTAACTAAGATTTTGCTTTTTCATAATTTTTTTTTCAGACAACGTAAAAAATATTCTCTTTTAACATTTTTTAAAGGCTTTGGACAATGTTTAATTCAAGGAGCAAATCTTAGTTCCTTAATTTTTTATAAAACTTTGATCAATCGATCCTGAAAAAAAAAAAAAACTTAATACATTGATCGACAAATTCACAGGACTATTAAGAGTATGTTGGTCTGTAAAAACACCTCAAAATATTAGATTTCTCATTCATAGCAGCAAAGATGCAATTATTTTATCGAAATTTTGGACGATTTACTCATATTGAGCTTATCAAACCGATGAAAGGGTAGAAAAAAATTTTTTTCATCAAAAATCATAAAAAGATCTTGTGGGAAATTCATTTTAGTTCTGATACTGCCGTTTAATTTTTGATGCTACCTTTGATAACTAAAATAACAGTATAGAATAATAAAAGAATATTCTTTCATCCAAAGCCGGAAATTAACGTTTTTTTTCGTGCTATTCCTTAGATTTGCATGAGGACTGTGTTACTTGGAAAAATTTCGAACACTGATTGAAGGATTTCTTAGTATTTAAAAAGATTTCTTTGTATTTAAGAAATCATTTCTTAAACATCACTTCTTAATATTTAAAAAATATTTCTTAAATACAAAGAAATATTTCTTAAATATTAAGAAATATAAATACTAAGAAATATTTCTTAAATACAAAGAAATATTTCTTAAATACTAAGAAATATTTTTTAAATGCTAAGAAATGATGTTTAAGAAATGATTTCTTAAATACAAAGAAATCTTCTTAAATACAAAGAAATCTTCTTAAATGCTAAGAAATCCTTCTATCAGTGAATAGAACGAAAGATCCAAAAACGAGAATCTTAGCAGAAGAACTCTGTTTGTATCTTGACATCAATTTTTAGTATGACGAGCTTATATGTAATTGATACCGAATCTGTACTTCTTCATTATTGAAGCCGATTTTTTTGGTTGAGTCTACCGAGTGCCAATCGGTAGACGCTACCAATTATTTTTTTCCGTGTTCTTTTCGTCATTTACACTTTTGTGGTAGATTACTTAGTTTTCGAGATATTCCAATTGCACAACTTGCCCTTCCGATCAACTAGATACACGGAACGAAAATTATAAGAACTTGTCCTATATATTATGGAATAGTTCCCATAGTACAGGAAAAGTTTCTATTAAATCAGACTACGTTATCGTCATTTTATAAAGGAGGGAGAAAGATTTTAATTTAAGTATTAATTGTGTTCCAATTAGAACAATATTCTAAACAACTTATTTAATATAAATTGTAATAAAACTAAAAAAACAATATTAGTTCATTTCGAGACTATTTTGCTCCAAATTTTTATTTTTAATCATTTTAAATAATTAAATCATCTTGAATGAAGCGGAAGAATTTATATTCAAATTCAATTTCTTTGAACCAAGGATAATTTTTTAGTTCAAGTTTTTGTGCTTGATTCAAGACGTTCAAATTCTTTACAATGATGTTCTCGGTTCACGATTAATGCTTGAGAATCAAGTTAGTTATTTATGTGTGATAAAAGCCTCAAATAAAGTAAAACGAATACAATCTCAAATTACAAATGATTTTTCGGAGAACTTATTTTGTCTCACATTTGAAGATTTTTATTTTTCAATATTATTGCCAAATATTTGATGAAGAACTAAATCAAAATAAAAGTAGTGAAAAAATTAAACGAATGAGCATCTTTTACTTAAGGAGCCCGTTTTGCCTCCCTTTCCTCTTCTTAACATTTATTTTCATTTTTGGATCCATGAAATCGTATATTTAATTATCAAATTAATGAAAATAAAAATAGTAAAGTGTTTCATAATATATAGAGTAAGATAGTTGGTAAATGAGTTAGAAGTTATTGAGGATTGAAAAAAATTATGAGGTACGTGATAGCAAAGTGGAGTATCCATATGTTTAATGTGCAGCCACAAGAAACTCAGGCGTGCGGAAACTCGGTACAGTAGTATCTAACCACAGAACACAATGTAGACACGTGTGTGCATCATTATTAAAAGTTTGCATGTGCATCGTTTGCAATAGAACAGACCCTTATTCGCCACAAGCGGCATCTACCCATCTTATGTGAGTTCCAGGTATGCTTAACCACTTTTTACTTTGTATGCAACATTTCAATGTGCAATGTACAATGCAAGTACAAATACCTCGACAAATACCACAGCAAACCAATACGGTGATTTGCATTTCGAGGATTAGCATAATAATGCAATAAGTGCATCCCTAGTTTGTTACACGAGTCAATTACATTTAGTTAGCTTTTAATAAACTCTCTCTTATATGTATAATACCTAACAAGATGTGAGACCCTTTTTCATTTTACTTTACTCCTTTTTTTCCGGTACTGCAAATTGTAAGGGGATATTTACTGTACGCATGCACTTTACTCAATTGCGCAAGGTGACAAAGCTGTTAGTAATCCCCTTTACTTGCTCTTATTTTACATTCAATCCTATTTTTATCCAAACATCTCATGTATTTATGTGTACTCAAATACTGTATCAACATGTGTTCATAATTTAAAGAAGATTAAATAATCGTAATCACAAAAACAGGTTGATTCAATTAAATCAAAATTATCAGTTAACGTTAGACAATTAATGTATTATGTAAAATCTAAATTTAACGTACATTGTCTTGAAAGGTTATGGATAAACAACATGTTTCACTCTTATTATGTTATTTTATTTTCCGTGTACCCCTATAAAAAATTAATATTTATTTTGTAATATAGATTTTATGTTATTTTTTTCTTTAATTATTTTATTATGAGAAACGAACGTATACTGAAAAAAAAAAAAAAAAAAAAAAAAAAAAAAAACTTTAATCAAAAAAAAAAAATTAATTCTGAAGAGTTTCAGTGTCTTAAATCAAGAAAAATTTCTTAGTTTAAGAATTGTTCTACTTAAATCACGAAAATGAAATTTTTCAAAATTATTTACTTTATTCAAGTGTAGTTTTTTGTCTGTATATTAAAAAATATGCATTAAAAAAGTTGGTGTATGATAATGTTTCATTTTTAGATGATGAGAGAATAAACTAATGAAATATTGCATGTAGTAAAATGATATAGCATCACCCTCTTCTCTGCAAACATGTAGTAGATTTAATATAAAAGTATTTTATACATGATTTATATAAAGCCATTTATAGAATATGAATAATCTGTGATACAGTAATGTAAATTGAAAATAATAATATATAAATGCTTATACATGCAATCTAATCATAGAGTCAATAATGAAATAATTCATTGAGTATAATACATTCTTTAATTACCGACTGGTTTTTTTTACTTAACGAAAGTATTAGAAAAAGTATAGATATTATTTTGCATAAAAAGAATAAAATTTTAATGTGTTTGTATGTAATACATCCAGAGAAAAAAGCTATTTTGATCCAAGAAAAATGTTTTTCGTTCAAAAGAATTCGTTGGGAAGGAAAAAATTATTCTCGTCATCAAATGATCTTTTTATTTTTTTTTCACACACTAATAGAAAAGTTAAGGGTTCATTTTGGTTCCGGCCATTGAAAAAAAAAAAGCAAATGTTCATTATTTTTCTACGCAGAAACTATTATAGATATTAATATAAATTTTATTCAGCTTAACACATACACTCTCGAATAACATAAAGAAATATCTAACTTTATTTTTTTTTATATTTTTTACATGAATAAACAGCGAGTGAACGGAGCTCCACCAAAAGTTGGTATGTCGCTTATGTAATTGATAACTTGATACTGATTCATCTAAAACACAAACAAAAACCAAAATTATATATCTTCAATATATAAGTAACTATGGCAGGAACTACGGAAATCAATATTGATCAATAAAAACAAAATAACTGAGATTAAAAAAAAAAAAAAAACTTAAAAATGAGTCTTTTTCCCAGTTTTTAATCCTAAAAAAATAGTAGAAATCAAAATGTTCATCTGTTTGTAGTTCGTGCCACATTTAATACTATGTAGAATACGTGGTTCAAATTTCATTAAGATCGGGTCAGTGATTCCAAAGATACCATTTACGTAACCAGAAAACATAGTATTGAAATGAACGCGTTTAAAGTCTTTTTAATTAAAAAAAAAAAAAAAAAAAAACTTACCTAAAGTCAATCAGCGATGCTAGCATCATATAAAATCTCTTCAATCTGTTTGAAAGTTTTATTTTCTTTCACTCGAATATCCACATAAACTTCATAAAATAATATAATTACATTGGTCCGATAGTTATTTGGAAATTTTAACAAAATACTTGTAGATATATGTACTTTTGAAAAATGTAAAAAAAAAAATAATTTTAAAAGTTACAAACCAGAATGATCCCTTAATTTGATTCACAAAAACAAATTTTGAACCAAGCTAGAAGACTATTTTGAAGAAAATGTGTTCCTTGAGTTAAGGGAGAAAATTCTTGAGCCAAGAATAATTTCTTGAATCAAATTAACTTTTCTATCAATGTAAAAATTTCATTTTATTAATGTCATAAATTTTATAATGTAAGCATTAAAATTTTACGATGTAAGCATTAAAATATTACCTTTACAAGAATAAAGATCCGTACACTACTTTATACGTACACGGAGAGAAAAATGTGGAAATCATTCCTATAATTTTAATGAAATATTTTCCTATACCATTTTAGGAGCGATTGCTTAAATTATGGGAATTATACCCATAATTTTTGGGAAACGTTACTATAATTATGGAAATGGTTCCTATAATTATAGGAACGATATCTATAATTATAACTGTAATATCGGCATGATTCCCATAATATATAGGAATGGTTCCCATAATATATAGGAATAGTTTCCATAATATTATAGGAATAGTTTCCATAATATTATAGGAATGGTTCCTATAATATTATGGGAACCATTCTCACAATATTATAGGAATGATGCCTAATAATATTGGAGTAATTTTTTTTCACACAACTGTGGTATTTAATTAATTATTTTTAACTGAATTTATTTTTTTTTGATTAAGTGATTCTTTTTTTATAATATATAAATTCATAAAAAAGTTATCAGTAATAATATTTATTATTATTATCATTATTAAAATAATCAGTTGTAGCAGTTGATATTTTTTTAATCTTTAATGGTATACATGCTTGTAAATTAAAATAAAATTAATTTAAAAAAAAAAAAAATTAGAAAAACGGTAGACCCTTAAGGCCATCCGTGTAACTTCCCGCTAATTTCATACCTAGGTGCTTAAAATTGCACTTATGATGTTTTTGAGCTCTTTGAGCTCAAAAGTCTGATAGAAGTTGGATAGAACACAATTTTTCAAATTTTCAAACTGCAGTAACTTTTGAATAAATGAATTGATTTTTACGCGGTTGGCAGCATTCGACGCAATTTTTTAAGCCCTATAAATAATCTGTAAGTTTAGTTTGATCGAACCAGGAATTTCGGAGTAATTCTGAAAAAACACTTTTTTCGGTTTTCTTTCGTCAACGATAACTCACGAACGAATGAACCGATTTTAACCAGACCGGTGGCGATCGACGTGGTTTTTTTATCTTAAGAGCTGATTAGTTTTTGGAATCGATCGGTAGAGCTGTTTGAAAGTTATTCCAAAAAATGTCGGAGTTATGTTGAAAAAATCCTTGTTTCCAAATATTTCGTCGAGGATATCTCTCGAACCAATCAACCGATTTTTACGTTCTTGGCGGCGATCGACGCGGTTTTTTGAGCTCTAAAAATTATTTTATTTCACCAGCTAAGTATTTGACTAAGTATGCAAGATTCATTAAAATCAAGAAATAGTATTTTTCTATATTTTTTTCCGACGTTAACTTGTCAACGTTGATAGTAGCAGAAATATAATACAGTCGAATGTAAAAAGATATGACAGTCAAGTGTAACTTTGTCGGTATCTCAACGGCGGCGCTGCCGTATGATTCTCTAAAACTTGGAAAATAAGTGTCGTTTATTTTCGATTAAGGTAGTTCTTTCCCAACCTATAGTTTATGCTACTGCTGTCTTTGTCACTCGCTAGTGCCGCCTCTCTTACAGGCTATTGCTCACTTACTTCCACTTTATTTGTTTACTTTACTAGTTTATCAATGATTTCTCAAAAACTATGTGGTAGGGAATTCCAGAACTTTGTAGGGTAATTATATATGTATTAATCTAAGTAATATTAGTTTTTCGTGAAATTCTTAAAATTTCTTCAATACAAAAATAATAAAACTTCGCGGTTTTCTCTCTCTTCTCCCATACCACCTGTGTAAAAATGTCATTTTCAATTGCAATTATCTTCGGTTAGACGTGGTAAATCGTCTCTAAATTTTAACAGCGTGTGTATTATGTATTTAAATACTTCTATACGGAGTTTGGGAGATTTCTTGAATTTTTGCTTTTTGGGCCTAACTACCTTAAGAATAATAAATCATCGAAAAATTTAATTCCAGAAAATAGAATTGAACACTTTATTTGATTCAATTAGATACAATAGTGATAATATTTTAGCCACTGCCTATCACAGTAACCATTTTTAAAAGTTCAATACATGTGTATTGTAGTGCAAAATATTTTTGAATATTATCCATCATCATTTAATACATAAATTATATTGTAATATAAATTACGAATTTAATAAAATCAATTGTTAGAAATAAAAATTCACAGACTAAAAATTAAATAATAAAAGCAGAATATCGCCATTGGCGCTAACCGCGGGATGCATATTCCTCTTCCAGTAGTCCATGCACTTCGAACCACCCGTTTTCCCCTTCGCACTCAAACAGGCAATTGTCGGATACGGCGCGTGCCAACCTCGTGCAATTCCCCTACTCTAACCACTCCCCCAACGTGTTGCAGCTTCACCCTTTTCGCAAACGCACGCTCATCGTTTACATCACTCTCTTCCTTTTTCTCTTTCGCTTTCCTGGCTCTCTTCTTTCAAGTAAAATCTCAGTGCTTCTCCCACTATTATGCACTTTGCACTTGTTGCATATTACCGAGCGCATGCTCTCTTAAATCATCCAGGTAAAAAAAATAACAGTTTCACAGAAGCACTAAGTGCATAGTTTGCTGTTGGAAGTAAGCCAATTTTCATTCTTATTCAATTTAAGCTCCATTCATTCGGCTGATATCATATCGTATTACATTATCGGTTGATACTGTTGATTTATATTCAATATTTGAATAAAAGAAAATTTTCATCTATCGTTTTATGTAAATAATTTTATGTAAAAATTACGCTTTGCACGCACTGATAAAAAAGTTAACTTGATTTAAGAAACACATTTTCTTCAAAATGGTGTTCTTGGTTCAAGATTTTTTTCTAATAATATAATAATTAATTTTAAATTTAAAGTTTAAATTCAAATTCGAAATGAAAACTAAAAAACAAAAAAAAATCTGTACATCAGAATTTCTGTTCAAAGTCAAATCAACAATTAAATTGATGTTGAGAAAAAAATGCTTTCATTGAAAAATTTTTTTGCATTTTTTATAATTATCGAGTATACTTTTTTTGCCTGAAGATCTTCAGTTCGAACTGATCGAATCGATTACAAAAATTTTCATTTAATTCAAACAAAGCTACTTATTCATTCATCTATTATAATGAAGTCAGCTATTGATACTCCTTTGTGTTCTTTTTTTGTTAAAGAAATATTTATCAATTAAAAAATTTTATTTATATTGAGTCTATTTTATCAACAAAAAAAGGTGAATCAAGTTATTTTTTTTCTTAAAAATTCTCCCTCCGTGTAGTCTTGATGATTGAGACCGTTTTTTACTTGTGTTAACAACAGTTCCCATTTGTTTCTCAACTCACTCTCATTGAGAGAAACTGTACCATCTTTGTTGCACTTATACAGTAAATCGAAAATTAAAAAATCAGATTTCTTGTTATCAAATGAAAAATTTCATAAAAGCACTCTGAAAAGAGAAATTGAATATCAGAGCCTTTTTTTTTAATTTTTTTATTCGTTTGAAATAAATTAATGATTCTACCATACCACGAAATGCCTCTTAATAATAATTGATATTTTGGAGTACACCATGCTATGTATGTTTTATGTATCAAGCGTAGCTAAAGAATTTTGAACAACCATCATATTGGTGTACATCGCATCGCGTTTCATTAATGTCTATAATTTCACTAAGTGCGTAAATTGCATTCGATTAAAACAAAATTGCCTCAAGTTTTGATATGGTAGTCTTTTAAACGGGCACTTTTTATCGATTCATTTTAATATGAAAACCTCTGCATATATTTACGAAAATTATGATTATGTAAAATGTACATAAAATTCTTGCATCACCTTTTGTTTATCTTACATAAAGAAAGTTTCGGAGTAAGGATAGTAATTGCTCCTTTTTTTTTTTTTTTAATTTCCAACTATTTCCACTGAAACTTTTTTGTAGTAAAAACAAGAGTAAACATCGCAACAAGAATAATTAATTTTTATTTTTTCATTCCTCTTCTGTTTTTTTCAATCGAATAATCGATCTAGATTAATTTAAATAAATGAATAATTTTTAGCAAAACATTACTTCAGTGCATGAATACGCAAATGTACATGACTCTCTAATGCTATGTATGATGAGAAAAGTCGTTGTATTGTACGTAAATATTTATAACAAGATTAAAGAAATAATAGTGGCTTTGTTAGTGACCAGTTTAATCGTTGAAGCTTCATCTAGCACGATGAGTATATTAGCTGCGGTGTAATACTAAGAGCAAACAAAAAAGTAGATCTGTAGGTTCTAAAAACTAGGAGTCGAGATTTTTAAAGCCCTTGTATGTAGTTTACTTTATTTCGTTGTAATACACCTGAGGAGAAAACAATACGGTATGCATGAATTGAAACAGGGTAAAAAATTAGATCAAGCTCGTCATCTTCATTTCTAAAACGTTTGTGCGAAAGAAATCTTGTTTTTTTTTTTTTTTTTTTTTCTATTATTGTTTGTTCTTCTGTTATTTCACGTGTCAACGCGCTAGAACATAGACAGTTCGTTCTTCAAAGGAATATAATATATATAATCTTATAAAGTCGTGTAAGACAGCTGATCTTCAAAGATATTTAAATTTTACTTATAATATCAATGATACTAAGCCGCAGGCTTAGTTTAATTTACATTTTAGCTGATGTAAGTACATAGTATAGCAAAAAGAATATTATCCGAATAATGTAGTCTATTATTTTAGAGTTGGCTTTATTAATGATCAAGAAGAAATGTCAAGTCCGGATGAAGTATTCTCTGGGTAGAAAATAACGTTGCTACCTACGATAAATACGAGTAAATATTGTTGACATTTTCATTATTTTTATTAAAGTTATTACATATTAGTTTTGTGGAATCAAATTTTTTCAATTCTCCGGAGAAACTTGCCCTCCAGTTTTATGAAACTGGATTGTTTTAACTTTTGTTAAAACACAATCACAAAATTATTATCACTGCAAATTTACACAGTAAAAAATTTTTCGTCAAATTTAACACAAAAATTTGTGTTGATGACTTTTTTTACACAATTTGTGTTAAATCAACACTCTATTGTGTTGAATCAACATACTAAAATGTTAAGTTCTACACACTAAAATATTAAATTCTACACAAACATTTTTACACTTTACACAATGACGAAAAATTTTTTACTGTGTAATTAGCCAGTATTTGGGGGAGTGCTTTAACTGATTATTACTTTTTGTGGTTTTTTAACATCTTATTAGTTTACCTTGGCTCTACGATGAACGAATTTACCAAAATTTTGGAAAAATTCTTGAAAAAAAATTAGGAAAACGGTTGACCCTAAAGGCCATCCCTGCAACTTCCCGCTAATTCCTTTAATACCTGGGCGCTTAAAATTGCACCTACGAAGTTTTTGAGCTCTTCGAGCTCAAAAATATAATCTATGTGTTGTTTTGAGCTCTCCAAACTCAAAAAGATACCTTTTCTATGCTTTTGAGCTCTTTGAGCTCAAAAGTCTGATAAAAGTTTCATAGAACATTATTTTTTGAATTTTCAAACCGCAATATTATAATATTTTAACGAATTTTCAAAAGTATATACGGAGATTGAATGTAAAATTTAATTTCAGTAAACAGGCGACTCATTGCAATACGGATTACATACATTTATTATATACTTGATAACATATATTTTTAGGAACAAAAAACATACTTTTTTTGCATGAGTTGCAAGAATGTAATTGCCAAGTATATTGAAAGTATAAACAACTACATACGAAAAATTGAAATCTTATCTGCAGGTGATATAATGAAAGCCGTTTGAGCGTCTGTTAATTATCGCGAAATTAAAGTACGCTGACGTGCAATAATTATTATTATCTTGGCTTTGTTGAGTCCATTCTTCTTCTCTCTTATACATGCACAAATACATGTATATATTTTTAAAACGTCTGGGCCCACAATCATTGTTCCGCTGAAACTAAAAATACTCCCAGGGCAATCGTAAACTTTAGCTTCATTCTGAAAAACAACACTCGAGAAGTTAAGAATAATAAAGAAAAGAAAGTTCTGGTAAGGCGCGATTTTTCAGGTGCATCAATCTCAAAGCAACCGACACCTGCCTGTTAACATTAAGTACGCGTCGCTAAAAATTAACGTAATAAGATTTCACGTTTTAAATGATGCACCTGGTTTAGTATCAAGTCTCAACTTCAATCACTTTTTAAACAATAAATTATTTACGTAATTATTGTTCATTATCGACGAGCTATTCTCATCTCATTCATATTTTGATTAATCATAATATTTAAATTATAATTGTTATTAAAATAAGCAATAAGTATTGATAGCACGGACGATAATCAATTATGGGCATCCGATATTCGTAAATTAATTTTGTGAAAAAAAGCTAAGTTTCATACACTAATCGAATCTGCAAAAACTTCCTAAGTTGATGTATTTCGACACGACATTTATTTATAATAAATTGGCGTCTTAAGGGCCTACAAAAATCCAGTTGAAAAATAATCAAAGGGCTCTTTGTTGTCTTGCAATGAGGATAAGACTTGCACGAAGATTGGAAGTGACTTTACAACCACGAAGACAGCTAAAATGGCTGTGTATAAAAAGAAATTGAACGGGTTTTTCAGCGAATCGAAATTACGCAAAAGGGCATGGAGTACAGAAAGGTCTGATAAGGGTGATATTTACCCGACCAGAAATTTAAGTTCGGCGGTGGTTCGTTTCGAATTAGGCATGCCGAATTCCAAGTTCGCGCTGAACCAGGAAGGCAAAGTTGGCCCACGTCCCGGAAGTAACGCAGTCGCGAGTTTGGGCGTAACTTGGCTTCCGACTTAAGCGAAGGTTTGGAAACCACACTTGCTGGTGACTATCCAAGCCTCATTCGGTCCGAATTTGGCTACCTAACTAGGCAGTAATTCAGAAACTAAATTCGCACGGAAGAATCCAAATTGAATCCTTTTTTTGTTTTTAGCTATTGTTATTATAAAGCAAAAATTAATAATAATTAATGCTTATTTTTTTTAATTTACTTTTTAAATTTTAAATATAAATATCGAGTTTAGGACAAAATTTTTTTTTATTTAGTATTATTTTTTTTATATTTTCGGTCATTTTTTTCGCTTTTTAGGGTTTTTCTTACTATGAAGAAGTTTTTTTTGATTGGTCGATTTTATGGGTCAAGGGGGAAGGAGATGATGGACTTAGATACATTAGTCACACACAACACTTAAATTTACCTCACACTCGCTTTAAGAAGGGTTTACATTTTTTCTCTCTCTCGCCCTCTATTGGACAAACGAAAGTATCTCTGTCATACTTGTACAGTCGACGCTCTCTGTATTGGACCTCTGTATTTGACCGCTCTCTGTATTTTGACCACATTCTTCCTCTGTATTTGACGATTTTACACAGCTCTTATGGATAAGGACGAGTCAAATACAGAGAATGGTCCTGTACGGGTGAGTTAAATACAGAGAGCGTTGACTGTACAACAAATGGAATCTTAAAACGCATTTTATGCATAAATAAATAAAAATTTCCAAAAAAGCGCTTCGCTCTTCGATAGATAATTTAATTATCTATCGAAGAGCGAAGCGTTTTTTTTCGAAATTTTATCACATACATGAGAAAAACACGTTTGAAAATCAACTATAAACCGCTCTTAAGAATAATTATAATTAATAATTATTAATTATTAAAAATTTTACATGTCGAACGCGAGACTCGAACACTGTACCCGACGCACGAGAGCCCTATACCATACCGCGACGCTACGCCGATGATGAGTGACCTCTTGCCTCAAGATACTTATAAGCCCGACACTTCGGCAAACATTCGGTTACCGTTGCAACGGTCGAGTTAGGAATTCCGATATTATACCTAAGTGAGGACTTGCCACAGACTTACCTAGTCAAGTTTCATTTTGATAGACCAAGCTTCAGAATACTTTTAGTTACTGTTCGATAAGCTTTTGGTTACCGTTATCTCGTATCAATTTGGCAATTCATGGCGTACCGAACTTAGGCATTGCCACAGGTTTGCCTAAATGGGCCCGAGCTTGGTGAATCGAACTTTGGTAAGCCTCTTTGGTTGCCGTTATTTCATAACGGTTTCGCAATCCATGACATACTGAACTTAGGCATTTCCACAGTTTTGCCTAAAGAAGCTCGATCGTGGTATGCCAAGTTTCGGTAAACTTTTGGTTACCGTTATTTCATAACAGTTTGGCAACTCATGAAATGCCGAACTTAGGCATTGCCACAGGTTTGCCTAAGTGAGTCCGAGCTTGGTGAACCAAACTTCGGTAAACCTTTGGTTACCGTTATTTCGTACTAATTAGGCAATCCATGATATGCCGAACTTAGGCAATGCTAAACTATTACGAGATTA
Organism: Cotesia glomerata; assembly: GCF_020080835.1. NCBI lineage: Eukaryota > Metazoa > Arthropoda > Insecta > Hymenoptera > Braconidae > Cotesia > Cotesia glomerata. Next base: position 20,170,161 of record NC_058160.1, read on the forward strand.
CATCGAATGTGAAATTCTTTTGGCATACCAATGTTCGGCTCGCCTAATTTAAAACAAATAAGATCCGAATTGGGCTAGCCTAAGTTCGGAAAGCCAACTTCGCCCCGAACTGATTTTTCGGCATGCCTTACTAAAATTCTAGTTAGGTAACGGCGATTCTGCTTAATTGACATGACCAAGACATAAAGGGGAGACAATGTTAAGATCAAAAGGCTGGCTTCAAATACTCATTGTGGCACCTGGCCACATCAGTGATCTGTATCTATTATTATTTTTTTTTTCTCTTTTAAGATCAATGCACGGAAAAAAAATAGGGGATGCCACATAATACATTCCTGTGGCTGCTAAATGATTTTCATGCTGCAGCATATCAGGAAAATACTGTAGTAGCAACATGAAAAAATCATGTGGCTGCCACATGATTTTTACGAGTCAGCAACATGATTTTCATGTGGGAGGAAATAGTAGTACAAACGACAATAATACACGGAAAAAAGAAAACTTGAAAAATTACAGTATAAAATGTAAAATCGGTCCCGTCGTAATCAAAACTAGAAAAATTACAGTTTGAAATAACATTTTTCTAAATTCAATTTTTTAATTTAATATTCAGAGTTTTCAATGTAAATATTACATTCTACAATGTAATTCTTATAAAATCTGTAGTAATTACAATCTGAAACTGTAATTTTTCCAGTTTTCATTACGAAGCGCCACGTTGCATTATATACTGTAATTTTTCGAGTTTTCTTTTTTCCGTGTAGTAATAATAATATTAATATTAATAATAATAATAATAAAAATAATAATAATCGTATATTTTAACCTAGTAATAATTTTTTTTAAGTCAATTTCAATACTAATAAAGAACTTTCTTAGATCAAAAATAATCAAACAATTAGGAATTAATAAAAAAATTGTTGATATCATCATGGCTCCAAGTCTTCTTCGAAACGACGCTGTAACTTTGGTTGATCTGGTTGCAAATCATAATGAGTTATAATTGAAATTCGTAGGCAACTTAACCATAAAGTCGCATAATACGACCCATAATGGCCGACTTTCGCTTCGTAATGGACTTTTGGTCCATCATTAGAGTATGAAGTATGATTCTAAGAATTCCTATTTGTTTGATTATTTTCGATCTATAGATCTTCCTATAGGAAGATTCTTCATCAGAGTTAAAATTGATTTTAAAAAAATTATTTAACTAAGTTAAAATATACGATTATTTTAATTATTATAATTGTTTGTACTATTGCTTGCCACATGAAAATCATGTTACTACCACAGCATTTTCCTGTTACTGTAACATCAAAATCATGTGACAGCTACATGATTTTTTCATGTTGCTACCCCAGGAATGTATTTATAACTTCCCGCTAAGAAAATTGAAAATTTTCAAAAGTTGGGAAGTTATTGGTTTTACCTAGTTTTTCAAAAATCGAGTTTCCAACGGATGTTGACGTTTTGAGGTCCTAGAAAGCTTCCCCGAATGTTTTCACGATGATCTCCGTATTTCTGTATGCGCGCGCGCGTGTGTGAGAGTGTGTGTGTGTGTGTGTGTGTGTGGGTGGGTGGGTGAGTGTGGGTGTGACCGTATGCAAACTGCTTATAACTTTTGCACGGCTTGACCGATTGGAACCAAACAAGTGGCGTTTTAAAGAATTTCATCAAAATTAGATTTTCTGTGATTTTGAACCGATTCGGACAGATAGATTTTGAGAATTCTCAAAAAAAACTACGAAAAAAAGCCTGATAATCTTCAGTGCATTTTATGTGTTTCAAATAAAGAATCCGATATATTCAATTGGCATTTGTTATCACTAGTCCAAACTGAATTACCGACAACAGACTGTAATACATGCTCTTAAAGTCAACCATTTTCCTAATTTTTTTTCCGTGTACACTAATTATCTATTAATGGTGCATTACACGCCAAATCTACCACTTTTGCGCCCGACCCCTTTTGATTACGCTAAAATTTTTTTTCTGTTTTCAACCTCACTAAAGACATTTTTAAAAAATTTTTAAAAACTTTTTTTAAATTACCCAACTAAAAAAATCTGGAAACCGGTTGACCGCGCAGAACAATCATAAAACTTGCCACTAAATTTGAATTTGAAGCGCCTTAAAATGTGTTTTTCGATTAATATTTGAGCTTTTCAAGCTCAAAGCACCGTTTTTCACATTTTGAGCTCATCGAACTCAAAATGTATTTATTGAACAGCTGTAACTTTTAAATGCTTCATTCGATTTTCTTTTTTAAAAAAACATTCGACGCAGTTTTGAAAGCACAAAAAGAAAACGTAGAGGTTTATATTGATTGGTTGAGAATTCTCGAAGATATCTTAAAAAAATACCGAAAAACAAAACTTTACGAATTTTTTAAATACTATAACTTTTAAATAGAGTATGTTTTAAATAGAGTATATTTTTAAGTAGAAATGAAATCGAGTTTTCGGCCAGAAACCAGCTACACGGAAAGAACAATAACCAACTGCACATACTCGTATAGTATACTCCGTGATATCTATAGTGAAAAAAAATTTCAGACTATAGTCAATATCCTTCAAAGTATACTAAATTATTTTTGGACTGTACTCAGTGAAGCCTTCGATTTAATCGATTAATTTTTCTGGTTATATCGCGTAAAATTTCACGGGATATAATCTGAAAAATTATTTCGTGTAAATTAAATTATACTCGGTTGAAATTTGGATTGTGCCCACGGTGACTCCGCCAATTTTTTTTCTAGCGCCTGCGCACTTAGCATTATCATATCTATTATGTATTTTAAATATTAGGTTAGTCAAATATTGTTTTAAATAATTATTGCATACATTAAAAACATTTAAGGAGCATTAAAGCACAATTTTTCCGATAATTTGGGGTTAAAAAATTTTTTTTTCTTTTCTTAGACTTTTCGAACTTAAAAATGTTAGGCTAAGAAAAAAATATTTTTACATATCAAAATATATAAATAGTCACACATTCATATAATTCACTGATTATATTTTAATTAATGTCCAATATGCTGATTGACTATAACTCACAAATTATAAACAGCACTTTACGCTCAGGCGCTAGAAAAAAAATTGGCGGAGTCACCGTGGGCATAATCCAAATTTCAACCGAGTATAATTTAATTTACACGAAATAATTTTTCAGTTTATATCCCGTGAAATTTTACGCGATATAACCAGAAAAATTAATCGATTAAATCGAAGACTTCACTGAGTACAGTCCAAAAATAATTTAGTAAACTTTGAAGGATATTGACTATAGTCTGAAATTTTTTTTCACTATAGATATCACGGAGTATACTATACGAGTATGTGCAGTTGGTTATTGTTCTTTCTGTGTAGTTCGACTAGACTTTAACCAGAAACTGACCAGTATAATGCCGAGTTTCTGTCAAGTAACTGGCCAGTTTCATAAGAGATCCATTAAAACATGGCGGCTTTGAAAAACCTGTCAATTTTGAATTGAAGGTGTTGAGGTTATAAAAATTCTCAATCGAACAAGAATATGAAAAAAGTGATTTAATAAATTCAATAATTAAATCTAACGTAAATAGACGATTTATAAAAAATCTATAAATAAATAAATATTAATTTCTATACCAATGTTTACGACTTAGTTGTAGGTGGCGCGATTTCTAGTTCTTACTCGATATCGCTGGCCAGTTACTGGTTTAAATCGAGTGAAAATTTGATTATTTCTACTAGAGAGCCAGTAGTTTTCGTACAGCGCTCTTTACTGTCCCAAGCACTTTAACTTTATTCTCTTCTAAAACACTACTTTGTACTGTACAGACAGTAGAAAATATTGTGTATTTGTGTTGAATACGATCTGAATACAAAATTTTTTGTGTTAAAATACCACAAAGTGTGTTATTTTGTTGTTGAATTTCAACACAAATTTTGTGTCGACCGTACCTAACACAAAAACTGTATTGATTTTACACAAAAATTTTTACTGTACAAAATAGTAATAAATGCTTTTTTTTTCTCTCTGTACTGACATCAAAAAATTTTTGCCATAGACTATACTAGAATCAGTGTTTATCAATTGTTACATTTTAAAGATCGTTGTTGAATTTCGAATGTTATTTAAACTGCAAATATTTGATTAATTTATATATGATTACCATTACTAACTTGGTAAAATAAGTGACAAGGTTATGACAGGTGGCGCTGAAGCCATAAATAGCAATTTTTTCAATTCTCGTTAATTCAACGTAGAGGGATTTTATCTTTTTAACTCTTTTGAAGTTATCGATTCAAAAAGAACTTAACTTGACAATACATAACTAAACAAAAAACAATCAATTAAAAAAATTTTTTTCATTCATCATTTTTCTTCCAAATAAACTTACTGATAACGGAAAGTAATCGGAAAAAATAGACCGGAAAAAATAGCCCCGAAAAAAATTTTTAAATTATGAAAAATTCATATTATTTCATTAAAATTATTATAAAATAAAAATTATAATAATATTAATAATTTAATAAATGAATAAATAAATAATATAAATTTTTCATGACTTTAAAATTTTTTTTAGGTCTATTTTTTCCGGTCTATTTTTTCCGGGATTCATAATGGAGTAATTCGAAAAAAAGAGAAAATTTTTTTTCTCTTAGAAAGTCAATGAATTAGCTTAATAAAATAATTTTTATTTTTATACAATGTATGTTTAAACTAATAATTTTAATAGCGCGCCTTAATTTTAACTAATGATGAATCGTGTCACGTTTTTTTCGAGTTTCGACTATTGACTAACTTCAAATTCTCATGTATTTTTATTTTAGGGACGGCTTTAAACAACTAATGAACACAGAGAAATTACAACCCTGCTTGAAAATAATTTAAAAAATAGTCAGAAACACCACATATATGTATATGACCTACAAATATCGATTTATTGAAAACTAAAATTCTCAGAATAGCTAAAATAACGTCTTTATTATTGTTTTTCTTTCTTCATTTTTCTGGTCCTAACGGTACATCAGAAAAACACGATCAAAGTACAAAACTACTTATCGGATGTTCGATAGGTTTTTTGTAACAATAGAGAATCGCTGAAAAATCTTTTTAAACCTCATCCGCTTTCTCAACAAAAGACTTTCTTTCATTATACTCTATGTAAAAACTATTGTATGCCAGTTACCGAGAACTGTATTTTGATACTAGCTTGTGCTTCGCAATGCCAATGGATATTATTAAACAGAGTAAAGTGCTCTCAAAACTTTATGTTTTTTTTACAGTAAAAAATATACTATTTGTATCCCTCTTCCTCAAACTCTTTCCCTTACTTTAACCTGTATAGTCCTTCCTCTAATCCTGAGCAATTATTCCTATTTTCAGAAATAACACAGACTTACCAATATCTCCAGTTATCCAGTTGAACAATGGTTGGAGGTAAGTTTCCTAGATGTATTATTTAAAAAAAAAAGTTAGAACGACGGTTGACCCTACAGGCCATCTCTGCAACTTCCCGCTCATTTTGTACTTGAACGCTCAAAATTACACATTACGTTTCTGAGCTCTTTGAGCTCACAAATATGATTTCTGTGTCATTTTGAACTCTTCGAGCTCAAAACGCTAACAGCAGTTTAATAAAACACAATTTTTTGATTTTTCAAACGGCAATAACTTTTGAATGAATGAACCGATTTTCACGCGGTTGGCGGAATTCGACGCAGTTTTTAAAGCCCCATGAAAAATCTTCAAGTTTAAATCGATCTAGCCAACAATTTCGAAGTAATTCCGAAAAAAACACTATTTTCGGTTTTCTTTCGACAACGATAACTCACGAACGAATCAACCGATTTTGACCGGGATTGCGGTGATCGACACGGTTTTTTTATCTTAAGAGCTGATTAGATTTTGGAATTGATCGGTGAAGCCATTTAAAAGTAATTCCAAAAAAACCACATTTCAAAAAAAAATTTTTTGTAGTTTTTTTTAAATTTCTCAAAATCTACCGGTTTGAATCGGTCCAAATGGTATTCAACATCTAAGTTTGGTCAAGCCCTTTCGAATAGCGTTAACCGCGATGAAATCGGTCAAGCCGTTCAAAAGTTATAAGAGGGTCACACACACACACACACACACACACACACACACACACACACACACACACACACACACACACACACACACACACACACACACACACACACACACACACACACACACACACACACACACACACACGTATTGCCGAAATAGGACCTCAAAGCGTGAAAATGTGATGAGAACTGGATTTTCGAGAATCGGGGTGGAACCAATAACTTCTCGATTTTTGAAAATCATCGATTTTCTTATCGGGAAATAAAAAAATATATATATCTATATGCTTATTTATTTATTTATATGTAGGTGTAAAGTAGTAAAAGGAGAAAAAAATTTTTTCTAGAGATTAAAAAAAAAAATAATAACTATACACGGATTACCGTAATAAGATTCTGACTATAAATATAAATAATGCTGTGAAGCAGGAAAGAATAGGAGTTACGGTAATTATTACGTGAAGCGTTCCACATTCACGTAACAGGATATTGGTAGGAAAGGATTGAGAAAGGAATGTGGAGAGGATCATCTTAATGTGAGTTTATAGAATATGCGAGAAAAAACTATTTGATAGCTCGGACTGGGATTCGAACCCAGAACCTTCCGAAGATATGTCGGCTACTCTACCATTTGAGCTATCCGGTCTATACTAAATTTCCTTTCGCTTATTCTATATACATTAAGCCACACCGTCCATCTTACGGCAAGCATTTTTTACAAATATAAATAATGCTGTGAAGCAGGAAAGAATAGGAGTTACGGTAATTATTTAATTACTTATAAAACAAAGCATTAGGTCATACTCTACAATCAAAAAGTTTTTTTCGCATCCTTTCTGCAACTATTCTTATTGTTATACTCTTGTTAGTACACGGGATCCACATTCTTTGTTTACCATTGTTCTGATAATTCAATGATGATTAATTCTGCTCTTTTCAAAAATTGATTTGCAGGTTGAAAAATTTATGGCATTGATTATTATCAAATGATGACAAAATCCAAAGTACTGATATGGTGGTGATCAATATTATTAAGATTCCTAATGATTACAATTATATGCACGGAAAGAAATTTTCTTTAAAAATTACAATTAAATTCACTGTAATCGCACTGTAAATCCAAGTGTTTTAAAAGTGACTACAAATGGGCATTTAACATAGGAAATTAAAACACGTGGGAGTGTTTTAAAAGTGACTACAATGCTTCAAGATAGGAACAAAACACTTTATGTGTGTTTTGGTAAAACACTTGGATTTACAGTGCTTGGGACATAATACGATCCTTTTATTTATTACCATTTTTTAAATAAAAATTACGAAAAAATTCATTTATTTTTTGATAGACTATTGTAAAATTTGTTGAAAAAAAAGTTAAAAATGATCTTTATTACCATCAAATGATTAGTTCGTGCCATCTGTCTCACGATTACCGTGATTTTAGCAGTAATTTTTAAAGAAAATTTCTTTTAGTGTATCATTGTTGTAACACACCACAGTAATAGTAACTATCTTGAATTAAAAATATTACATATTTCGAAATTTTCAATTACTTACAATGTAAATACTTCCTATTTTCGATTAACAGCCGATCCCCTCTTTTTTTTTTGTGTCACACTCACGTGAAAAACGGTACTATGTTGCACTAAAATATTGTCAGCTATCCCAGATAACAATGAATATAATTCTAGGATGATAATAGTTATCATTAGAGCACGGAAGTTGGCCTTCGGTTTTAATCTATAACATCGATGTCAAGAATAGTGAAATTATCATAAATTTATTATCATAAATTTCTGACCGTGTAGTGTAATAGAAATAAAATAATCATCGAAAGAAAAACTAAAACTTTTTCGTATCAATCAATCCAAAAGGGTTTGTTGTTTGAAAATTCGAGAAAAATCTATGATTTAAATCATTTTTTTTTTTCTAATAGACTTGTTTTTTGCCAAATAGATTTAGCATCCCAAATAGCTATCTAACTCCACTGAGAAAGCATTTTGTTTGATTTAAATTCGTAGATTTATTTAAAATAACTTAAAATACGTTTTTAATATAAACAAATTTGTTTCATTTAAATTTGGATTACTTTGAACTAAATATTATTTTGGTTTAGTTTATTTGATTAAATTCTCCCATTTATTTCATTCAAATAAGATTTGTTAATAGCCAACAAATCTCGTTTGAAATAAATCATGCGACTTTTGTGTCGCTGCTGTCGCTATTTGCGTTATCGTAACTTTAACACCTTTATTGTTGCCTGTTATTATTGAATAATTTTGTATATGTACATAAATTTTTGATGAATTTAATAATGGAAAAATAAACAATCAAAATCCAACTCGGATCGAATAATTTTTGATTATTAGAAGATACCCTAATATAAATTATATAAATAAACTCATCCTCATTGCTTTCATAACCCTAAAAATATGTCAAATATTATTTACTATATTACAGAACATGATTTCTTTATCGATATTCAAATATCACATTTGTTTATGGTTAACAAATCTGGTTTGACTGAAATACATTATTTTAAAGTATTAAAGAAATATTGGTTAACTATAAATAAATAATTATTTAATTCAAATAAATACACTAAATAAATCATATCTTTGTCTCAAATTAATACATTTAATTATGTCAAATAAGTATTAGTTGGTGGTATTTAAATAAGAGATTTCTTTATAATAAATGAGTCTCATTTAATTCAAATAAATTGTTTTCTCAGTGTCGCTGTAGTTTGATAATAATCTATGAAAAACTAAACTAGCATTTTCTTCAATATTTAAACATAATTCAGATGGGTATTTGTCATACCACGAACGTGTATGCGTTATTATTATTTTTTCTTTCACACACACATCACGTGTATACGTCAGACTTCTGCGTACATTTAATTGGCGTAAAGATTTAAACAACTAAAAATAAAAATATTTGACATTTTTGTATATTCTATAATGCAAAGAATTAGAAAATGATCTGCGATCGAAAAATTTTTTCAAAAATCAAATGAGCATTATAAGTCGCACACTTTTGGAATTTCCAAACTTTTCTAATTTCGGACCGTGATATTCAAACGAATGTAACTTAATAATAAAATTGAACTGAATAACAAACTTGATGCAGTTTCTTGATCGTGAAAACAGCTAGGATAGCTTTTCAAAACAGTTTAATTTTAAAAAGTCAGGCTGAAACTAATAACCTGAAGCTGAAAAAAAGTCTATTGAATTTCTCAAAAATTGATTTATTACAATTATATTTGAAATATTTAATCGATCCTTTATGAATTCAATCACAACAATCCTGACTAATCAAAGGATATCAATTTCTCAAACTGTACAAAAGGTTTTGTGTCTCATAAATTCTTTTATTGCAACACAAAATAAAGTTACGTATGGACATGTAATATGTTATCTTCAAGATTTATTTAAAAAAAAAAAAACAATTTATTATTACGGAAATTGCAGTATTTTCCGTGAAACTCTTATCTTATAACTGGTACTCGAGATTCAGGGTGGATAGCTCGAAAATAAATAATTTTCAGAAAAAGTAATTTTTTAAGTTTATAGAAAAGAAACTAGCGTGCAAGTACGACCTCAAATTTCTAATCCAATTTATTCAGAATAAAACAACATTAATAAATTACTATTTATCGTCGAATTGAATGATGTCCGTGCTTATAAACAATTAAATAATGTATTAAACGTAAAAATGTTTGTTTTGAATTCACGTAAGTGCTTCTGAAGTAGAATAAGTAAAACTTGATGGACTGAGTGCGTTCTCAGTGTGTTGCAATTCTTTTCTGGGTGCGTGGTCTTACTATTGATTCCAGAACTCGCCCACTCACACTTTTTATCTTCTTTTTGTTCTCTCTTACTCTATTTTATTCTGTTCACTTCCTCTCTAAACCAACAACCAGCCCAACAGTTCTGGTTTTGTCCTTAAGGTACCTTCCACTTTTCCCTTTTACTATCTCTCACCCTCGACCCTCTGCACCCTATTCTCGTACGCTACTGGCATTCAACCCAACAACAGCGTTTATTTCTTACAGCTAATTTTTTTTAGTTACACGCATACTTATTTTTTCACTTAGAATCAGACCTAATCGTAGATTTTTCTTTAATTTCCTCTGTACAAATTATTTCTTATTTTTTTTTTTTATTAGTAAGTTTTAATTTTGTTCACAGCCGGAATAATTGAAAAAAATGTCATTTCCAAAAAGCGGATTAATCAATTTATAAAAATTAGATGTTAATGGTCGAACGTACCGAAGACAATAAATAAATGGTATACTTGAGCATAATTGTTGATTTCAAACGTAAAATATCTACTTGATGTCACCCTCGTCATCAAAAGTATCCCCTAAATATGTACTCACCACCACGCTACTGGATGCCATCAAATTACTCTTGAACACTCCAAGACCAACGGTTGAAACTTCTTACTTCAAAGGGATTGCTTGATTAAATCATAATTAACAGTCTACCAGTATAATTTATTATTTTACTTAAATTAAAAGAAAAATAGAAATATACGGAATTTTTTTAACGACTTTTCAACTCATCACAACAGCTTTTACAAATTCACGGTTAACTCTCATAAAATTCAATTGATTCTATACCACAAATATATATTTTTTTTCGGTCTATACTATTTTCTTGCGGCTATGCGCCATTATTTTGTATTTACGAGCTTCAAAACTATTAATAAGCTTAATAGACTGCACAAAACACTATCAGAACCTACCCCAAATATCATTATCCAGATAGGGTTATTGTTATTACAAAGTAAGTTGTAGTATTTAAAGTACAGGAAGCATATGTTGAAAAAAAAAAATATATAACTTTAAACTCATGACCTTGAAATCAACCAGATGCTCAGTTAATTATAACTAACAAGAAATTAATACAAAAGACGATGAAATAATATTGAGTATTGACTAAAATGCATCGGTTTATTTTACTTGTATGAACAACTGTATACATATTTATTTCGATTACAAGTATTATTTAACCATATTCATAAATGTACTAAAAAATTGCTCTTTTTTAAATAATCGTAAATTCGAAATTTATTTTTTTGTAAATTTAACTTGATCGTCAGTAAATCATGCTTCATAACGATTTTTAAATTTTTAATAAAATATAATTTGCATTACTGATTCTTAAAATAATAAGGAAAAAAAATTTTCTCGAGTAAAAAAAAAAACAAAAGAATTGTAAAAAAATGTGCATATTTTAAGGGGCTATTCTAGTCTAGAAATTTAAAATAATCGAAAAAACATTTTTTTGCATCTTAGTAGTGTCTATTCCCACGTAAAAAAGTCCTGATAAATCCACGCTGCGTGAATGTAAGGGCCTTTATATTCACGCAGCGTGGATTTAAGGCCCTTACATTCACGTGGCATGGATTTATCAGGACTTTTTTACGTGTGAATAGACATGTCCTCGCATCTTTTCAAAATTAAAAAATTCAAGATTACGATATCTGTAAACTTAGCCTTGACACGGTCGTCCAGCATTGTCAGCAGTATTTTGGAAACTCATTAAGCAGTAACATCCTAATTAAAGCAACTAAGGACTGGTTTTTGAAACTATGATTTTTGTTAAAACAGAGTTTTTTCCTCTATTAAAATAAAGGAAACAAATTAAAATAAACCCGGTGTTAGTGAAAAACATCGTTTGAAAAACTGACCGTAATTAGCAAGAAAAAAAGCATTAAAATTAGCACTGAAAATAAGTTTTGTTGCTTGAATAATTTCTAAAATACTGATACTGATGTTAGACGATGTTAATATCAGCTTTACACACGTAAGATAGATAATGGGTCCTTATAAGATTTTTTCAAGGTCTCAATTAATTACAAAATTATAGCTATTTTTGTGACTTCACAAGTACATCTATCCTACTGGAACTCGAATATTAAGAGCGTTTTTCTCAACAATTTCTTTTTAACTTCCCGCTAAGAAAATCGAAGATTTTCAAAAATCAGGAAGTTATTGTTTTCACCCCGTTTTGCAAAAATCGAGTTTTCATCAGATCTCGACGTTTGAAGATCACAGGAAGCTTCCCTGACTATCCCCGCGAGGTTGTCACGGTGTCTGTATGTATGTGTGTGTGTGTGTGTGTGTGTGTGTGTGTGTGTGTGTGTGTGTGTGTGTGAAAGTATGTGAAACCACTTATAACTTTTGAACGGCTTGACCGATTTCATCGCGGTTGGTGCCATTCGAAAGGGCTTGACCAAACTTAGATTTTGAAAACTATTTGGACCGATTCAGATCAATAGATTTTGAGAAATCTTCAAAAAACTGAAAAAAAAATTTTTTCAAATGTGGTTTTTTTGGAATAACTTTTAAACGGCTTGATGGTTCAATTCCAAAAACTAATCAGCTTTTAACTTCAAAAAACCACGTCGATCGCCACCAGTCCGGTCAAAATCGGTTGATTCGTTCGAGAGATATCGTGAACGAAAGAAAACCGAAAAAAGTATTTTTTCGGAATAACTCCAAAATTCCTAGCGCGATTAATTCAAAATTTGAGATTCTTTGTGAGGCTTGAAAAACTGCGTCGAATGCTTCTAACCGCGTAAAAATCGGTTTATTCATTCAAAAGTTATTGCGGTTTAAAAATTCAAAAAATAGTGTCTTATCAAATCTCTATCAGACTTTTGAGCTCGAAGAGCTCAAAAGCATAGGAAAGCAATCTCTTTGAGCTCGGAGAGCTCAAAATAATCCATAAATTGTATTTTTAAGCTCGAAGAGCTCAAAAACGTCATTGGTGCAATTTTAAGCGCCTAAGTATGGAATTAGCGGGAAGTTGCAGGGATGGCCTTCCGGGTCAACCGTTTTTCTAATTTTTTAATACGGTTGACATAATGTCTCAGGTTCAAATCAACCAATTCATTTGAAATTCGGTATGAACTTTCTCTACACTGAAAAAAAGTTTTCTGCTTTGCACGATACGATATTGCTACTGTCGCGATACACACGTTGTTATCTAGAGGATAGTGAACTTAGGAAAACTGTATACTAATGATAGCAATATTATCGTGCATAGCATCTGAATGGATCGCGACGGTTGCTATCCAGACTGCTACTCGTACACAGAAAAAAAAGTGGCTTTAAAATCTCATCAGATAATACAAAAATTGTGTCACCTGTGAAGTCAACAGAGGTGAACCTAAATTTACATCACCCGGTGATACAATTTTTGTATCTAATATATTTTAAATTAAATGGGACTAACTCGACAGTGATATACGTACCCTCAAACCTTGAAATAAATTTTTCAAGACAATATTCTTTTAGCATTGAACATACAAAATCATCGGCTATGCTATTTTTACGTTTTTTTTTATAACAAATTGTTAATTAATAATAAAATACATACGATACGAAACGTCAACAACGAATATAACCTATACAATATACAGGCGCATGCGTGTAGAGCACGCATAATTTACTCCACTGTGATGGCAAATCTACATCACGGTTATTCGCTATGAGTGCGACTGCAGCGCCAGACAAAATATGAACTACAGGGGGCTGTCATAAAATTTTTTTATACGTATGGCAATAGCAAGAAAAATAAAAATAAATAAATATTATAAATAATAGTAAAAAGAAAAAGTTATAAAAAATATGTGAGACTTTTGTAATGATTGCAGTTTTGTTTTTTAATAAAATGAATTAACAACAAGTAAGTATAATGATAAAAAATAATAAAGAATGCAGTAAACATTTAGGTTAAGTTATTTGATATTTATATCAAAGTCAAAAAATGAAACTTATAAAAAATTAAAATGAAAAAATAATTAAATAGTTATATCAATGGAATATATTAATATTTATTTAATTAATGTAATTTTATTTTTAGTAACAAAAGCCATGAATATTATTATAAAGACCGGATTTCAGTGTGTCACTCATCAAATTGAATTTCAGCCAGCAACAGTGAATAAGGGCAAAAATCTTGCTCTTGCAGAACATGTAAGAGATGTCGAAGAACACAGACGGAATAATGATAGCTATTTAATAAAATCTCGAATTATTCGACAAGCCTCGGTCCACAGTACACCTTACATCACTTCATTGAACGTAATTTGAAATTTGATCATTTATTTCGTCGTGGTAAAAATTATTAGAGTATTGTAATTAACAGATTTTTTCTATTATTTTTTTAGATTAATTCTAAACGCCATGTGACGGATGTCCAATGTACTGTGTATATAATCAGAGTAAAAAGTGCAAGCACGTCGCGGCGTTAATTTATTTTATTAACAATGAGGGAAAGCGCTTCAAAACCAGTCATGAGCAGCAGTGGGGCAAGCCGAGTGTACGTCAATTCACGAAAAATAAATATTCCAAAGGAGAGTATTTTAAAAATATAGTACCACACAAATATACCCAATTGCATGATCCTCAAAAAGTTTCAATCACTGAATTGAAAAATGATTCACCCTTAAAACTAATAATACAAGCACAATTGAAAGAAAACAATAAACACACAGTGAGAAACGTTATGAATTCGTTATTAGCGCAAGTTGAATTAAATTTGGAGAAAGAAAGAATGCGCTGTGTGTATTGAAAATTTATTAATTTTCCAAGAGGAATATTTTATTTATAAAAGTGAATATGAAATGGATAGTAAAATACGAGAGTTTTACCTAAAAATGTGCAATTATCAGAACAGGAAATCGTCAATTTGTCTTGTCAAACAGTTAAACAATCTTCCAGTAATAATTGGTTTAAAGCTCGACGGTTAAGAATTTCCGCAAGTTCTAATGTTCATAATATTAAAGTATTGAGTAGAAAACCAGTTGAAGCTTTAGTTTCAGATATGTTAAACCCTAGTAAAATTGACAGTGCTTCAACCAGATACGGTTTAAAAATGGAAACTCATGCCAAAGTTAAATACCAAGAATTGACAAATTGTATTGTTAAACGTGTTGGAGTATTGGTCAGCAAATTTCAGCCTTGGCTTTGTGCAAGCCTGGATGGCGTTGTCACTGATGATGGCTCTATTTCAAAAATTGTAGAATTCAAATGTCCAAGTTCTTGCGAGAAGAAACCAATAATTAATACCATTGATAACTCAAGTAATGTTAAGTATTTACAACTTATTGATAATAAGTTACAACTGAAGAAGACTGATCTTTATTATACACAAGTTCAAGTTCAAATGTATGTCAGTGGAATGAGCGTTTGTGATTTCTTTGTCTATTCACCTGTTGAAGATGGCAGTTTTTTGATTGGAGTTCATAGAGACGAAGATTTTTTAAAAACTGTGATTTTAAAAAGCGAAAAAATTCTATTTTGAACATTATTTACCTGCTTTATACGCGACCTTAACTATTGAAGACAGTGATAAAGAAAATAATCATAACAATTGTGATAATACTGATAACTTAGATAGTAATGAGGAAAATGATATTACAATGGAGAAACGAAGCTTTACTGAAAGTGATATTGAGAATATTTTTAAATAATAATAACTTATTTTTTATAATACATAACTGCGTAAAAATAATTGGAATATTGTCATTGTTACCAACAAGTCAATTATTAGAAAATTAAGTAAAGATATATTATTCGTTACTTAAAATTTAATATTTATTAAGTTAAGTAAAGAGTATTGTTATTCGTTATAAAAATACCAATTTAAAAGAGTTTTAATTTAATATTCCTTACTAATATAAAAGTTGTAAAGAATGTTATTGTTTATTACAAGAATTTAAACAATTTATTCATTAATTTTACAATTTATTTACAATATCTTGGAAATTTAATTTTGTATGTCATCAAAATCCATAAAATAAATACAGTTTTTATGAGTAATAAGATATTTTTTATCTCTCATTTTCAGCATCTTCTTTATTAGAAATAATTGGAGGCTGTAAATTTACCAAAACACAACAAATGTGCACAATATCGTCTATGCAATGAAACAAGTGTTGAGGAATTTTATGCAATATTTGATAAGTCCGTAATCGTTGCATGATTCTTTCAACGTGAATCCTAACTCTTGCTACACTGTATGTTTGTTGAGTTTCTATGGCTGAAAATTCATTTTTTTTTTCAAGAAAAGGCGGCATAACCATTTGTACTTTTTTACCACTTGCGTCAATCACTGTTTTTATTTCTGGAAAACCTTTGTCAGCCAAAACAATGTCACCATCTTCTAATAGATCTAACAGCCCAGACTCTATTGTAAGTTGAGAACTGATTTCCGTCCTCCGGCTACGTCAGATCTTAAGGAAATAAAACCTCCAGGAGTTATTCCAATAAGAACTTTTAGCCGTGAAGTTTTTTTTGTATTGGGAGTATGTAAAAACACGATTGTCGACACTTTTAGGGATATCAATTCGAAATTCTGTACAATCAATTATAACTCTGGTGTTACTGTAATCAGGTAGAAAGCAGTCAGGCATAGTTTCTTGTACAGCGTCAATATCTGGCCAAAATACTAAATTTCTGGTTGCACTAGCTAGTAGTTGCAAAGTTTCATAAAAAATTGTAGAAATTGTTGTTCTGTGAATACTAAACAGTACACCAAGTGCTGAAAATGTCAATCCAGTTTTCATTTTCATTAAAAAAATTAATAGTCGATCTTTTTTCGATACAATGTACTTTTTTCGTGTAGACATTCTTGTCAACAAGAAATCAAAATTTTCGAATGAAACCCCTGCCAGATCAATGATTTCTTGATCCTTTGTCACCGATGTGAATCCATTGAAATGTTTACTGTTTGCTTGACTTTCTTTTATCAACAAAGGTTTTAGGAGTACCACATTCTTTATCTACAAATTTTTTATTACCAATATGAATTTTAATCGCCCTAGTATCTTCAACAATTTCTGTCTGAGTTTCAGCATGACATAAATCGTCTTTGACATAACGATTGCAAGTAAATGTTTGAGAATTGATATCAGAGTTCGAATAAAAATCAATTTGACACTCTTGGTCTACTTTTGAAGACACTACTGGAGGATTTTCAGTCATCACTTCTACCGATTCTATAACATTGGACTCAGCATTTGATGTTGAAGGTAATTGTGCTTTCATGCGCCGATTCATTACGCGTTTATATCTGAAAATATAAAATTATCATTGCTAAGTCGTTCAAATTGATCAAGTTTACCAAATAATTTTTACCTGTTTAACGCAGAGGATTCATTTACTTTTGAGCACTTGTAAATTGAAGGAAATATAGTTGGAATGTAGCTGGGACTTAGCTCCTCTTCTGATTTCTTACCTCCAATAAAATGATCACTACAAATACAATCACATGGCTTGGGAACCCACTGTGATCCGTCAGCGCTAAAAATCACGTGTTTACAAAAATGTTAGAATGGTATGTAAATTTTTCTGTTAATTTACATTTAAGCATTTATTGTAAATTAGATTTTTTCATCACAGAATCATAACAACATTATTAACTTTCACTAAACTTAAAATTTTTGAAAAAATTTTCAATTCTATAATACTAAAGTTAACTGGCGTTAATTTTTATTTTTAATGTAAAATTAGAACTAAAAAAAAATTTTTTTTAATTTTATCAATAAAAATAATTATAAAAATTTTAGGATGTCGGCTAACTTAATTTTCATAAAAATTTTCCGAATTATTGTTATTGATAAAATTAAGGTTATGGTAGTACTTACTTCAGCCTTTTAACTGCAGCTATCCACTGATTCCGTTGATTTTTTTTCCATTGAGCAGTCGGAAATTTATAAAACTTGCACTCACTTTTTCTGCTGGTATTTTTACAATTTACGACACAACAACTTTGGTGTCTCATTTTTTTTTAATTGATTTAAATTAAAACAAAATAAATACTCTCACGTGTACTTGCTTACAATTTTAGTAATAATAGCCCCCCGTAATACCGAAAGTAACCACTGCGAACGCTTCAGTCGATTTAATTTCCCCTACCATGGCTTCACTCACAGCGAATACAATATTTGTATCACCTCAATCCAAAACTAACGCCACTCGTACAATCGGATTTTTACTTTTAATTTGTGGTACAAATTTTAAATCATCTTTTTTTTCCGTGTAGCTATACAGATTGTACCAGTAACGATACTCTCGTTGCAATACAGTAGATAGCGTCGACCAGAAAACATTTTTTTTTAGTGTATATATCTCTCTATAACCTTTACACGGAAAAAAATTAAACCAAAAATTACGATATGAATATCGTAATCCAGAACCCCACTTTCAATATCTTAAGTTTTGTTATTTTAAATTTCAAAATTCACGAATTATATATGAATTCTAATATTAAATCAAAACTTAGAATAATTCATACTCGCTCAACAAGTTCAATTTTCGAGGACTGAGTAGCATCTGCAAAGGTACTGATTTCTAGAGATTTTACTTCACTGCCTATTTTTTACGGCCTAGGTCACAAAATGTATTTCTTCCTCTTTTTTTTTTTTTTGTACTTTTCTTATATAACTGGATTAAATTGAAAGGCGTTGTAAAGAAAAAATTCACATTCTAACTTACCGATCGAAGATTTTGAGTAGTTTATCAATTTAGTTTAGTGATGAGCAAAATCTGTCTTGATCTTGCAGTCTTAGTATTGGCCTTGCGATTTTTTAAAATTTGATTGAAATGTAAGTACATTTACATGATTGCATCAGGTTTTTATTCTATTTCCTATAATATAAAATTGATGACTAAAGTGAAGTTAGTTTAATATCGAAATTCTCGATACTAATCGACAAAATGGACCCTGATTCCATATTGGTTAAGGATTAGAATGCGCGCGTATAACGTGCAATTTAAAATTATAGTCCCTCTGAAATGGAATTTGCTGACCAATTGTTACAAAAAGTATTGTACGTTATTCGGCCGGTCAGTCAGGATTCTGAAAATCTCGATTTTACGAGATATGTATGACTAATGTATTTATATATAAATAGAATTAAAAAAGTTTTTCTTAATCACATGATTACAAATATAAATGACTGCGCCTATACAATTTGACAATTGGAGATTACCATAAATTTTTGACCGTGTAGAGTCGATATTCAATTTCTGAACGCAACATTATCGTGAATTATACATTTACACGGTTGATGATGTAAAAATATTAAATTCACACCCCCTAAATTTAACACAATATTTGGTGTAATTTTTACACCGACTCATTTACACTACACCGGGCCCAAAAATTTTTTTACAGTGTATGAATTAAAATAAAAATAATTTAATTTAAAAAACTTGCTTCACGTTAAGAAGTTAAAAACAATGCGGAGCCTTAAACAATTTGCGTTTTGAAGCTTGTCATAATATTTGGCTCGACATACTTCCGTCAACTGACAATTCCACCATTATCGCCACTGCTCGTCAAATTTGTGGATTATTTCTGATCCTGACCTTCGACGACTAATCAATCAATAAAATGCGTATCAAGTTCTGACGTCACATGATTAAATATCTATGATACTTCAATTAAAGCAAATACTTTAATGAAACCATTGGAGCAATCGATGCATGTGAAAACTTTCCAAAGTGACCATTATAGGCAAAATTTACTATTTATTTATTTATTTTTGGCTAAGGCTGGCAATGGCCTGGTCGGCTCGGTGCTCGATTTTCGAAAGAGTGGGACCCGGGTTCGATCCCAGCACGCACCAATATTTTTCAGTAATTATAATTAAAAATATGTGCGTTACGTTACGTTGCCAGCTTCTGGAAGTGGCAGAGATAGCCGGGCGGCACACGTCTGACTTGGGCAATCACACATTTAAGCAACAACTTGAATGTGTGACCACTTTAGTCAGCGTTGGCTAGCGCGAGGGATCTCTGCACACTAGGAGAGGGACCTAATACTCCAGTAGTCGATAAAGAAGAGTTTCTTATCAATCACTGTAGACTTAGCCCAGCTCCGACTGTACTATCATGGGTATTCTCTGTGGTTTCCCCATGATTCTGTTCCAACAGCCTGAGAAGGTGAGGTTCAGGGTGAATACGGTACAGAAAGCACAAGTCGGTCCACAGCCGCAAAAATTAAAAGTAGAAATGAAGTGTCGGGTGGGACTTGCTGAGGTCCAATATGAGAAATAGAAAAAGCGTAGAGCTAGGAGAAAAAGGGGAATCAGCCTTGTAAAAACCGAGAGGTGTACAAGTAAAGCATAATAATAAAAATATATTATTTATTTTTGGCTGTGCCAGATACTTTGAGCTTAACAAGAATGTACATAGAGTGTATTTATTATGTTTTTATTTTTATTTATAAAAGTTTAAGCATGATAATATTTGTCGAATGAGCAATCGATTATGCTCTTGATTAAGCGTGAATATAATGTACCTTCTAGGTGATTGTCTTTTCTATGAGAAAATTCATGTCCATCTCGTCACAGTACTCTTGTCTTCTTACTCAAGTATAAAATTGCAACGAGGGACAATGTTGGACACTTTTTCGGCTGACTCTGCACTTTGTACTATGAGCACCTTCAGGATGCCTGGTTTTCACAAAAAGATCGTTCAGGGTGAAAACAAGTAGTCTATTTTTTGTCTCTTATATTATAAAGAAATTCTTGATCAAAGAATTTTTTAGAAGGAAGAAAAAAAGAGTTTCATTTATTTTTCATTTAAGCTGTCGCTAGTTTTTTCATTTTTATTGTTTTCAATTTTATTCGATAAATTTATCTACCCTGAAAAAAAAAGTTTTCTGCTCTGCACGATACGATATTGCTAATGTCACGATCCACACGTTGCTATCTAGAGGAGAGTAAGGTTAGGAAAACTGTATACTAACCGTAGCAACAGTATCGTAAATGGCACCCGAATAGATCGTGACGTTCGCTATCCAGACTGCTACTCGTAGCTGTACGGATTGTGCCCGTAACGATCCCCGAGTCGAAAATTCAGACCCGTTTAAGCTGTACTTTTTTCCAACAATTCTTAGAAAATTGAGTGGTCAGGAAAGACTGCTCAGTTAAATACTATATAAACTCGACGCCTGGTTTGACTGTAAATAGTGGAGTTTTGTCCCATTTTGACAGGATTACAGTCTAACCAGGCGTTGAATAATAATAACAATTTAAATAATAATATTTACTTTTGTTGTACCGTGCCTGGGGACGCAGGTTCGAACCCAACTAGAGACCGAATTTTTTTTTGTTTTTTTAATAATAATAATAATTTTTTTATTAGTAAAATGATAAAAAAAGAAATTTTTCGAGTTTTTTTTTTTTTTTTATATTATTTTTAATGTAGAGCTAACACATGTTTAGACCGCTTGACTCTTTATTTAGACCTAACTTTCGCTACTTAAGGTAAAAGCCCCAATAGATGATCACGTACCAGTATATGATCACTCCTTGTATTTGTATATCTATATTCACAAATATAGGTATACAAATACATGGAGTGATCATATACTGGTACATGATCATCTATTGGGGCTTTTACCTTATAGAAATAAAGTGAAAATCACATTCGTTCTAACCGAGACTCGAACCCGAGACGCGCGCTTACCAGACCGATAATTAACCCCTACACTACACCGTACGACCGATGAGTTAACATACCTCTCATCATTCTTATAAGCTAAATTTATGCAATGACGAAGTGTGACGGTTCATTATTTATATAATTTATGTTATTTAATATTGTGTTTTGATAAATATTAACTATTTTTTTAAAATGTTTATTAATTAAAAAAATGCGTAAGTCAAGTTCTTATAATACTTTAGAATTTGTACATCGTTCTGTACCTTTTTAAAATTTTATTATAAATTTTAAAGTTTAAAATTCTGAATATTAAAAATTCAACTGTAAATTATTATATTGTAATTTTTTTAAGACCATATCAATTTTGAAGGTATGCAATTTTTCGGTTAAAAAATAAATTTTCATTTTTAGTATTCGCTAACAATCGCGTTACAGATGCCATAAGGGCGTAGAATACAAATTTAATTTTTTTTTTCTAAGCCTAAAAAAAATTTTTACTTTGGTGAAATATTTTTTTTGCATTTCTGCACTTTTCACGAAAAAATACGTCGGTTCCCAAAAAAAAATTTTTTTCATACGCCCTTATGACATCCGAGGTAGGTCCCGGGAGCCGATAAAGGCGTATAAAAATAATTTTTTCTTTCGGGAATCAGGTATCTTTACCTGAAACCTCAAAAAATACAAAAAAAAATCTTTCTCGAAATAGAATTTTTTTTTTGAAAATTAAATTTTTTTTTTAAGTCCAAAAAAAATTTTTAATTTGAAGTAAAATGTTTTTTTGCTTTTCTGCACGTTTTATACAAAAATATATTGGTTCATTTTTTTCGGGAATCATTTTATTTTTGTATGAAACGTGCAGAAATGCAAAAAAAAAAAAATTTCTCCAAACTAAAAATTTTTTTTGGGCAAAAAAAATTAAATTTTCAAAAAAATTTTTTTTTGTATTTCTCAACGTTTCAGGTAAAAATAAATTGATTCCCGAAAAAAAAGTTTTTATTATACGCCCTTATGGCATTCGAGGTGGGTCCCGGGAGCCATAAGGGCGTATAAAATTTTTTTTCTACATTTCTGCACATTTCAGACGAAAATTCGTCGATTCCCAAAAAAAAATATTTTATATGCACCGATAGCTTTTCACCGGGGCTTTTTGCCGGAATACGCCTTTATGGTATCTGGAACGCGACATATAAACTTTTGAATGAAAGATATTTTCTGACTCAGTTTGTCAAACTGATTCAGAAAATGGGTGAATTTTTTAAAAGCTGCGCTATAAGGACGACTGCAATAGTTAGATTATTATGAAATCTACTAATAATGATATTAGTATTATTATTATTATTATTATTTATTATGCTTTGGATAAAATTTACATTGAAAACGGAACTCAGTGGAGCTGTTTTCACTATGTCCTTAGTTCACCCCGACTTTTACAGCTAAAACGGGTCTGATGTTTTGACTCTGCATTATTATTATTATTCTTTGGATAAAATTTACATTGAAAACGGAACTCAGTGGACCTGTTTTCACTGTATCCATAGTTCACTCCGACTTTTACTGCCAAAACAGGCGTCTTCTAAGGCGGCGAATTGAACTACAAAGGATTTGGAAACTTTTACAGCTTAAGCGGGTCTGATATTTCGACTTGGGGATACACTTGTTACTATACAGTACATAGATGGTGCCGAGCAGAAAACTTTTTTTCCCGTATAACATAAAATCTAGAAAAGATTAAAAGATTTTTAAACTGCTCAATTTCCTTTTTTTTTTTATTTATCACCCGTACCGAAGTACTAAAATTCTTGTATGTACCTTCTTTGTCCCTTCAAGGTGTAAACCGGGCTGTCATAAATATCAAATAAATCTACTAGGTAAATAGTAAGTGTATTAAAGCGTAAATTTTAAGTGCACTTAAGCTGACTTTAAAACCATGACAATCAAGTTTGTCAACTTTATGAGCCGTCATGTATTTTTGTACTTAGTTTTCTGACATCTTTTTATGGTAAATTCATTACATATTAGGTTTGCAGTCAAATTTTAGCCTTACAATATTTTTTGTCTATCTTAAGTTTAAAGCTTTAAATCATTCGAGTAATTTAACTATTTTATAGCATAAGTTTATACTTAGTTTATATTACATACACTTTGGTATATTATATTTATAATTATTATGTAGTGAAAAAAGCGAAAATTTTATTTTTAAATCTAATAGAATGCATCTAAAGTGTAAAACTTTTAAAAAGACTTATTATATATTTGTGTAGTTTACATTTTAGTCATTAATTATAAATAAATAGCCTGCAGTTATACTCACTACCTTTAAGGAAGTACGAGCGCTAGACGGGGTGGGGATAGGTATCGACTCTAGCGCGGTAAGGGGAGAGCAGTAACCATATGATTTTTCTCAATGTATAGATATACATTTAACATTGGCTAATGGCGGCATTTATTTTTCTTTTAATTAATACACTTTAATTAGTCGGGCAAGTGTAAATTTTTTTGAATAAAATCTATCACTTATATATTTACTTTCATCCATAAGTTTTTTAAAAATATTCACCGACAGTTTTACGAGAAAAATACAGAAAGGTATCAATGCTTGAAGGTTACCCCATAAGACCAATGTTAAATTGCTCATCTTTAAAGTTAACTATTTATTTAAATAATCGGGCAATCTCTTTCAAATTTTCGGAATTTGTTTAGACATATTTAAACTTCATATTAAAAAAAAAATCAAGCTTTTTATCAAAAGTTGCCTTGGTGCTCGTACTTCCTTAATAGTAAAAAGTAGCCAATTTTTAATAAAACCAATCTAGTTGAAAAAATTTGATTTATCTTTATACTAATAAATAAAAAACAAATTTTGTTTGCAAGCAGATGATTTATTTATTGCAAACTATCTTTTTTTTATTGAAAAACTAGACGACCCGGTGAACTTCGTATCACCTACATATATTTGTGAAAAGTATAGTCAAAATTTAATACAAAATTCTTATTTACATTAAATGCAACATAGTTATACACTTAATCAATTTAAAGCTTTTTGATGGACTACATTTTTTATCTTTTTTTGCGGTGCGTAAATATATAAAGATCATGGTTTTCCGATTCACGAACACAGGACGTATAATTTCCCATGCACGAAACAGGGAAACTCCGATTTGATTCCGCAAATTTTCAACGACTGGCCTGGCGATTTATTTATGATCGTCAGTGCGGTTTGAACGTGAGATAGCTCGTCCCACATCTCATTAACTGGCATGACCTTAGTCAGGTCGTCTTCTCCTTGGTATTTTGAAACAATAACAATAAAAAAGTTCTTACGCGCTGACAAACTGATGATAGATTTTATTAATCGGCTTGAAATTAATAATCAAGTGTTTGAAAAATGCATTCATTTTCAACCGTTACATTTCCGCAATCATAAAATCAATTAATTAGTTATGTGATTAGCAAAAATAACATGTATAAAGTTCTTAGTCCGTTGACTGAATAACTACATGTCATGTTAAGTTTTGAAAACCTTACAAAATGACTTTTTCCCCGCTGCCAAAGAGATGATTGTTGTAAGGAAGTTTTTATTAAATGTTATTGAAGTTTAATAGATATGTCCTTAATTTCATGTCTCAAAAAGTCCTAGTTTATGAACAAAAATATTTTTTACATTCTACTCACCACTCTGACACAACCTACATATCAATTGAATTATCACGAAATTCGTTTTTGGTTGAAATCTAATCATTGACTAAGAAAAATATTTAAATCGGTTGACCTTGAAGGCTATCCCTATAATTTCCTGTATCTCTTGAGATTCTTTAAATTTTATATCTGTAGGAACTGTATTTGAAGAATATGAATTTTTTGACAATTATCACTTCCGCACTCCTATGCGGGGAAAGAATTTCGTAAGATCCTATTCGAGATGATGTCTACATTGTAAATAAAAGATTCCAACAAAACTTTGAGTCCATAAAAACTATCGATTGGAAATGAGAAATTTTCATGACTAACGCCCCCGCAATCCCTTTTGAGGTTGGAATTTGATAAAATCCACTCTTAGCTGAACTTAACATCATACACGAAGATTCCTATTAAATTTGGAGTCTGTAGAAGTTACAGTTTGAAAATGAAAACTTAACATTCTAACACCCACCCCCGTAATCCTTATTGGGGGTGGGTTGTAAAATCCGCTCTTAGATCATTTCCGCATCACATATGGAAGACTCCACCTAAATTTTCCGTCTGTAGGATCTACAATTTGAAAGTTAAATCCACCCCCGCAACCCCCTGTGGAGCGAGCTATCGTAAAATTCGTTCATAGATTATTTCTATATCTCTTACAAAAGATTCCTACCAAATTTGGGAACTATAGGAGCTATAGTTCAAAAACGGGAATAATTCATTGTTAACGCCCCCGCAATCCCCTTTGAGGGTAGATTTTTTAAAAATTTTTTTACATACAAACCTTCTCCTTACAATTCTGAAGATAACGAAAAAAAATTTAGCTCAATCGGTCCAGCCGTTCTCAAGTGATGCGTGGACATACATGCGGCATTTTATTTTTATTTATATAGATAAAAAAAAATAAATTCTTGTCTTTGGAGTACATTTTCTTAACCCCCAAGTAGCGCACTGGGTACACATAAAAAAAATTAACTTAAATCAAGAAAATAACTAAAAAAAAAAAAAAAACTATCGTCGTCATTTGAGTAGAAAAATTCTTAAACTAAAACATTTTTTCTTCGTTTAAGTTAATTTTATATGATTCAAGTTAACTTTTTTTTTTTTTTTTTTAGTACACTGATCAAAAAATTGTCTTGACTCAAGAGCCAAACTCTTGAACCAAGAATTCCATTTTGAAGAAAATGATTTTCTTGTGTCAAGAGAATAAATTTTCTTCAAAATTGAATTCTTGGTTCAAGAGTTTGGCTCTTGAGTCAAGTCAATTTTTTTATCAGTGTACATGAGATACCCAGAGAAGACTCCATATTTTGACTCTTTTTATTATTTCGGTATAATTCAGAACAATTTTTATATCACAAATCGATTAATTTAGTCGTGAAATATATTAGTGATTGAAGATGTACGGGTATGGCATTCCCATGTGCGTGTCAATTGAAATGCCGCGATAGTGCGCAACGTGAGGGTTAACTCGAGAAAACATCTAGTATAATTCTTCCCTCGGCCATAACTCCTTTGGAAATTTCTTGTTAATTTTCACAGTTCAAATTAATTTTTTTGTGTCAAAAAAAATATTGCATTTGAAAATATACACAAAAAAAATTTCAGTATCATTTTCATAAAATATATATTTTCTTAAATCGAAAAATATTTTTCAGCTCTGAAAAGAATTATTTTGTTAATTAATTTTCCTATCCAAATTTAATCGATTTTTTTTTAATATTCTATTGCAAGAAATTTTTAAAACATAAACAAAATTCTTCTAAAAAAATCGCTTGAAATATATGATTACTAATTATTCTGTATTTAATAACAAATGAAAAAGAAAAAAAAAACGAATAGTCAATTAAAAAAATAATACCTACGAAACAGGAAGAATATTTTGTTATGGCTGGTGACGTGTTCGTAGTAGGAATGTAACTTGTTTTTTTTTCTTGTTGCATACTTTATAATTCATAAGCAAATCAGGTACGTTGTAAAGATGTAAGTCCAGTCAAACCGGAAGAGAATATATAATATATATATTTGTATTTGTATGTTTAGTATCAAAGGTACCATGAGAATATCATACGGAAGCACTTGAAGTTTAGCAATAACAAGATAGATAATACAGAAGAGATAGAGATAGGATATCAAAAATAAAATATGTAGGGTATTCGGCCACCTTGGTTGAATTGTATCTTGTTCGTTGGATGATCACCGAGCTAGTTTGAGGGCGTCACCGCTTATTTGACCTGAGAATTCTTGGAAGTATATATCGAAAGGCTTAAAATTGTGGAACCGGCGCCTGAAGAGCCATAGCAACCGAGGTTACAATTTTTTTTTCCCATATTTTAACTGTTATAAACATCAAGCCACATTCAATATTTGACGACTACTCTACTTTTAAAGACTTTTGCTCCAAAAATTTTTAACAACGTATCACGAACTCTACTTGACTGTTGAAATCGGTTAAGAATTTATTTGTTTTTTTTTTTTTTCTTACAAATAAGAGTACATTTATAATTATGTACTTATTCTATTATAAATACCTTAAAAGTGAAATAATATTAATTTAAAATAACCAAAAGCGGGAAATGAAAAGGAAGAATGTGTGACAACGTTCACCCAATTGTATTATCTAATTTAGGCCCTCGATTTCCCAGTACAGCATCGATCTTGTTGGTCTCACTGTCGGATCTCTTAACTGAACTGAGAGATGATAGAAAGAGACCGAAGATAACTATGAAAGATACAGTGGGGATTGACCTTGTATCGGCGGTAGTGGGAAGTCCGCGTAACGTTTCGCTCCTCTACCAAATAAAAGTTCTGAGCAAGTGAGTGAGTCGTATATCGTTTCGGCTTTGGCCCATCGCCCATCATCAGACTCTTGGCGCACGGTGTGGGGGGTGGACGCCAAAGAGAGAGAAAAATAACGACTAGAAGCTGAGTTACCTACCGGCATCCGGCAGATGTCTCTGGTGGTGGGCAGCTTGATGACGTAGGCATTTTCCAATTCGCGCGGTCGCCCGTGGGTTTTTGAGCGCGCGCGTGGTACGGACCAGAAACATATATCTATATAGAGAAAAAGAGAGAGAAAGATTCTTTCGATACGATCCCGGGCGCCGTTTTTAGCAGTGGGGAACTCGCCGGTTCCAGCGGATGATGCCAATAGTGAGGGGTAGGGAATATAATCTAAGCTAGAACTCACTATATCGCTTTACTTCCTCCATCTGTATGTAGTGAAACAGTGGGGATGATGATGTCAAAGGGTAGGGATAGGCTGGGCGCGGCCTAAGGTACCCCGTTCCTCTGTTGTGGATCCTAAGATATATACATCATTATAACATATAACATACAATATCAGTTTACCGCGCTTTCTCTATATTTATATTTATGCTAAAAAATATTGTCACAGACAGCCAGGATGGAAATTCCCGCGTTATCATTTTGCAACCCATCATGTCTCATGTCTCTATATGACTGAAAAAAATCAAACATTTTTTAAACTTCCCGCTCAGAAAATTAAAAATTTTTTTTACTTGTATTTTATTAGATAAAACAAAATTTTCATCGATCATTTAAAGAAAAATTTTATTACTCCGAAGTTACAAACTACGACGTAGGATTTAAAACGGGTGTAGTTGATAGTACACCACCACCATGTCCTTTTATTACCACCACCATGACTATAACTACCACCACGAATTACCATCGACGCCACCGCCCTGATAGTACGCACGCGTATATGCACATGACGCTTGTATCCTTCAATCCTCGGAGAAAATTAACGTTTTGCCAGTACCCAGTGCCAGTATCGTACAAAAGAAAATACGCGTCGCGTGCGCGCTCACCGCCACCTTCGTTTTTTCGGTCTCGGTCATTCTTTCTAAATTTACAGTATAAAAATCCAATTATCTATTATTTTATAAATATTTCATTTGTCATCTTTAATATTAAAGATTGTGGTTGAGATTCAATATCACAACGTATCCGGTCCAAGAGATAACAAGTATACAAAATAACAGCCAAGGTGTTGAATAAAATATCTCATCTATCAATCTTGTTGTATTAAGCGGAGGGTAAAAACAAAAAATAAAAAAAAAACAAAAGTCATCACGCGAAAACAATTACCGCATATTTGAACGTGTGGAACAAGAACACGAGCTACAACTATACTATATAGTTTTGATTTTGGCACGCGCCCGGGTTGCAAGACGGCGCCAACCAATTCACTGTCTTCGTCTTATAATTCTCATTCTTCATCCCCCTCTGTTACGCTTCCAAGTGCGTCAGTGTGTTTATTATGTTATTTAACTTCAGCTTTACTTTTATTTAAACTTTTATCAATCAGAGATACTTACAGCAAAACACTTGTTCTGAAACTTTATTTAACACAAGTTATGTCGTGCACTACTACTTGAAACTTTCCCAGAGTAATCGTACAGTATATAGCAGTGCCACTGTTTTTATTTTTTTTATTTTTTAATATCAGGACTTGATACTTGAAGAGACAAGTGCCCGTAAGCATTTCAGTTTTTAAAAATAAATGGAGATAATTTGGAGTTAAAAAAAAAAAAAATGGAGTAAATTATTTTATTTTCTGGAAAAATTTCATAAATAATTATTTATTAAAAATTAAAAATTAATAATAACAATTGAGTGAGTAATAAATAGAAAAGTTTTATTAGTGAAGAAGGTGCTAAGGGAAGTTGGAAAGAATAATAGGATAAGTGTAATAAGAAGACTAGAATTGTGCAAAGAAGAGGAAGAAACCCGGCAGAAGGCAGAAGGCATCAAGCAGAAGGGCGAGGGAGGCTCAAGGGAAGGAAAAGGGACTGCACGCGGTCGGGATACACTATTTTAAAGAGCTGGAGAGGGGCACTCAAGTAGGAGTGAGGACGCGCTACCATTCTCGTAACAACTGTCGCCGGTTGCTAAACCCGCGTGAGGACTGTGTTGCCAGTGGTGTACTCTCGTGTACGACTTGTATCGTTTTTTTTTAGTTCGTGATTATTATTAAATATATTATATGTATATATAGATATACATATATATGAATATATGATTTATCCGGTAAAAATATATATACAGTGCTGATATATATATATATATATATATATATATGTATGTATATATATATATATATATATCAATTATAAATGAGAAAAATTTATACTAACTGATATATATCTATAAATATATATTTTTTTGACTGTAAACAGAATATTTTATTCTCCAAAAATTACTTTGGCTTTGTTACGTCAGTGTCAATTAAAAACGGATAATCTCAGTGTGTACCAGTGTGTAAAATCTACCTCACTCGTTAACTTTATTTAACGCTTATTTTATTTTTTTTTTTTTTTTAATTAATTTTATTGAAACAAGTTTGCGAGAAAGATATATTTAACGAGAAGACTTGAAGAGAAAGATAAATATTAAATATATACATATGGATATTATATATAAATATATAATAAATAAATGAAAAAAAATATATAAATAATAATTTATAGTTCTACTGTGCTCGACAAGCTAGTTCTTGTAAATACAAGTTATTATTAATATTATTAATATTACTATTATTGTAATAAAAAGCGCCAGTTTCATTTTTAATAAACGGTTTTATTTGTGAATAATAATACATACGTTAGATATAATCATGTCTTTGGATAAATTCAGCGAAGGTAGCATATTACAGAAGGAAATGGAACGTTTAGAAATAGAGGATAAAAATGGTGAAACCACAAGGTATTTTTTACAAATTTATCAATTTTTATGTTACTCAAATTGGCAGACATCTGACAATTTTCGGAATTTTTCTAACAAAATTATACTCAATTTGATTTTAATTTATACATTTAAAATTTTTTTAAAAATAACTTAGTTATAATAAAAATTGTAAGATGTTTGCTCATTTCGGTATCATCAATTTTATATACAAAGAATATTTAAATAATCAAGTGTTGATAGTTTTAATTTGAAAAGACTTTATTGCTCTAAAATTAAATTACATTTTATTTGCTCAATATTTTCATGTTAATTTGCTCCTAATCTCACTCGTAAAATATAACTATATACACACACGTATATTGGAAATACTTTGTCTAAGTAAATAGACAATACATAACTTGATAAGATATATTTAAAGAATAATGAATTGACGTATGTTAAAAAAAATTAAATTCATTGTTAAGAGTATCACAAATTAGATAAAAAATTCACCAACTTTTCAATAAATGAAATTAAAAATAAAACAAATTAATTGATTTAAAAAAATATCTTATCAGTTAAAAAAAAATTTTACTATATCTCTGTTTCGTTATCATGAAAAATATTTCTAACGGCTTCTGATACACAAATGTACTCCGAATAATCTTGTATAGCTATAGTTCAATGTTTTTGGCGCGAGAGTATTCAATGAATTTAATAGGCTGATTAAAAAAAATTTACTTTTAATTTATGAATTTTCATAACCTTAGCATAATAGTAAAAACATTGATGTATCGAGGATGTTAGAATGATTAAATTAAGGTAGTTTTTTATAAATAAATTAGGAGTCCGCCTGCGCACCGTAAGTAGGAATGACTCAGTAGAAGAAGGTGCTGATGGTAACTGTGTGAAATAAAACATAAAACAGCGTTACCATGGGTGGTCACACACACGTGTGTTGCATGGTCGCCGAAAATAGATTATATATATGTATATAACTTCACACACGTATAAATAATACCGGAAAATATAAAACCATATTTGTAGTCGCTAGATCCATGTTTCCTCAGACCCTTAGAACTTACTATCTACATACATATATATATATGATATCGTATTTTAGTCTCGGTAAACTCAACTCCAAAACCGGAAATCACTAATTTCAACTTTAATGTACATTTTAAAAAAAAAATTTATTTATTTAAATTCTCACAATTGAAATTTGTAATTTCCCTCCTAATAATTTTGAAAAACATAAATACACAGTTATTAGCAATTTTTATTTTTATTAAATTTAGTTATAATGTTCATTGTCTTAAAACAAATTAAAATATTAAAATAAAAGTTAAAAATTCTAGGCGGGCCTTTATGCGTCATGAATGCGTGCCTATGACGAATTTGTTTTCCGGATGTACAGACTTTTCTAAAAACATTAGATACCCAAAAGTTTGGTCTAGGCACGCACAGACAACATGTGTGATAGATAGATATACAATATACCAGTATAAAATTTTATTTCTATTTATAATCACTCGAGATTTTCATGTCACTTTTTCGACTGCCGACTATTTTATAGTAGTAATTTCTGGGAATTATTACTTCAAACATTTTATTTTATTATTATGGCTATAATTGTGGTAGATATTAAAATTTTTTTTTTTTTTAACTCAAAAATAATTTTTTTTTATTGCTAAAATATCAATATAAAAAAAGTAGCTGAAAATTTTCTAAAACTGCAATTTAAAAAAATTTTTTCTGATCAAGTTTTTAAATAGTTAAAAAAAAAAATTAACTAGATTTCAAAAATTTTATTGCTAAAATCAAATTAATTTTTCTGTTAGTGTATTAAATTGCAAGGACAATTCAATTGTATAAATCTTTTATATAATTCACAATTGGAGATATATTAATGTAATTATCCATAAACTTACAATATAACAATTACATGTTTGTCAATACGTATAAATACTGTGTCAATATTACTGATAAAAATAACTTTGTTCAATAAGACTATTAGCGTTTTAATGAAACTTCTTAGAGGGCTTTATATAGGGCATTGTATCAACGTAGTAACAATTAACCCAATTTATATATATATATTTTTAATAGACTTTTTTTCTCTCAAAATAGAACGAAATAATCGAATAACTGTTCGTTGTTGTCTTAGACTATCTACCGATGACGCAAATTGATTATTTTCAAGTTAAACAAAGGTATAGATATTTCGGAGTCGTTCATAATTACATTTAATAATTCTGTTAAAAATTATATATTAAAGTATGTAGCAACAGCTTAGCTATACTATGTAGCTTTTTTTCCTATAGTTTAAGAAATATAGTGTAAGCATGACGAGTTGCCTGAAGCGGTGAACACGAGACGAATTCGAATGTGGATGAAATTCTGAGAAGTGCCATCCATCGGCCCGGCATTAATGGCAACCGTGCGGTTAGATGATCACAATTCAAGGTCATAGTCATTTTTTATTTCACTATAATCTAATTCTTATTATCAAAAATTCCTCATTGCGTTTACTTTGATTCTAATCTTGTGCTGTGCTCAGCGACACACTCTACAATATACCCGTATGCTTGTCTAATAAATTTCATTTCGACAGTTTATTTATAATAGATAATATTTTAAATAAATAGTTGAATTTATAAATTTTTGAACGCTTTACCGAGGTCACGATTAACCAGAGAGAAAGGGCGAGATGACGGTGTTATGTGTGAAACAAAAAAAAAACTAGTCTCACAAGTATCTTATAATATCTTCTCTTAGCTAATGATTAAATAAAATTAATTTATTTTTTATTGGCATTATACAAGTACAATGACAAAAAATTTAAAAAGTTCAAGGCAAATGATCCGGAAAATCTTAAAATTCCACACATGAAATATGATCCACAAATTCAGTAGAATCTGGCGCCAAGTTCCGTTCAAATCCGTTGTAAACGGAGCGCCAGACTACCGACTGTGTTTACTGTAAGCAAAACGGTTTTTTGAAGTTGAGAAATTTTATTTAATTCTACGGTACTTTTTTTATACCCAATTTTTTTATCATAACAGTAATTCATAATTTATTTCACCGTATTAATTAATTATATTCACTTATAACAATTTATTTACTTGAAATTATTAAATTTTATCAGCACATACTATAGCTCGCTCACAAATTTCGATCCTGACTTTTTTTTTTATGGAGAAAGGTCAGCGCCACAGACTAGATAAAATAAAAATGTTTAGTAATCCTCCTATAGATAAGCAACTACAGTTAAAAAAAGTAATTTACAGCTTACATTTACGGCCGCCAGGGTGCACTGGAATTATATCTACATAAACTGTAGCTTCAAGGGGATAGTTTGCAGTAAAAAATGCTGCCAACGCGAGATTTAAGTTGGTACCAATTGTAAATTTTCATTATAATTACAAAAAATACTAAAATCCGATCAAAAACAGTTTCACTGTAAAAAAAATCACGCCAAGTCCACGTTCATAAGACTATTAGGAAAAATGAAATTTTTTTTTCTTTACAAAAAGATACAAAATTAAAAAATTAAAAAATCCAAGTAACCGATATAATTGTTTATGATTTTCGGAAATTAAAAAAAATCTTATTGTAAATTTAAAAATTAAAAAAAAAATTTTAGAACGTACTTGGTGTGCGTCATTGTGTATTTCAATTTTTTTAAAGTCCTAATAAATAGATTTTACGAATTTCATTAAAAGTAAAATATTTTGCAACCACGCACACTAAATACGTTCTAAAATTTTTTTTTTTAATTTTTAAATTTACAATAAGATTTTTTTTAATTTCCGAAAATCATAAACAATCATATCGGTTACTTGGATTTTTTTATTTTTTTATTTTGTATCTTTTTGTAAAGAAAAAAAAATTTTTTTTTTCCTAATAGTCTTATGAACGTGGACTTGGCGTGATTTTTTTTACAGTGAAACTGTTTTTGTTCGGATAGTAAACTACTACTCACAATTACATTACTTTTTATTGGTCAATGATGCGTAAGTTGTGCGTGGCTCTATCTTTTGGCTGAAAGCTGCGTTTCACCCCCGCAATGCCGTTGCCGGTAATATCAATAACTTGTTTTTTTTTTATCGTGCGGCAAAGTATCGGCAAGATTATTTTTTTGTTAATTAAAAAAAAGTAAATTTAAATTTTTTTATTGTAAAAATAGAGAATTAAAGTACACATATATTCGAGGACGATCAACCAGGAAACATAATGGTCTAGGAAATTTCTAAATAGGTAGTAGGCAATGTACAAACAAAATAAGCATTGGGATCTTTTGTTCGAGTACTATGCTGGATTTGTTAAATTTCGAAGAATGGTTGTGCTTGCTCAATCCGATGGTCTTACCTATGCATTATCTTGAAATCTTTTTCATCTCTCCGAGTAGAGATTTGAAAAATATATACACATTATTGTCCTGGCTTAGGTTGGCATTTTAACGTTTCATTTATCGCCAAATTGACTACCTGAACCGATCTATCGTTGCTCAAGGCAGTAAGGTTCTCAAAAAGGTCCAATAGTCCACGTCTACTTGAATTCACTTGGCTACAGTTTAAATACTTTTCAAACCCGACTGAGTCATATTTTTTTATTTTATATTTACCTGTTTGTAGATATATACTACAACCGTTTCAACAGAACTTTGAGTCATTTTCTAAATTTCCTTGTCCATCATTTTCAACTTGACATTTCCTGCAATTATTGTCTGTTGAATGAATATTATATACAAACTCTAGGAATATTTAGGAAGACAAAATTTTCTTGGACAGAGTAAATTTTTTTTCTTTTTGATGAAAAATTTTTCAAATATAACTATAAGTTCTATTTTAATCTAAATAAAAAAAGATTTATTCATTAAATCGCGGTGATGATCATTTCTTCATCAATTAATTGCATTACTTGTATATGTGTCAATTTCAAATGGAGGAACCGTAAAAATGGCGACTCGAGAACTTGCAACTCAGCATTTTAAAAAATTGGCTTTCATATGCTCAGCTTAATTTGTATATCAAGGTATACTGCATTGACTTGCTTTGACATAATACATTGTGTCTTTAAATTTTTTTATGAAATGCTGTTCCTGTAATAAGTAAAAATCATAATTTTTATGAGTTAAATGTCCTCGTGCAAAATCTTGCTATGACGTCTTCAACTTCAAGTGCGCTTAAATTTTATTTTGGCTTTTTAGTAAATCATAATTGACGTAATCTTAAAATTATATATTTTTTTAATCGTCAATAAAATCAACAAACCATCCATCAATTATCAGATTTTTATTGAAAAAATTAAAAATATGTATCATTCAATCTCTAAAATATGAAGATCTCTTAATTTCTAATAACATTTTATCCTCTTAAAATTCTAACAAAATAATTGCATACACAAAGATTACTTTCTTTTATTAAATAATAATAAATTGTAAGAATAACTTAAACATGTCAATGCCCTTAGATAAGTTGCACTGCATGTTTGGAATTGTCATTATATTCATTCTTAGAAAATTTTCTTAGCAGATAAGTCTATTTCTACCTTACTTAGCACTTTTTTGAAATGTGAATCAGTTTATTAAATAATACTTGATATTTAGTTATATTATTACATGAACGAAATAAATGACGTCAATGTAATAAATTTTGATAAAATACTAACTTGGGATGAATAAATTGAAGAAGTAAAGCACAGTTGTACAAAATAATTTAGCAAAACCTTTTTATGACAAAGATGCGTCAAGAGCAAAGATATTCAACCTTTTCTCCTCTGGGCCTTTTACTCGGTATAGTTTATATTAAAGGTACCTGGTGAGCCAATTATGCGCCCCTCAATTGCTCAAGTACGTAGGCGGTCCTTTCTTCTTCATTCTCTTGTGAACACTTGTGCCCCTCACGGCAATTAGAAACTCACGAATAGATATTTCGCGACATCTCATCTCCGTCACTAAAGAGCTTCCTTTTTTTCATCAGCTACGTTCATCTTTATTAATATCAACTTCTTTACATATAAAAAATTAATATCATTTTTTTTTATTTTTTTTTTTTATTTTTAATGAATTCAATAGAATCAATCAGTAGTATCGATATTTCAAAATAAGTTATGGCTTATTCTTGAGTTTTTTCACAAAACAGTATAAAAATTACAGTAATAAAATGGTTCATTAGGTTACTCCAATATCTGATTAATTAAAAATTTATTCAGTGATTATTAACAATATGTAATTTTTTCAATAGAATGCAATAAGATAATGTTTCATTTATTTTTTTTTTCATAATGAATTATTTTTTGAAAAATAAATTTTTAAATCATCAGATGTATGTTACATTCAATATCATTTTTTTTTTTTTTAAATTTTTTTTTGTTTTTAGTGCTTTAACACACATGTTAAGACTTTTATATTAACTTTAATCAAATAAATCAATATTTCCACAAGTAGCCATTGTAATGATACTTGTGGAGCTTACCTGTTTAATACACTCAAATGATAAAAAACACTATGTTCAATTATACGTTTAAATGCATTCAATAGATTTTTATGATAGCAACCCTAAAATTCTCTCCTTATAATTCTGTATAATAATCATAACTTTAATTGATCCTTCATTAATTATTAAGTGAGAATTTATGGAGAATTTCTTATCATAATACCTGTGTAGCGGAGTGACTCTTGCCTCGACGCACCGTCCTAAAGTATTGATTACTTTCCACCTCTGTACTGGCAAAAGAAGAATATAGATATAGAGAAATAGCCTCCTACACGGTGAGTTCCCCAGAGAATGTATATGCATAGGTATAGAAAGAAAATAAAGTAGCACTATCAACCGAGTAACATATTACTTCTCTTTCGTGCAGTGTCGTCTTTGTCACCCTTTATATTTAGTTGCGTATCTGGTTGTTCGATCGACTTACACAACACGAGATATAAGATAAAGTTTCACACAGTTGAGTTTTTATTCTCTATTATGTAGTATCAACCATCACACATTCTCAAGAATTATTAAAATTATGTATTTTTGCATACTGATAAGAAATTATTTCAAAGATAATTGTTGTCTTGCTTCAAGAATTTCTGCTCTGGGTTTTTGTATTCTTGGATTAAGATGTTTTTACCTCCAACTGATAACTTTGATTGAGAGAACATGATCTTTGATCGATACAATCAAATTTTTTAACCAAGAGAAATTCTCTTTAACTAAAAATAATTTTATTTTCTTTCCTGAACTCTATATTATCGCGCGTTTTAATTAAAATTTAATTAATGATTAAACATTGTGCTAATTTACCAGTGAGTTAATAGCTTAGACAACATGTTCTACTTTGTTCGAATGACGAAAATTCTGGGGCAGGGCACTCCTCAACGATAGAATAGAATGGACCGCAAAATGGATACAGTTGGACCCAGGGCGTTAATCGGGATCATCATGCGGCTGATCGTGCCCTCAAACGGAATAGAACGAGACTTTTAATTTCGCATCGCCATAAATAATTTGACCGTGGGCTCCGCTTTCGTTTTCCTAGAACTTGGGTCCATTCTCCTCTCTTTGTTCTCGTCTATATTTATTATTTTCTCTTATTCCGTCTCACTCGCTCATTCACTAAGTAAATAGTCCTCTCAATAAAACGTCGACTTTCGCAATGACGCTGCAATGCCTTGACGTAACTAGAAGCGAGGTCACTCACATCCGTATTAAATATAACTTTTTTTTTCTTCTACTATTTATTTATTATTGTTTATAAATTTTCTGCACTATTTTTATATCTATATGTACTAATTAAGCTAAATAAACTTATTAATCAAGAGAATGTTGGCATTCAATGCACCACACTTCGCAGAGATTTCTATAGATGGTGGAAATAATGTCAAGGCTGACCTTCTGATGAACTTTGCTGCTCTTTGTAACACTTGAAGAAAGGAGAATTTGTGCTTCAGCACTCCTTTTAATAAGACTTTTAAAGGGTGAAATCACATGTCCCAGATTTTTGCAACAAATTCCGATTTCTTTCCCGCAAGTTCAGACGAGATCAGCTTTGCCTTTTTATCCTATTACTGCGAAAAATAATATTTTACTGGCATCACCACTCTGTAGGATTATTAATATCTGTAACTATATCTGTGAAAACTGTCCAGCCATTGATCTCCTGGGCTTTAACCAAAATCTCAACTGCAGTGCCAACGTACTTGCATCTCTTTTGATATCTCTTAGATAGTACTTTCAGTCTAAAATGTATTTTTTCTTATGATATCTACTACTTCTAATTGTTAGTTGCTTATATCATTTATTATTTAATATTTATATTATATGTTATAATTATAACTATTATGGTTTTTGATTATATTCTTAATAAAATTGTATAGCAGTATATCATTTATCTTATAAGATCAATTTATAATAATGTAAAATTTTTCATTTACTGCGCCTTTAGTTCAAAACCTTAGTTCAAAACTTATATATAATTAAAATTTATAAATGTTAAATTTTCTTATGTACTTCGCCTTTAGTTCATATAACTTATACTAAGTTTATTAAACTATGTATAAATTGTATTGAGACCCTGTTATTGGCCTTCCAGCTGTTGAGTCTATTGTTACTAAATAAATAAATAAATTACAAATTTCATATTGTGTAAGAATCTTTATAATCTCAATTATTTATTTATTTTAGTGAGTGTATTATGAGTATTTATTGTTCTTATTATTTTAGTAAATTAAAGATGTATTTACTACAGTTTCGAAAGAATTTAATTACTTTAATTTAATTTAATTAGATTAATTTACAAATTAATCGAATTGATGATTAGAAAATGCAAAGTAAATTATTGAATAGATATAGGAGAAAGCGGGGTAGAATCGGGTGCCCCGAAAATTACGTAAAAATTTTTTTTTCTACTGAAAGTTTCTAAAATGTTAAATAATATGTTTGCGATAGTACTCTCTGAATATGCAAAATATTTTTTTTTGTCAATTGCGTTCATTTATTTATTTATTTTTTTTATTTTTTTTTATTTTTCATCGGTATTATTTTCGTAAAATTTAAAGTAACAAAAAGATTCAATTAAAAAAATTATCAATTGGTAATTTTTCTGTAATATATTTTGAAAAAATTAGGCTTTGAAATGATGTAGAAAATAGAACTGTGTATTTTTACATAGGAAAAAAGGTTTACCTGAACCAAAAAAATTTTTTGAAAAACTTAAGTTATTTTTGTGCTAAAAGTAATTTTCTTGAAATAAAGATATTTAATCTTGAAAAGATTGAAGAGATCATTACCATATGGTGAAATACATAAAAGAGACCGCCGAGAGTTAACTTTTACTTAACTAACAGTTTTTTTTTTCCAATTCATTGTTAATGGCTGATTAAACTTTTTACGTTGTCATACATTCGTGAGTTGTTACTTATTTAATTTATAAAAAAAAATAAAGTGAAATTTATTATATCTTCAAGATAAATATATCTTCATTATTATTTAAGGTGAACATTTAAAAGATTTATTGCTAGCAGTGACATTCCTTAAAGTTATGGAAATTTTGAGGAGAAAGTGAAAAAATAAAATATACATTCCGTTGCTCTTATTATTTCTATTTAGAAAATGTTTTTTCGTTTTTTTAATACCTAATTTTGTTTAAAATTATTATGAAATAGAAAGAAATAAAAATAACACCACAATATATGAGCAAAAAGTTAAATTGCATTGAATCGATTTGGTTATCTATCTTTTTTCATTACATATAGATAAACTACTATGCACATTTTCTCATGAAACCACAAGGCTGTAATCACTTTACGTGAAACTTCTGCAGTCTCGCCAAATCGATCGAGCCCCAGCAGCCATGAGTCTCGGACTAAACCAATGCATGAGACCATGAACTTGTAGAAAATATAGCACAAAAGCTATGTTAAGCATTTTTAATATTATTATATAATTTATTATTTCATTTAAATTCATTATTAATTTTTGTTTGTTTCAGGTAAGGAAATAAAATCTATTTGAATTGTCATATATCATCAGATCGGTGAGTCAAAAATTAAAGTTAAGAAAATCAAATTTTTATACTCTGGTTTTTTCCTTAAGTCTTTATAATTTTTTATATCTTTTTCTTTTTTAAAAAATAAAAAAATATGATTTATGTTCAACTTCAAGGTCGATTCGCCTCGCACCTGCCATAGATTTTTGTCTGCTCCGCAATATCTATTTTTTCAGTTTTTTTATTCTTGTGTACTTAAATAAGATATAAATAAAAAACTTTAGTCAAAGAATATTTATAAAAATTATACTCATAGTTTTTGAAAGAATACAAATTCATAAGGGTTCAAAAGCATAAATTTCAAGAAGTTAACATAAAAAAGTTTTATATGCATTTTCGATAAAAAAAAAATAATTAAACGGTAACATTATATAAATTAAACTTCTTCATTTTATAGTTTACTGCTTAACAATATAAAAATGATTTAAGAGAATTTTAATGGGTTAAATACTGTTCTGTTGAAATTAAATAAAATAGGAGACAATTATTCAGCCGGTAAAAAATAAGGAATTTTTTTTGCTACGGTAAAAGTTTATAAATCTTTTAGTAAAAGTCATTCTCATTGGTATAAACTAGGCTGAAATATATTTTTATCAGATCATTTAGTGACAGTTGTACTTGAGGTTTAATTTTTAATTAAGTATTTGGTTTATTATAAATACGATCGAATTTTATACACTGATAAAAA
The DNA here is from genome assembly GCF_020080835.1 of Cotesia glomerata. Lineage (NCBI taxonomy): Eukaryota > Metazoa > Arthropoda > Insecta > Hymenoptera > Braconidae > Cotesia > Cotesia glomerata. The sequence continues at coordinate 20,211,808 of NC_058160.1, forward strand.
AACTTACTTAATAATTCAAAAAAAAAATTTTCGAAGCAAAAAAAAAATTTTTAAGAAATCGATTGTTTTGAATCAAGCAAATTTATTTAATTATTAATTAAATAAATTTTCTCCTTAGTTCGATGAAATTATTCATAATAATTTTGTTGATTAAAGATTTTTTTATCTTGAATCTAGTCAATATTTTTATCAGTGCATAAAATTTTAATTTTTTAACAATCAAAGGTCCTTATTAATTTTTTTTTTTTTTTATTTATTTCTTATAATAAATTATACTTCAATAATCATAGAAACGATTCATAGGGGTAGCCAGCAATTAAAAAGAAAAAAAAAAAGAAAAGTCAAAAGATTTTTATATTTTTTGAAAATAACAAAATTAGTATGGATATTTTTATAATTTTTTTGCTTACTCTAGTATAGAATAATTGTATTTAAAAGTTCAGTCCAGCGTATAGAGATAGAGAACAACAACACAGGATACAAACAAATCTAAAGAGACAATCTAAAAAAGTGGAATCGTTTGATATATGAACATACTCGAGAATTCAAAGGGCTTTATTAGTCTAAGTTAATGCTGAAATACTGAAAGAAGTCAAGAGACTCCTATGTATACTTTTCAATTATAACGAGAACAATAAAAACACTCATATATATCAAACATGACATTCCACCACAACTACAATCTCTAAGTGGAGAACATGAATTGTCAAAAAATTATTTATTCTTTTTTTTCTCTCGGAAACTTCTTCCTCGTATTTGGTAATACACTCGTATTTTCTCAGTTTGTTCAGTCAAGTGTATGATAAGGGTAACGTTACTCGTAGGGGGAGTTATAGTAGTAGTAGTAGTAGTAGTAGTAGTAGTAGTAGTAGTAGTAGTAGTAGTAGCAGTAGTTGTACACTGAAAAAAAAATTCTTGACTGTAGGGTAAATTTTCTTGGCTCAAAAAAATATTAAGGAAGATTAAAAATTTCTTGAATGAAGTCAAAGTTTCTTGAGCCAAGAAAATTCTTCTTGCTCCAAAATAACTTTTGTCTTCCTTAAAATTTTCTGGTTGCAAGAAGTTTTTTTTTTCTGTGTAGTAATAGTAGTAATAGTAGTAGTAGAAGTCGTAGTAGTATAGTGAAAGAGGGAAACCAGAGTAGAAAGGCGAACAACTCGAGAGAGTTTACATTGAGAGTGAGAGTATATACGGAGAACAGTAAAGGCAGTGAAAGCGCCGGCGCCGAGTACGTCGGTTAGGAGTCAAGCATAGGAATATAACCGAGTAGGAGCTGGGGTCGTATCAGGACAGAAGTGTGGAATGAAACTCGTACTCTTGCCCGTTTCCCTTCTCCCGGCTCGCGGACTTTCAGCTCACTCTGAGTAGCTCTGAGGAAAGGGATAAGGGGGTGCCACGCGCACCCGCTGGGTCGTTCATCCCCCGGGTCAAGGTTACATCCGCGTAACCCTCAGCTGCGTCGTTGTGCTACGTACACATATACGCTGCTTCTTCTGCACCTGACGACTTTTTATCGATCTTATACTTTAACCAACATATCTGAGGGCGATTCTGGGCGAGATACTTGTCATATTTTTTTACACAAAAAACTCTACTTGATTCAAGATAAATATTTACTTTTAAATCTCACTCTTGTTTCAAAATAGTCACATCTGTTATGTTAAGAAATTATCTCTTGAGTCAATAAGTTATAATTCTCGAAAGAATAGCAGAAAATTTTTTATGCAAAAATTTTAACTTTTAATGAAGCAATTTAATGTTGTCAAAAAGATTTCTTCAAAATATTCCTTTTTCTTTTGGTAACATTGGCTCAAAATATTATTTAGTTTATTATTTTGGTTTAAACTAATCATATTTTGAATGAAGAAATTATTATTTAAAATAAAAATGTAAATAATATTGAAGTTGGAGAAACATTTGACAATTTTTAAAATTTTTTGTAATTAAATTATTGTAAAAAATTTTTTTTTTAATGTTTTACATGTGGAAATTCGAAAAAAATATAAATGCAATTTTTTGAAATTATCCTTTTAGGAATAATATGTTGAAAAGAAAAAAAAATTAAAAATCTAATTTAAGAATTTAGAAACCCAGAAAATAAATTATCGTACTATAATATATATTCGATTTTTTTCCAAATAATTTTTTTGGTTCAAAATTATTTCTTTTTAAATTCAACCAAATTTGTTTTTTGTCAGTATACAATTCAATTTTAGGAAGAAGTAAAAGTGTCAAATTTTTCAAAATACTTAATAGTAGAAAGTTGGTATATTATGACCGTGCTAAAGCAATGAATAAAGAAGGATTACGTTTATTCACTTAAATAATATCAAGAATACTTCGTATTAATTATTGTCAATTATGAAAGATAGTGAGATACTTTCTCAATATTTTGTTAACTTATTATAACTAACGTGAGAAAATTTATCATGTTACCCAGTATACCAAGTTTGATAACATTCATTTGAATACATACTTACAATGTTTCAAAAATCATGCGTACACATGTTGAAAATAGCTTTACATTGACAGAATCTTATGAATAAAATCATAACAATTACAATGCCTCTCGAAAAGTTTGGTAAATAAAGCTGATAACGAATACAAAATCTTAAACAGTTTATTCGTTATTCAGTCATAACAATAAATGTGTTTAAGTAACTTAACGAAATATGAACAGACCACCCACGTAATCGCGATGTAGTCATATTCTCGATTGTCTTATTAATAAGCGTATTTTTAAAAATATTATTAGGTATTTTTTTTTCGGAGCTTCAAAAGCACTGTTTGATTAATTCTTCAGTGTAGAATTACATCGTCAATGAACTGTATATTCAAAGTAAAATTAATATTCAAACTCTTGGGATTCGGTGCACTTTCATATCTCCCTTCTCTTATAGTTGATCAATTTGCATGCACATGTATAATTCGTAAATTGTCAAGAGGGTAAAGACGGAAAGACCCTTTTCTCTTTACCATAACATACACAAAACCCGAAAATGCACTCTTCCCTCTTTCACGTTGGCCCTCACATTGTATGTAATGTACTGCTGTCGAAAAGTATTCTTTATTTCAATTACTGAGCTATTACACATAAAAAAGACCCATTTCTCATTTAAATTATATGGTAATAATTGTCTTTTGCGGTTATAGTCAGACTTTTTACAATTTTTTGTTAACTATGCTATAAAATAAATTTTTACTTTCTTATACTACAACACACTTGTCGACACGTTATATCGATCGTGTTATAATCTATCTTACATCAAATTATAAAATAATAGAATCATTTGTTAGCAAAATCATTTGTTAACCGAAAAAATTATTTTATTATTGTTTCATAATATTATGTTTTTTCAATTCAAGAAATTACTCATCTTTGATCAATAACTCACAACAATTATTTATTTATCCAAGAATTTAGAATTCAAGAATAGGAGTAAGAGTTTTTGAATCGACCCATGGTTTTGTTCAAAATATTTTTTTTGGTTCAAGTTTGTTTTGATCTTTAATATCAAATTGAACACTAAAATTTTGAAATTCTTTGACCTATAAAAATTATTATTTTTTTATAACTTTTCAGAAAAAAAAAATTTACTTGAACTAAAAAAATTCTCAGGACGACTTTTGAGCATGAAAAAATTTTTTGGGTCAAGTAAATTTTAGTTGAAAAAAAATGATTGTTGTTTTTTTGACTATTTTATTGAGTCTAGTAAATATATTATTATAACAAAGAATTTCTCTTTTATATGCAGACATTACATATGATTGCATTTTCAAATGTTTTATAGGTAATAAATTTTTAATCCGAGAATGTGAATATACAATTCCGATGGATGAGAATGATTATCGAAAAAATTTGATTTATTTCTCAGTCAAAGTGTCGATGTATACATATATTTAAGAGTATATAGTACGTAAAAATAAGGGATGATAAATTTTGCCGAAAAGTAAGAGAGATAAATCTTCTATAACCTTAACTCTCCCTGCTTGCAATAATTTTGACTGATCGCATAGAAGGCTAAAAGGAAACAAAGGGGGTGCGCTTTCGTTTATTGTCTTAAATTGCTAATTGGACTCCAGTATAAACCACTGGCATTCTATGCCATTTGCTGGTGCACTTGCACGGAAAAAAGAAAACTCGAAAAATTACAGTATAAAATGTAAAATCGGTCCCGTCGTTATCAAAACTAGAAAAATTACAGTTTGAAATAACATTTTTCTAAATTCAATTTTTTAATTTAATATTCAGAGCTTACAATTTAAATATTACATTCTACAATGTAATTCTTATAAAATCTGTAATAATTACAATCTGAAACTGTAATTTTTCCAGTTTTCATCACGAAGCGCCACGTTGCATTATATACTATAATTTTTCGAGTTTTCTTTTTTCCGTGTGTATATTTTTATCCTTTTCTTACGAAAATTGTTTTTAAATTATCCTTCTCTTTCTTCTTCTGTATAGTGTATAGTAACGAATGAGAGAAGTTGAGATACGGAAGAAGAAGGAACAGAACGTTGATATAAAGAGAGTAGAAAATAAACAAGGGGAGAATAAGAGAATGATTAACGCGCTAGTCTCACCCTCAAAGACAAATGCATAGCATTGTTTCCTCACTCGCATCGCGATTTAACGGGATCTATCCACAGAAGTATACTTCCGTAATCTTCTCACTCTTCTCCATCTTACGGACCAAAAAATTTACGAGAAATATTCGTTTTAATATTGAGCAAAAGTGTTTTTTTATTCACATAAATTTACCGTTCAAGAATTCTTGTAGCTGTTTTTTATTTGTAACAGCTGTAACAGTATCTTTTTACAATTCTTTTGTTTAAACAGTTGTCACAATTTTAATTCATTATATATAATCTTAAAAAATAATAAACGTAAAACGTAATAATAAAATTTATAAAAAAGAAACATAAATTTTTCTTGTGAGCTTTTGGTTTAATTCAGATTATAATTAAATCGTTTTGCGTCGTATAAAATTTAAAATTTTAATTAATTCGTCTTGCAAACTGAAGCAAAATTTTTCAGAGTGAGGAAATATCATAAAAGCGTTTCCTGTTTACAACGACGTCGGCATTCTCGTCCTGTATTCTTTATCCTCTGCTCAATATTTTTTGGATAGTATACTCTCTATTTTCTGCTAGCTCTTATTCACTAATTTCCAAAAAAAAAATCATTGGCAAAAAGAACGAGAGGATTTTTCAGTAGAAGAGAATGTATATGGAATCACATGAACGTGTTAGTATCTATCCCTCGTTGTATTATAATGCACTCACCCAGCTATAATTTATGAATAGTTATTTTATGGTTTATAACTTCTTTTCATAAATGTTATCTACTTCATTTTTTCATAAATAAATCTTTTGTCCATATAAAAATAAAAAACAACTTTTTTTTTTATTATCAAAAAATTTTTATTTATTATCACATGGTATACATTTCAATAATATTCAGTTTAATACAAAATTCTTTAACTCCATTAAGTAAATATTGAGTCAAGTTTAATATAAAATAATTATAAATATTATATCAGTTCAGTTCAGTGTCGTTGTATACATTAATAATTTATGCACTTGAAAAAAAAAAATAACTTGAATCAAGAAAAAAATTCTTGAACCAAGCAAATAATTTTAAAGAATTTCATTGAGACGAAAAATTCTTATACCAAGTAAAATTTACTTAAACCAAAAAAAAATTCTTAGTTTAAGAATTTTTCTAATCAAATCAAGAATATGAAGTTCTTCAAAATTATTTACTTGAATCAAGTAAATTTTTTTTTCTGTGTGAAAATGTAATTATTAGACACCTGAAAATTTTTTGGATTTTCTTAATTAACAAATGAATATAAAAACATTGAAAAAAATTCTAAATCTAAAATTTAAAAAACTGAAATGCAATTTTTTTTTAATATTTTTCTAATTTTTATTTTATTTATGAACAAAATCAAAAAATAGTGGGCAGTCTGCTGATGTCAGCACTACGATAATTTAGTGTTTTTATTATTGTACATTAATACGTCATTATCACGATAGTTGTATACTTACAAAAGACAAATCTAATAATATCATTGTTTATCGTCTTTTAATGTCGTTAAATTCATTTTGACTATATACGTACACTATCTGACAGGATAACGCTGATAAGTTGGATATTAATCTAATAAATACCCTTGCACTTGCAATCATAATAACAATAATGATAATAATATTTGTCTGTGTTGCTCTTACACAAGAATAAGAAGAAGAAACAAGTCGTTAATTGTGTATAAATTTTCACTGTGGTGGCGCACCAGTGCCTCGTACAGCCCTTAGTACGAGACGTCGCCGTGACTTTTGCATTAGTACACCGTAGAACATTGCGCGGTTCGCGTGAAAATTTTATATACTCCGTTTCACGGAATAATTCTCTAGTTAGTGATAGTTGATTTGTTTTCTTTTTGATTTTAATAATTTATTAAGTTAAGCTAATTTTTACTCTTTGAGACTATTTACTAAAAAGTGTTTTGTCCATTAAAATCGAGGTCAAATTGATTATTATCGATGATATAAAATCACAAGTTGTTAAACCACGAGTGCGTCATCGGTTGCTGGGCACGTGGTCTCACTTTAACTTATTACTATTGTAGTGCTAGATTTTTCTGGAGGTTAATGTACTGTTATTTTGTCGCACCTATTGCTGCTACTGGTGGATTAATTATTGGTGGGCTGGTGATTAATTTAAAAGAGCGATAGTAATTAGAATCGCACATTGTATTGCAATTTCTACTATTTTTCCAAAAAATTTAAATTTCAGTGGTTTTTATTTTTTTGCTGATTGTTGAGCAAATAACAAAATTTACTATTTAATTCCAACAAGCCACTGGAGCTGGTAAGAATAGAGATTTTTTATTTGGAGTAATTAAAAGATTTTTTTATTTGTAAACAAGTGATATGATTAATACTTTACTTTTCTAGTTGTTGTTCTATAGAAAATTTTAATCTATAAGATAATTTTCTTCTATTAACAAAAAGATACATAATATCATTCACCTGATAACTGGTGAGAAGACTATAATGATAAATTTAATTGAATTTAAAATAAATTTTTTACATCGAAAATAATTATTTTATAATGTTATCAAAAATAAGCACATGTTTTTATAAAAGTATTAATCGCAATCCAAACAGGACGTGGTTAGGTTACATTAGTGATAATTCTAGGTTACAACGTCAGTAAATTATGAAATAAATCTCATTCATACTATACTGATATTAATACATTTTTGAATTCCGATTTATTTGTATCTAAAAATATACGGGGTCAGTGTTTGACTTAAAGTTATGAGTCAACTATCAATACAAAAACAATAACAAAAGTAAATATAGACGCAAGATTTTATGTAATTTAATAAATTATTTTTTATAGAACGAAAATATCGAGTATAAATTATAGTAAATCTTAATGGTAACAAATTTTTCGACCTTTATTAAGAGTTTTCCAAAGAATGGTGCAAACATTGAAGCATTCTATCTTCTTGACATAAGTTTTATTTACTTATCGTTGTTTGCCTAGAATATGACACATAAAGTAGTAGATATTTTAAAACTTTGTTCTTTTTATGGATAAAATAGATTGCTCGTAGAAGTCAAATTGTAAAAAATTAATTAAAATTTTTATAGGTATTTTTTACGTATTACTCAATTTATTAATATTTCTTCCTGTTGATATTAATATTAAAAAAATCTGAAAAACGGTTGACCCTGTAGGCCATCTCTAGAATTATCCGCTATGTACGAACTGAAAAAAAAAAATCATCTTAAATCGAAAAAAAAAAATTCCTGAATTAAGTAAAATTTACTTAAACCAAGAAAAATTTTGTAGTTGGAAAGTTTTTTTTATTCAAATCAAGGCAATAAAGTTCTCCAAAATTATTTTCTTGATTCAAATTAATTTTTTTATTCTGTGCAAGCTCAAAATACTTACACTGAAAAAAAAAAATTCTTGACGAGTGTAAATTTTTTTGGCTCAAGAAAATATTAAAGAAGGTTAAAAATTTCTTGAATAAAGTCAAAGTTTCTTGAGCCAAGAAAATTTTTTCTTGCTTCAAAATAACTTTCGTTTTCTTTAAAATTTTTTTGGCGCAAGAAATTTGTTTTTGTGTATAAAATTCAAATTACAAGGTTTTAAGCTCTTCGAGTTCAAAAATAAAGCTTTTATACATTTCGAGCTTTTCTAGTCCAAAAATCTACTAGTTGTGTAAATATAGCACTATTTTGAATCCTTTGAACTGCGATACTCTATAACAAATCAAATGATTTCAATGCGGTTTGCGGCTTTCAATGTCATTTTTTTAACACAATTAGATTATTGTTTTATTGACGATTTATTTAATTGACAATTAATTACAGAAAAAAAATAAACCAGTCTGGAAGCATTTTTTATATTACTGCCTGGTCATATGATATATGATCTCTAATTCGTCAATTCAAAATTTAGGGTGGCTTCCAATTTTGTTAATCAAACGTAAGTCATCGATGCGGGTCATATTAAATAATCTTAATCATCTCAAACTTCTCACGAAAACACTTACATCACACCTAACATCACATCAAGGACACTGGAAAGTTGTAGTTAATTTTTTGAATTTTTTATAAAATTAATTTAGTAATGGAATTCATTTTTTTCATACGGTAAATGAACGCAAGGGATTATAGACACGTCATCTTGCAAACAATGTGACTATAATTCCAAGCAGGTTGTACCAATGAGTCATTTTCAATAATACATCTACTTAACTGACTTGCTCGTATGTATAACATATTCAATAACTCTGATAACTGGACAAGTGTATACTGTGTGACCGGGTACGCATTTATGCATGTTGCATGTACAAACTGAGCAACCGTTTTTCGTTCGTTGTCAACCTCAACGGCTGTTCAAACTACAGATATTAATATAGTTAGTCACTTTAGAAACAATTTCCTTTTGCAACCAGAGTAGAAGGTGGAGTTTTTTAAAAGAATTTATATAAATATCAATAAATTTATTATGTATTTATAAAGATCATAGTTATTCCATTGATTTTAAAATCACGATCTCTTGATAATGATCGATTTATTTATGTTATCATTAATTAATATAAATTTGAAAGTCATCAAAATTATTACTTAGAAAAGAACGGTACAAAATCTGGTTTGGAATTAAATATTTTATTAATATCTTGAAGTGAGTAAAAATTAAATTTGAAATAATACATTCAAAACTAATGTTAAATAGCATCAGTTTCAACTCATTTTTTTTAAGTACAACAGAAGAACATAAAAGTATAAAAAATAAATTTTATTTATATTTTTTTTTTATTTTAAGATTAGTAGAAAACTGATAAAAGCATATATGCACGAAAAAATTTTTGACATCAATTTTCTTGACTAAAAAATCTTTTCTTTATTTTGATCTCTCTTAGTTCAAACAAATATTATTTATTTTACTTCATATAAAATTAATTTCTAATATTTACCACAATAAATTAACTTTATTAAACGTTAACTAATAATTCTTTTTAAAATTAAACTGCTACTTTCTTGGGATAAGAAAAATTCAGTTCTTTAATGCTTCCGCTAAAATGACAATTTTATAAAACGAGAAATAAAATTATCTCGAGGTAAAAAAATTTTCTTGAATTAATTAAAAAATGTTTTTTTAGCTGAAGAAATAAATTAAAAAAATTTTTCCATCAGATGTCCAAGTTTTTAACAATTATCTAACAACATCTATAAATATTTTACAACGTAAAGGCTCTTCAACTTTAGTGCGACCTCAGGAAAAAAAACACCTACAGTCAACGCTCTCTGTATTGGACCTCTCTGTATTTGACCACATTCTTCCTCTGTATTTGACGATTTTACACAGCTCTTATGGACAAGGACGAGTCAAATACAGAGAATGGTCCTGTACGGGCGAGTCAAATACAGAGAGCGTTGACTGTATATCCTCCCAGTGTTACTAAATAGAGATAACAACTTATGTGTGGAAAAATATGGAGCAAAGTGTATCAAAATACTTATACTTGTTAATGATATTGATAAATAAAAATACTAATTATTATTATCATTATCATAGCTCAATATTATGTAGAATCATACATTTCTAGCCATATACTGTAATGACAACTTAATTATCATTTTCAGAACACTCAATTACTACTCGTTATTTTAGGCGGTCTTTTTTGTAGTTGATAAACCCAGTTGTAGAATAAGATTACTTAAAGTGTCTATTGGGTAAGAAACAAAAAAAAAAAAGATGCTCAGTTAGTCGGTAGAAATGTTTATTTTTTGTTTAAATTTATATAAAATTCGCCAGACGCCGGCGCTTAAGGTTGAGTGCAGCAACAAGCACCTTTATATTCGCGCCACACCGTTAAGTTCCTCCGTACGCACGGCTGCTTGTCAAGCATACACACGCCACTTTCCCTTTTTAAAATCGATCCCCGCGACGCCGTGAGCGCCTGACGACGCGACACCAAACAACTATATAGTTTTCCTTTTTGTACGCCTGGTTCTCTATGATTTTCTTTATTTATTATGTTACACATCATATTTTCTACTTTCCTTCATATTAGTTTTAATTATTCATATAAAATAAATAAAAAAAAAAAATTTTAAAAACTCTTGCTGAAAATAAGTTTAATTAAGAGCGGTTTATAGTTGATTTTCAAACGTGTTTTTCTCATGTATGTGATAAAATTTCGAAAAAAAACGCTTCGCTCTTCGATAGATAATTTAATTATCTATCGAAGAGCGAAACGCTTTTTTGGAAAATTTTCATTTATTTATGCATAAAATGCGTTTTAAGATTCCATTTGTTGTACAAGTATGACAGAGATACTTTCGTTTGTCCAATAGAGGGCGAGAGAGAGAAAAAATGTAAACCCTTCTTAAAATATTTTTAATGGTTGTTCAAAATTTTTTAAAATTGTCAAAATTCATTCGAAGTAAAATATACTCGTCCTACGAAAAATTTATTTGTTCAAAAATACAACAAAAAATTCTCCATTAACATAAACTTTTTTTTACGGGATGAAAATTTTTTACTGTGAACTTTTTCTGTTTGATTAAAAAAAAAATCAATCTCTTCAAAATAATCGAATTTTTTTGTCTTTAATCAAGTTAAATTTTTCCCTCAATGGAAAGATAAATAAAAATTATTTTTGAATTATAAAAAATTATTGCTTTAAATTCACAAAACAACCCTACATTTTGGTCACTTTTAAACAATTTTGAAAACTTAAAAAAAATTTTTGGGCAATCTTTTAAAAAGTTTTAATCGAGCTGATTTTTAGAGAGGGCTTTTAAAACATGATAAACTAGCATATTTTTATTTTATAGAAGATTAAAAAAAGGTAGTTTTTTTTTACGCCACCCTAATATATATGTATGAATATATAATTGATCATACATACAAAAAGTTAAAAAAGTAGAGACAAAATCAGTAATATCAATGTGCCTTTTTTATATCCTCCAGAACCCTCTGATTGGCACTCTATATTACCATCGAAAAAGTAAAGGTTCATAAAACAAAAACCCTCTTACCATATAGGTACCCACTATCAGCTCACTTTGTACTTTCCTTTTCAACGCCACCCGTAGGTACTATAAAATTTTTTACTCAACATCGCTGTTATTTCAATGAATTTTTAATATTATACTTTATTAAAAAATTTTAATTATTTGTAATTATACAAAAAGTTAATCATCATCAATAATAAAAAAATTTTTATTAGTTTTTAATGAAATATGTCGTAAAAGTGTTTCGATCTGAAATAGTTTAATGGAATAAATTGAACAAGTTATCATTTGTTAGATTATACACTTAATTTGTTATCACATTCTCTATTGTTGGATACGACACTCTGCTTTACGATAATGACTTAGAATGTATTAATGACTTTATTTCAAACAATAACTATTATAACTAATATAATTATTAACTGTAATTTACGAGAGATAATTTAAACCATGGTTGAATCACTTAAATAGAATTTTTTTTTTTCAAAAAATAAAAAAAAATGCAGCTTATAACTGTGACACTATTGCTAGCTGCTCAAGCAAGTTTTAAAAAATCGATTTGTACAAAAGTGAAAGTATGCACCAGTACAGTACCCTTATCTAGTACAGCCTGGAAATAGCTCCTACTACCCTCTTTTTTATTATTTTTATTTATTTCCATCCAACTCCCTTGAATTCATTCACGTCACAGTAAGAAAGTAATTAATACTAAAACAGGCGTCTTACAAAGGAACATGTTATCAACAATGTTATCGATAAAAGATGACAAAAATTTATAAATATTATAATATTAAATTTTTCATTTATAATTATATTATAAATAAAAAAAAAATTAATATTTAAAACATATTCTTTTTAAATGCGTACTTATTGAATTTTTAAAATTATTGAAGTATGACAATTGATTCATGAGAGTTTTTGTAATATAAATTTAATTATGACTCACCGATTAATTAGTATAATAATTAATAATAATGTATTTTTTTTTCTTTTATTAGTAGTGGCTCTGGGGCTAAAATTCTAATCAGCAATCTGCCAGCTCACGCTAGATTTGAAGACGTCGAGCTCCTGTTCTTGACATACGGACAGGTGCAAAACGTCGAAAAAGTACCATCTCGTGATGCAAATACACAAACTTTACTTCTTAGCTATGAAACTCAAGAGTTAGCACAGCAGTAAGTTTATCAATTTATTTTATTTATTATATTATATTTTTTTATTTTGAATATTTAGTTTTTGAATTGAAAATTTTTTTGAATTTTAGGGCTGTGAACGAGTTGAATGGCTATGAGTACGACGGAAATTCAATAAAAGTGGAAATGTCGAGTGCGGAAAGCCGACGAAGAGCACGTAACCAGCGTGGTGGCGTAGCCTTTTCTGGTTTACCGGGTTCTGGCCGTCAGACAGACTTTCCACTTCGTATTTTGGTACAGTCTGATATGGTTGGTGCTATAATCGGACGTCAAGGTTCTACCATACGTCAAATTACACAAATGACACGTGCTAGAGTTGACGTTCATCGCAAAGACAACGTTGGTTCTTTGGAGAAAGCAATTACTATTTATGGGAATCCTGAAAATTGTACAAATGCTTGTAAAAAAATATTGGAGGTCATGCAACAGGAAGCTAATAACACCAACAAAGGGTACGTTATTTATTATATTTTATTTTTAAAATACTCAAATCAGAAACCTAATCATTTTCTTATTTTGCTTAAAAAATAAATTAGTATTAAAAAAAAATTTAGATTCATAATTTTTTGAAATTCCTTTAATTTTTTCATCATATTTTATTTGATAAAAAAATTATAAACGTTGTCAAACGCCTGTTAATTTCAGTATCATTTATTTTATTTTAATTATTGATCTTTAAAAAATAATAATAATAAAATAAATTATTATTGCAGAGAAATCACACTTAAAATCCTTGCACACAATAATTTGATTGGTCGTATTATTGGCAAAGGGGGTAATACAATAAAAAGAATAATGATGGATACTGATACAAAGATTACTGTCAGTAGCATAAATGACATCAACAGTTTTAACTTGGAACGTATTATTACGGTCAAGGGCACTATCGACAACATGAGCAAAGCTGAGTCGATGATCTCCAGCAAACTTCGTCAAAGCTATGAAAATGATCTTCAAGCTATGGCTGTAACTATTGTTTTAATTTTTTCTATTAGTTTAATTATAATAAAGTAAAATCATGAAAACTAAGTCTTTATATTTTTAAATTCAACAGCCCCAGAGCATGATGTTCCCCGGTCTTCATCCGATGGCGATGATGTCCACAGCTGGTATGGGTTATAGTTCACGCGGACCAGGGCTTTATGGTTCTGGACCAGCGCCATATCCTTATCAAGGAAGTTTACCCCCTCAACAAGGAGTACCAGCAAGTGATGCTCAAGAAACAACGTTTTTGTATATTCCCAACAATAGTGTGGGTGCAATTATTGGTACAAAAGGCTCACACATCAGGAATATAATCAGATTTTCTGGTGCAAGTGTTAAAATTGCTCCTTTAGAACAGGAAAAACCTGCTGATCAACAAACCGAACGAAAAGTAACTATTGTCGGTTCACCAGAGTCTCAGTGGAAAGTAAGTATTTTTTTTATTTACAAACACATTTTTTTTCTCTATCATTACTTCGATTCATCGCGTTTTTCATTAAAATGACTTAGCAAGCGATTGCAACGATTCAATTTAATTGATGCTTTGGTCGTTAGATGTCAGTGATTTTGATCGAGTTACCTTAAAGGTAGTCTTAAGTTTTCTTAGGTATATGTTCTTGGTTACCGTGTGGCCAAGGTAAGAGACTATGGTCCGTGAATAGTCGGGTTCAATTCTCATCTACGGCTAAACAAATGAATCCTGCCGGTTTGGGGTAATGGCGGTACTTAACCATTACCTTGATTCGTGCAGGGAAATAAAAAGAAGAGTCTCCGTGATTAGTTTGTATTATTAATTACAATCTAATTCCCGAAATCTCTTCGACAAATTATTTTTACATATTTATATCATTTAAATAGGCACAGTCGTCGTCATTGATTTGTAACGGTTGGCAATGATTCGGGTAAAATAAAAAATTCTCAATTTGGACATCTCTCACTAAAAATTTCAATTAATAATATGTTCAGAAAATAAAAAAAATATACGAAACTATGAAGAAAATTCACATAAAATAAATAATTTTAAGCTCGGACAAACATAATTATAGAAATTTATCCAAATAAAAATTACTACACACACAGAAAGAAAGGTTCACTTGAACCAAGAAAATATTTTTCTTCCGAATTATTTTCTTGGGCGAAAAAAAATTTTTTTTTGACACAAGAAATTTCACTTATTCCAACAAAATTAATTCCTTGCTTCAAGAAATACGTATCTTGATCCAAGACAATTTATTTAAGTCAAGAAAATTTTCTTGTTTTGAGAAAATTTCTCTCTTGCTCCAAAAAATTAAGTTCTTGACAGAAGTAAATTTTCTTGTTTTGAGAAAATTTCTCTCTTGCTCCAAAAAATTAAATATCTTGATGTAAATTTTCATTAATATTTTTATTAACTAACATGTCAAATGGGAAGATCAAGTAATATTGAATCATTTTTTTCATTCAATATGTATAATAATTGCGCTCTAAAATAATCTAAAATGGGTATCAAATATTCAAGAGAAAAATTTTCTCAAGGTAAGAAAATTTTTTTCTCAGCTGAAGTAGATGGCGCTGCTTCCCCAAAGTATCTAAAAATCTTGATCAAATATAAAAAGTTATTGTATCAAGTATTTATGATAATTTGAATTAAGAAAAAATTACTTCCACCAAGAATAAAATTTCAAGAAAAATTTTTACTTCGGCCAAGACAACTTCGGTCTTCCTTCGGGCACCTGAAAATTTACTTGAGCCAAGAATTTTGTTCTCGAGTCAAGAAATCTTTCTTTCTGTGCATAAACATAATTAAAGATGAAAAATTCCTATAAGGTAAATCACCAGAGAAATAATTTGAATATTAAAAACTATACAAATAAAATATTTCAAATAAATTTGATGTTTCAATTAAAAGAAAATAAATAAAATATTAGTCTCCTCATAATTACAGTCTTAAAAATAAACAATATCAAATAACTATAGCTCAATATAAAGACATTTACTAAATTATTAGATCATATTATCATACAAAATTAAAATTGAAAAGGCCTAAAATTAGAAAATAGTCCATTAAAGCAATTTAAATTTTTTAAAAATGGAAATATAAACAGAAGATACAAAGGGAATTAAAAAATGATGACAAACCTAAATTCAGACAATTCGAATAAAAGACATCAAGGTTATTTGACATATACACAAATGAAAAACTCTGAATATAGAAAAGCTTTACAAATGAACATCTCCAATTATGGACATGAAAATTCGGAAATCTCTCAATATGGACATCTCTCATTAAAGAAAACCAAAAAAAAAGAAAATACAATTAAGTTAAAGTGATTGATAAAAAAAAATCGTTTTTATGGGAATAAGTGTGGGGATCAGATAAAAACAATTGTTCAAGGGTTATAAACTCTGCACCAAGACATCTTCGAAGAACTTTCCTGAAAAATTAATTTTTATTAATCATAGGTAATGTATGATTTTTTAATTTTTAGGTAGATTTTTTAGAAATCTATCTATTGAGCTGGTCTTCATGAATTTTATCATAGGATCACGAAAGAAAAGTTTAACATAAATAACCCTCGTCATTAACTCTAGTCATTAGTGATGAACGCTGCATTAACCTCGTACTTCTACGACCTGGACAATTTGAGCGACGACGAGATGGTAAGCGACTCGTCTCAATCATCAAATTCAGTACATCATAGCACGTGCCAGTGCTGATAATCGGCACCAGCCCCCTCAAAAATCTACCTAAAAATTAAAAAATCGTACATTACCTATGATTAATGAAAATTAATTTTTCAGCATAGTTCTCCGAAAAAGATGTCTTGGTGCAGAATTTATAACCCTTGAATAATTGTTTTAATCTGATCCCACACTTATTCACATAAAAACGATTTTTTTTTTTTATCAATCACTTTAACTTAATTTTAAATTATCTTTAACTTAATTGTATTTTCTTTTTTTTTGGTTTTCTTTAATGAGAGATGTCCATATTGAGAGATTTCCGAATTTTCATGTCCATAATTGGAGATGTTCATTTGTAAAGCTTTTCTATATTCAGAGTTGTTCATTTGTGTATATGTCAAATAACCTTGATGTCTTTTATTCGAATTGTCTGAATTTAGGTTTGTCATCATTTTTTAATTCCCTTTGTATCTTCTGTTTATATTTCCATTTTTAAAAAATTTAAATTGCTTTAATGGACTATTTTCTAATTTTAGGCCTTTTCAATTTTAATTTTGTATGATAATATGATCTAATAATTTAGTAAATGTTTTTATATTGAGCTATAGTTATTTGATATTGTTTATTTTTAAGACTGTTATTATGAGGAGACTAATATTTTATTTATTTTCTTTTAATTGAAACATCAAATTTATTTGAAATATTTTATTTGTATAGTTTTTAATATTCAAACTATTTCTCTGGTGATTTACCTTATAGGAATTTTTCATCTTTAATTATGTTAATGTGTAGTAATTTTTA